>NC_136594.1:21825910-22130910 GCF_910589615.1 Taurulus bubalis | reverse complement strand
ACACACACACACACACACACACACACACAGGCCCTTAAGGGCACAATCACACTTTTGATGGAAGGAACCCCACCACTTTAAAGTCTTTTTTTTATTTTTACCCTGCATTCAACCATAATGGAGGAATTCATTGTATTCCACCCTGCACAGATTGCATGCCTTATAGGCATAGGACTCTTGCACAAATAGTTACTGGTAAATTACTGGGAACCCATTTTCTCAACAAGGGTTGGAGTTCAGTTCTATTTTCATATCCTCCACACACAGGGAGGCACACACCTGTATTAACGGGGACATCTAGCAGCAAGCTAACAGTACCATGAATTACATTTAATAACTCCCATTTTTTAGGCTGATGACATCATATATTATGTACGTGCACGTAGCAAAATACATCTCTTATTATTTTCTGGAATATGGCTTCATTACGCACGCCAAAGCATTTGATAGCGATAGAGACATACTGAGGACCCCTTCACGTACGTGTGTCCCTTAGAATACTTTGATGTGGCTTATTTATACTTCTATATTCTTAGTTATGTGAAGAAGAAAAAAACATAAGAGAAATGTATTAGCACAATATTATACATACAATAAAATAGAAGGTAATCTAATCTAACTAATTAAACTAACTAATTAAAATATTTGTTGAACTATGAAGCCTTTTGTAATAGACATAAAGAATAGAAAACATTATTACAATGACCATTTAAATGAATGAATCTGAAGACCATTCACAGAGTGAAGGACCACACTTTGACAGTCACTGGACAGTAGATACAATAAACACACACACACACACACACACACACACAGTACACAAACATGCTCCCTCTCAGTTTTCAACAGTCTGTTTTGAGACACTAACAAGAATTCTGTTCACGCTTCACGCATTTCTGTCCTCAGGAGAAATATGATGTGCCGTGACACTAAATATTCAGTCCAATATGGTGGATAAAGAAGAGCACCGTGTGTTTGTGTGTGTGATGTGTGATTTATTCCACCGCATGCCAGTGGGGGAGGCCAAACATGGCATGAACCAGTATGCCGGCAGCTTTGTCCTGTTAGCGTAATGCTTTGGCTCTCATTGAATCTTAAGTCTGCACTTATCTAACGCAAACACAAACAGGTCGTCACTCAGACAGCAGCAGCTCTGTGCTCGACCCCGCCCTGAAAAGAAACACTTGTGTTTGATCTCTTGAGATAATTATTCCTTCATGCATAGTAAATAACTTGCAGCACAATTCTATTAAAGTAAATATTTGGTTATTTGCAGTCAGTTTGAAAGTCAACACTTTAAACACATTTGAAATCGTTTCATAATTATATCGGGATAAAAATTGCCACAACAGCATAATTAGAACTGCAGGGCAGTGACGCATCAGCCAGCTTTCATCAAATGCGTTACATGCATGCACTTATCAAGGTGAGCAAATTCAACATGAAGTCTGTCATTAACAACAATGTGTTATAATTGGCGAGATTCACCGATGCGGTTGACACACCAAATGTGTTATTTTAGACCTTGAGGCCACCTCTCACTATTAAAGCTCATCCAACTCACACTTTAAATTTGCTTTCAGCAGAGACCTTAATATAACCTCTGCGTGTTATAGTGCAAGTGAACTAGCCACCTCATTCAGAAGTAATGGAATATTTATCATGCATGTTTATGAACTCATTTGCAATTGTAATCTTCCAAATGTACTTTAAAATGTTTATTCAGAGGCTGAATTGGATTTTGCTCGGTTGAACAGAAGGTGAGAGCAGGGATAACACCATCGGCTCTGGGCATTAACGCTAATGGGAGGCAGACTTAACAACCTCTTTGTCATCGGGGATCTCTTCTCTGGATGGATCTAACATCTGGCTCGTTCCCCTTTACACTGTAGTGTTTGGTCAGTTTCGCTCCTTTGGTCTGTTGCGAGATCAGAGGGGCCTTAAGTGGAGTTATGCAAATTAGACATCAATTCTCAGACTTCTTTGCCTCACAGCATTTAAGTATTAATTACTGCTGCAGGTCAGAAACCTCCCGAATCCACTTCAGTCCCTTTTATATCATCCTTTGACCTTTGGCTCTTTTGCGTTCAGTAAATTGTTCTGCTCCAGGACCAGTAACATCTATTTAGAAGCTACTCCGCTGCATCAAAATGCATTGCGGTGATTAGCAATGGAATGGATTTAACATCCCCTTGAAGCGAATTCTTTGCCATGCAAGGCTTCCCTGGTTATTTAATTGGACTGAGCAGTCAGCACTTGTCAATACATCGCCTAACCAATGGCAACAGTGAAAGGCGTTAGAAACAGAATGAGCTTATGTACAATAACCTGAGACTCTATACAGATACTCAAAGGGAGACATTGGTTTGTTACTTGGCTCTCAACTCTTGACTCTTGACCATGTTCATCTGTTATTTAACGGTTCATTCCGTGTGTGTCCACACAAACATACGGTATCTGTGGACACAGCGTCCTTCACCTGCCGATAAATTACACCTGTGAGAGAATGAGGTTCCATCTGATGACTGCAGAGGTCACTCTCTAAGTAATGATGTCATTTAACCGAGCTATTGGGAATATTGTTGCTTGTCCTGTAAATTGGTGTTTGGTCGCCACAGTCAGACACTTTAAAAAGATAGCCAGCGTATCTTCCGTCAATGTACGCAATGAAATCGCAACAAGGATCAGCTTCTCAAAGATTGAGCTCATTTATTACAGCCGAACCATTGGAGTGCGGCTTCTGTGGCTTCATTTTTGACACAGATATTCATCAAGAAACAAAGAGTCACAGGGAACAATTAGCCCCCTGACTCGAAATTATATTTGATACATTAGACCTTTGAAACAAAGATCTATTCATTAACGTTTGGATCCCTGGATTCCCTTTGCTGCACTGCTGAACATCACAGCCGTTTGTGGCTGTTATCTATCAGCGAAGGTTTGGTTTTATTATTACTTTGGCGTCTTTGTTTCTACTTCTACTTATCTTTATATTCATTAGCAGTGAAGTAGAAAGGGAATCACCCAAATTAAACAGTATCCAAATACGACGTGTGTTTTGCTAAATAAATCAACTTTAACTTAATAGTGCGTGCACTTTGGATCATCTAAATGCTTTTCTAGAGGCTTTGCCAAGACTATAACTTCTTGTTGAAATGCTGGATATCAAACGAGCCCGTATTTGTTCGACCATAATAATAAATCAGCGTTTCCTCAGCATTACCATTGCCTCAATTTGCTACGACATGGATGAGATCCATTATCACAAAGATGTCACCAAGAGACCCACCGGTACTCTCTGACACGGCGATCCATCACGGGCAAAGGACATGACCTGCCAGTCTGAGACGAATACATCTGCCGCTGAGGAGACAAGTCACTGAATTTAGGATTCGGCTGTTGGGGGAGATCGAGGCAGACAATGACCTTGCATCGCAGCCGTGAGGCACCGGAGCCCATTGGCTGTAATTACCTGTCAAGCAGCAGACATGGGGTTTGACAGAGTGGTCGGACAACGTTATCCAGGTGTTTGCAGTGTCAATATGGGCCCTGCCAAGGCTTCTGATGCGAGGCTCGAAGAATACACTCTGACCTGTGTGTCCCTTATGTCCCATGCCGTTTACTGCAATATGTGAAGATTAAATGATGCCATCAAATAGAACTGGACACGTAAGCTTACATTTATTTTGACATTAAAATACACCCACAGTGTACACACTGAAATTATGTCCATTACCAAAAACACAGATTATTTAGCATTCCTTTCCCTCTAAATTGACTTCCCTCTAACACCTCATTTGGCTTGTTTACCATCAGCCAACACACATTTGCATTTTAGTCTTTGCATTTATTGTGTTTGTGTTCACCTACTACTTTAATTTGCATATAGACATATCTATAAATCTAGCTGCAAGCTGCCACTGAACCGGCAGCTTGCAGCAAACGGTGCAAACGACGGCAACAGTGCTGACAGAGCTAACAGTGTTTAACTGGCCTGCTAGTGCTGTGGGGCTCGCTCACATGCACTTAAAGGTATGCGCAGCCAGCCCAGCTTTCATTAGATTCTGTTTCACATGTTGCAGAGAGACAATAACAGATGGATTATTTCCCAAGTGAAATAACCAAAACTGTTCTAATTTAATGGCGGTTCATGCGAGACCCCATCGCTCAGAGTAAGTGTGTTTTTAAGGTTTAAGGGGGGGGTGGGAGTGGTTATGAAACAGTTATGCATGTTATCAATTATGTTTTCCGTCCATTCTCATTACCCTATGTCCAAATGAAAGCAGCCTTACCAGCAGTGGACAGGGCTCTGTGAATTGTAGCAATGCATAACACTGCTGAAGAAAGGTTTTATATACAGTTATTAAGATGGGTCACTGGTGCTTGAAAGGACCAAAAGCGCCTCTCACTACACCTGCTTTGTGTCTGCTTTGTGCTGGAGGATAAAAAACTATTCTCTTGTTTAACAGAAGTCTTGATCCAAGGAAGATGCTACTTGCCACTACCTGAGCCCCAATGTTGTATCCCGCTCATTCTCACCAGTGATTGTTAAATCACCCAATTCTCCTGCTTATTTCTGCGAGCACTTTAAAATGATGAGTTAGACGTATGTAGGAAGGATTACTTCTACAAATACATTAAGTGAGCAAGCTTTCCCTCTGTGTGTCCACCTTCCAGGCCCCCTCCCTCGCCCTGGGCCATTACGACTGAATTCACAGACACTCTGACCCTGACGGGGCCGGTGCGATTATCCTCATGAGGTCTTGTCGACCTTTTATCCAGTCAGAGTATATTCTACCATTCTCTCTCACTCTCTGCACATGTGTGTTCAGACTCACTTCTGGTGGTCAATGATGTATTTATCTCTCTCCACCCACACCCACACACACACACACACACACATATACACACACCTATATACACAGCCCTCTCTGCTGTGCTGGGTGAAAAGAAAAGAAAGGTAATGGACATCACAAAGACACAGACAGAAAGAGAGGCAAGAAGAAGGAAAAAAAAAAGCCCTGGCGTAATTAGTTCCTGGCTTTTCATACCTCATCTTGCTGGAAGTTATTCTCATATCAAAGGGTATCAAAGGATATAAAGGTAAGCCCGTATTCAGGGCATCAGACTCCGGGTTGGGTGGTCTGGCCTGAACAAAAGCCGGTTTACGACAAGAGGTCCGAATGCAGCGCTGGGCGTATAGTGAGCCATCGTAGTCAGAGGAAATGAGAGCTTTAGATATACGGGTTAAAGACAGAGCTAATCACACTGTGGACTTGTGGACTCGAAGGTGAGGAATTATAGACAGGCTCAAGCGAAGAGCTGCTCGCATGAGGTTAAACAGTTATTTTTTGTCTTTCTCTTATACTATAATTGGTCTTTTTGTTAAAGGGCCTCTCTGTGTGTGTGTGTGTGTCACACACTGGATGTTTAATGTAGAGCTGGGATCGGTCGTTGTTTTACATGCGCCTTCTCCTCCCGAATGTTCAGCACAGCCCAAAAACTGCATACGATTCGCATTAATAAAAATACAAATAAAAAAAGGAATATTGACAAAAAACGATTCTATCCTGAGGGAAGTGTGAGAAATTTCAGTTTATTTAATTTCGGAGGAACTGTCCATTTTTGTATTCATAAAATGTCTTGAGCAAAGCAGAACACTGGTAGTCAATACAGAGGGAAGTTGGATCGCAAGTGTTTTCCCAAAAATCTAATGAAGACTTATGCATTGTTTGGCACCAAACAGAAGGGAATTCTCTTTTGATCTGCGTTGCAGTGAACTGCACAGAGACAGTTGTCCAAAACAAGAGCGCGGCCAAAAAAACAACGTTTGGCACGGCGAGCCAGAAGCGCTGCGGGCCCCGTGATTAATGTGCATGCTGTTCTGCTAGTTTGCTGTGTGTTCCACTGTTCGGCTTTTAATACATCTCCTGTCTCTCCTCCTGTGTTTGTGTCTCCGCGCTGCAGTGCTGGGAGGCGTGGAGTCCCGCGGTGTGCTGAGGAAGATCAGTGACATGCTGGAGGTGATTCTAAAGAGGATGGACAGCCTGTCCAAACTGGACAACTGCACCACCACTGACGCACGGCGCCTGGATGAGCTCAGCTCCGCCATCAACAGGTACGCTGACTTCCCGGTTCACAGTTTGATGCTGCGGCTCACCGTTTTTTGGTCGTCACCATCTTTCTTTAATCAGTCTGATCTAACAAGTTATATTGAAAGTCACCCTGAAATGAGATGAGGGAATCATTTATTTTCAAAATAAGAGTTACTCAAAAAAAAATTCCCCCCAAAAAATATTGTATTTCAATACTTTATTGAATAGTTCAGGAACTGTGAGTTACACAACACATTGATGCTAACCAAATTGCAAATATCTGTTGATATTGATAATGAGTAGGCAGTATTTTACATAATTGACATGGCTTCAAACTAGCACATACACAACACATCATGTTCTTTTCCCACCATAATGCTCTCATTTAAGGCAGTTCATTTGCACATTGTTGACCATTTTCAAACTGTTGTTTCTGTCATGAGAACTTTCACACAGAACACAAGTGTTACGCTGCGGAAAAAACATGTCTGACCTTTGTAACGTTGTGGATAAAGGCCTCGTCCAACCTAGTTGTGAGGAAGGTGTTGAGACAGCAGCAACATGACAGGCCAAAGATGTAGGCGTCTCACTGTGCTCTTGGAGAGATGTGAGTTTGAGCTAGAACTTCATCCTCATTCCCATAAAAACACCAAATTATACTCACTTTCAGCAAAGATGTAGACTTTAGTGATACATATATACAATCATCTGAGACACATGCATACTATGGCTGGAATAGTGTTCTGTCTCTTTAAAAACATGGAAAGTATAATATAGACATAGAGATAACGCTTTTATGATCAGGAGTTCTTTGGTCAGCTTGGTGGAGCTGTGTGATATTACTTCTATTCTTTATTGCATGGAATACTATAATGCCACCATCATGTTTTATATATATATATATTCCTCATTGTCATTCATGCTGCACATCACCGCTTTATCTCTAAGGTAGTTATGTCCTCTATCTCCTCTTTTATTTTGTACTCCTTGGTTTATTGTATTTCGCTCTGATCTTCGCTCAATTCCGTTCCCCCTCTAACGGCCGCTTGTGGAAATTGCTGCCTATTACCTTAAAATCGCTGCCGCAAACAGACCAGTCTTGTGTGACCTTGCCGCGACGGCGTTTTATCAAACGGCTCCACTGATCGGCCCCGTTCTGTACCAAAACATCCAATTTGTCCTCTCTGTCGAACGTTCCCGTCGCTCTCACTCCAATTTCATTTTCAAACAGACTGACTAAACTCGGCGCAGGTCAGAAGGGGTGATGTGATGCACACTGACAGAAATCCCCCCTCACTTCTTCTAACGTTGTTAACTGATCCCGGATAAGCGCTCAGGTTCAGATCTGCGCGGCGGCGCTGGAGCGGAAGGATGGGACGATTAATACGGTCTGGCGTTGGTGTTAACTGCAATCAATGTCTTGTAATGGGCTCTTTAATGCGTGTGGAGGGGCGTACTCTTAGGGCAAGACCGTGGAGAAGTGTCCTGCTAAAGGAGTCGACTGTCAGGGACTCGGAGCAGGATTTAACATGCACATGTTACTGTAGCGGAAATCAATTTCTAGTTATTGCCTTGAAGGAGGCAGTCAGGGTGGGTTGAGGACTCCGTTCAGGGGGTAATAAGGGTCAAACACAAGAGCTGAAATCAATGACGCGTCACTATCACATTTTAAATATGGGTAATGATCTGTTTGTCCTTTGTGACTCTGCTGTCAACCTACCACATTGATAAACAACAGATAGACACAGTCAGTCTCTTTGAATGACTTGAAAATCTGGAAAATCGTGGAAGTTAGAGACGGGAAGGATCGTCTTGCCAGTGCGTCCGGCGACTTTTGGGGATCATTTAGGATGTCAATTGACAAGAGTTTGTCGCCTTAACGAGTATAATTTTTTATATTCAATGAATAGCTCTACATGTTTTAATAGCAGCATTGGTCTTGCGGGGGTGAAATATAGCGTGAACGATCAAAATAGAATCCTATTAGGGTTTAGTTGGGGAGCCTGAGTGGCGCATGGGGAGCTACCAGAGACCGAGGCTTAATCCCCAGCAACAGAGCCTCCAGCTTGGCTAAACGCCCCATTACACTCAGATAGCATTCAACCTACAACCCACATTTGTAGCAGAGATTGCCTTAGTTACAATAGAGTTAATATGAATTTTTCACAAAATGTCATTGCTTAGTTCATCTTTATTTCCCATCTAAATTTTAGAATATTCAGCTGCAGCGTTCCTTTTCTCTACAACTCTAAACATAACTCAATGAAAGGACAAAGCAACAATAATAACCTGAAACAACTACATTCAGCTTCACGTTGCTGGTTTTCACAACTGTTTTGCTTTGTGTACATTCTGAACCAGTGGGGTGATGAATTATTTCCTCCTCTGCTTTTTAGAAGGAGCTTTGAAAACGACAACACGCGGCGGCTCGTCGCGAAATTACCGTTTGTACAAATTGATGCCAGCCATCAAACTCCCCACAGAGACCAAACATCATTCAGCGAGCCGAGGCGAACTTCCTCCGAGCGCCGAGATGTATCACGTCGACGTCTGCTACGAGTTCACGTTCCTTTGTTTCCTGCTCAGACGAGTTCTCCTTGAAAGACGTTCCCTTCGACGGCGGCGCTCCGTGAACAAAACTGAATCACGAAAAATCTGAACAAAACAAAAAAAGAAATGAAAATCCATTTTCTTTTTCTGATTACAGTGTTGTCGGGTTTTGGCTGAATGGCTCGTCGGAGCAAAGCAGCTGCGATAGCTGGAGTAAAAGTTTTAATTCAGGCAGCCAAAATGAAAAGGATATCGACTCAGAGAAACCGGTGGCCGCAAACAAACACGCCCACCCACACTCACACCTTTTATTTTGATAATGATGCTTTGATAGCTCCCCGCTGAAGAAAGAGAATAATATGTGTGTGTGTGTGTGTGTGTGTCCATGTATTAGTTCATTAGAAGTAACACTTGTTAAAACCAATCTGGGCATGAGACCAAGGCACAGACCCCTGACCGAGGACATAGCCTGTGGGATTAATGGCCACACACACACACACGCACACACACGCACACACACACACACGCACACACACACACACACACACACACACACGCACACACACACACACACACACAGGGACGACCAAAGTCTCTCTTCACTCCAATGATTTCCGTTCCATCACTTGTTTCCCCTCTCTTCCTGTCCCTGTCTCCCACTCTCCAGATTCTCTCTGCCTTCTCTTTATGTACCTTACTCTTCATCTTCCTCTTGCACTCTTCTAGGTAAACACAAGACACAGAGTGAGAGAGGGTGTGTGAGAAATATGAATGACGTGGTAAAGTGTGATTTTGGCCAGCGGCACGAGGGGCAAATGGAAAGAGAGAGCTTTATAAAAACATATCCTAAATCCAGGCCAGTCAAGCGCGCTTTCACAGAAAGACACACACACACACACACACACACGTGTGTGTGCACATCGGGCGGGAGTCTCATCTTGGTTTGAGCTTGATTGGTGCTGACACACTCCTGTGTAGCGGCGAATGGGACTTGATGTCTGAGGCCCCAGCCTGTGATTCGCCCACGGGGCAGCCACTCGTTAGAGCAGAAAATGGAGGGAGGGAGGGCAGCCTGAAAAAAGGAGAAAGCGGGGAGACAAAGGAGATGGAGAGGATGCAGAGTTGTTTCGCTCCATTTTGCTGTGCAGCGGATGAGAGGGGAGATTGGTAAGTCTCCCCTGAGGCGTACACTCTCTGAAGATCACTGCCCTGGCTTGGCTTTACCTATTTCTCCTCCTTAAGCACCCATCCAAAGCTCCAGCAGCAGCAACCTTTTATTCCAGGTGGACTTCTTCTCCACAGCACTCAAGTCATTGTCATGCACTTTCTCTGGAAGTAGTCCGCAAAGCAAAGGAGACACTTAACGTGTAACTTCACCCCCCCAGACGGAGGCACCCGCTGAGGCTGAGAGATGAACCACGCCCCGGCCTCGACAAACATGACAGCTACACTAGCTTGGAAGATACGGCATGAGGTCACCGAATTTGATGATTTTATTAGACCAAAAATGAGACTCAACAAAAGAGTTGCACCCCCTATGCCTCACTCCCAGAAGACAAACCGTTAGGGTTGTAGTACATCGGTGGTTGTGGTGATTCAGCCGCAGCGCCACCGTCTCCGGACTGACCGGCTGCTCTCTGCGGTCTCCCATGGCGACGGGGAGCAGAGACAACAGCGCTGCCGGTGGCCAGCAGATGCGCCGTTCTGTTCATTTTCTGCATCCGCTGTAAAATTAGCATGAAAGCATGGTGGAATTAGCACGCTAACGTTAGCTTGGGAACTCGCCGGGCGCTAAATGAGAAAAATTCAACAACTTTATCTCCACTTTCTTGTCACTGAGATAAAGCGTTCATCTTCAGTCCCCGGGCTTCGCTGTAGATGCCGTAGAGAGAGAGAGAGATGGGGAGGATTAGAGGCCGGTAACAATATTTCATTTCATGACGTAGATTAGTCCCAAGCGGTCGACTCTATCTCAGAATTGGCCTTGAAGATTAGGGCTGATTTGAAAACGGCAGATGCCGTCGTGTGTCCTTTTCAACCGTAAAGATGCAGATTTTTATATACAGTCTGGTAAGAAATGTCAACATTAACAACAGCATTGATGCGTTTCATCACAGTTCAGTCATGTCATGTAGTTCATAACTGAACATATATCTAAATGAATATGTTTAAGTGTGCAGTTACTCTATAATTTCTGAAGCCCGAGACGTCCCCCGTCTCATGAAATCACAGATTTGGTGGGTGAGCGTCTGTTTGCATTCATGCACGCGTGTTGGCATTTGTGGCACGTAAGCGGCGGAGTGTGATGTTTTAAAACCCCGCCACAGGGTGCAATAAGTCAGGATGGTGGCAAACAAATCCACAAACCGCCACGCCGACGCCTTGTCACATGCATCTCTTGCCCTAGACAGCTTTGGCTGATGGGATGCTGTCAGAACTGTCCTCTTTCCCTTAAGAGGATGAGCTCATTAGATCAAGAGGGAGGGAGCGAGGGAGAAAAAAGGAGAGCACAAGAACACATTTTTTTGTATGCTTAGAAATTCCCCCTGAAGTTATCATTGATTTTCTCTTACCGCTTATCTCCCTTCAGAGTGTTGAGCTCCTGCCCGGCATCCGTCAGTGGATTTCCTTTCGTCGCCTTCGCTCCCCCTGTACTTTCCTCTCGTTTTGTCTCCTCTTTGCTCTTCCTCATTTCTGTTTTGTTCCCCTCATTTGTAAAAGAGCCAACTGTCTACATTCATCAAAAGGGAGGAAGATTCATTGCAAGTAGCACGCAACTGGGGGCCATCAAATATGTATATCCTTGTATTCTTTGATCATAATCATCGTTTAATGTTTCAGTGGAGCTGTTTTGTTGGCTTCCACGCGAAGGCGTGGAGGATCTCTGTATTTTATTATTCCTGCTTTCTCAACAAAGGTCCCCCCCTCTCCCCCCGGTACTCTGTTTGCTGTGGACGGTTGATCTCCTTCTCTTTATTTCTCTGCCTGCTTTCATTCCAGTTTCACTCAACTTTCGCGCTGCATGTGTCTCTCTTCCTCGTCCTTTTTGGATCTGAAAGCGCCGTCCTCTCTGTTCCTTCTCAGCCTTTCATACATTTCTCCGCCCTTCGTCTCTCCCTCGAAGGCTTCTCTCTGCGCTCATCTCTGGGGATGAGTTCACACTGTAGCAGATGTTGGAGGTGGGATTAGGAGGTCACGTCTCATAGAGGCCAAATTGCAAAGTCACAGTGAGCCCCACACACACCACACACACACACAAAAAAGAGACACAGTACAAGTTACAGGGGTCACTCATCTTACTGAGAAAAGACTTTGTCCTTCAGGCCAAACACATTGCAACTTTTAGGTACCACAGTACCTAGTAATTCTCTACATCTGGGAACTTCTGTGAAATGCCCCATGTAATAATGATTTTAATATCCTTTTATGGCCTAATATAATGCTGGCTCTCATTATAAGACACTATAAGGTAATAACTTTCACTAACACGTATGCTGTATTTGCTTCCCTCCCACGTAATGGGGGAAGTGAAATTATAATTAGTTCTGTCAGATGCTTTTATTGAGATAACTCTGTTTCGGCGTGCTTTCATGCTGAGCCTGTTTGGAGAGGTTTATTCACGCTGTGGAGGTGTGTCCTTCGGTGTCTTTTAACAGGTGAGAGGAAGGACTAAATAACCACACAAACAAAAATATAAAAACGGTAATTAAAAAAGTTGTTCTTCCAACAACTGTGGTGCAGAATGCAAAAACAATCCTGAAAAATATCTGCGAAACATTCCTACATAGCGAATGTTGAGAGTTGGAGTTATGCCGTCACAGCAGTAAAAAAAAACTGAAAACAGGATAAAAACACTGCATACAAAAAAGAAACTGAAAGTTGGTGTTAATAAGTTAAATTACAAATAAAGATAAGTACTCACGGTTGAACTCATTAGGATGTAATGGTCAATAGGGCATGTTTTTTTTTAGCCAATTCATATTGTAATTATGATAATTTAACACAAAATGGCTAAAATGATGAAGTGAAGTTTTGGCTTAGGAGTCTAAATTAACAAAGGCCGTATCATGACATCCATGATCCACTAATGTGTGATGGGCAGGCTGGCATACAGATAATGTAATGTATAAGTCTCCATAAAAAATATTCTTTTGCAATACAACAGTAATATGTCAAAACTTCACTTTTCTGCAAATTGTATTGTTTTGGAGACAGTCGTTGCCTCCAAAATATACATGCACGAGAGAATATGACTTCTTTGTTGCAGTGAACACATTAAACTGGATGCAAACACAATTAGCGGTGCTTACAAGTGATTCCTTCAAACCTGTTAATGGAGCATGGAGACTGCCTGTGACTTGGATGGCTGCCTCCTTTTTTTTTTTTTTTTACACTTTGTAAAGCGGCAAACATTTCCTTGGCTCCATGACTTTTTTTTAATTTTCCATGCAGCTGCTGTTGGCATATAGTAAGTCACGCCTTGTATCCCATCCTCACTCTCTCACACACACACACACATGATCAATAATTCTGATCATCATCACTGATGATTTGTTATTATGCTGTGTTTCATCTTCTGACTTTAATGAGGATTAATACCATCTGCTGATGAGACAATACAGAGAAACAGAAAGGCATACACACATACACACACACACATACAATGCACACTGAAATCAAGTCATTTGAATGGACGTAATGGGCACAGCCGTATGAGAATGTGTGGATACGCAGCCTTGGCTTCGTGTGATGTGCAATCATGCAGTCAGATGCTTCGGAAATATGCAGAACTACAATGAACACACACACACACACACAAACACACATGCACACATGTCCCACCCATCTCATTATGTATATGGGAAGTCTCTTGCTCTGCAGAGGAAGTGGTATTAACAGCGCAGGTCTTTTTCTATTTCACGCTCCAACCAAGTGTCTAACAATTTGCATCTCCCACTAACACTTCTACATCTGTTGGGATGTAAAAGGGAAGGTAGGGGAAGCAGAGAAGGGGAGGCAAATGGAGGGGAGAGGGAGAAATAAGTGAGATGGGAAAAATAAAAAAGTCGGGACAACAATGAGACACAACTAAAAGCTGTGCATAACTGACGAGGAGAGAGACTAGCCAATGACTCAAGAGAGGCGATCCCACCAGGAGAGGAAGAACAGGCGATGAAAGCTGAGAAATTAGGGGTTCTACTTTTTAGCCAAATTGAGTTTCCATAGTGCGACAACAGTGTGAGGGTCCCTCTCATTTCCACTCGCCTTTATCCCCCATTCACTCTGGGGTTGTGTGTTGTTGTGTGTGTGCAGGTTTCAACCAGCCGGCCTGGTGGAGAGGATCCAAGCTATCGCTCAGAATGTCTCCAACATGGCCACCAGGGTGGAGCAGATACTCCAAAACAGCATGCTGCAAGGAAGAGGTACAGTACCAATTATCATCATCATCATCATCATCATCATCATCATCATCGGTGCAAAATCTGAGACATGGTTTAGGAAGCATAACGCTAGAAAAAAGAAGGGAGTTTCATGACTGCACACTTTACATGATCAGCACTAAGCACATTAAAAGTACTACTCAATAAAAAATGACAAAGTCTACACATGGCAGACAACCAATATAAGTTACAGCCTCAACAGTATGCTATTAGCATTAAATGGTTCTACACAGCACCGACCTGAATTGATACACAAGTACACAACTATGGAATAATTTGTAACTAGCGCTTGAGAGGAGGGTACAACTGGGACAATACAGGACATTGTCAATGCTGAATGTGAACTTACAAACATCCATTTTAAAGGAAAAAACAAAGTTACATTAAGTGTTAGTCTTCAGTAATGTTGCAACTTGAAGCGCAGCTGGACTCATGCACAGCTGTCAGCTTGTGTTGGAGCTAAACTTTAATTGTTGCTGTTACTCCCAGAGAATAGAAAATAGATAGACAGTCACACACATACGGAGCAAGAGGGACACACGCGCAGTTTAAATTTCTAGCTAGCTTATAGCTAAGACTCGCCCAGTTGCGTCCATCGTTGGCTCTTTCTCACTCACCACTGTGTCGCATGAGGAGCCTATTCTCTCTTTTCCGGGACTTGACATTACACAATCTGTTTAGTGTTAATGACTAATTATCTGGTGAAAGTAATGTGTTTTTCTAAGCTGTGATAAGAGTGTGTGGATGAAGCATTAAATTGTATTTGTTTTTTTCATCTAATTTCACTCATTTAGCGGCTGGCTTGTTCGCTAGCTTGCCTGCTAATTCCACCATGTGTTCATTCTACAGTTAAAAAGCACTACAGGGAGTGCTGGGCTTTGCTTTTGTTACGTTAGCCAGACTTAATATTGTTAGGAGGCCTATTTATTACAGTGGACTAGTCAGCGCGATGACGTTTAGTAGTTTCATTCAGCCACCGTCTTTTTTTAAGACATGTAAAAACTTCAAAATTCACGCAAATTATTTTATATCTTTTATATCTATCTAAATTCAAACTCAAAACCCATTGGCTTTGATACAAGGGAACCGGATGTGCACAATGATTGACTCATTGCTGAGATGATTTGGGACTCATTCCCATAAACATTGGTGTTAAGCTGCAAAAGGTGGTTTTGGGGGTTTAGTTACTTTTTCAGGTTATCAAGAACATCAACCCAAAATCTGTCCCGTCATCTTAGCACTGTTCTGTTTTACATGTGGGACACTGGTCATCTCTGTATATCTCATCATTGCATTATTGCTTCCATCCAACCATGTTGTTTTCTCTTGTCTTGCTCTTGCAGCATTTTTAATCAAAAACCTAAGAACTAACAAATAATACAACCCACATTATGATCATTCTCTCCTCCCTCATTTTTTCTCTTGGGGAGAATTGCCCAACTCTTTACATGAGAATAAATGAGCATTACATCTCCTTTTGTTTTCCCCCCGCTGCATCTGCAGGGACGACGGCACACGGCAAAATGAAAACACTGCTGCTTTCTCTAATCACAGATGAATTGAAACACTGCCGGCAGACTTTATTATCATACGGCTCAGTGGCGGTTTATTTATCTCGTGGTCAGGCATGTGCGAGAGAGAGAGGGAGAGAGAGGGAGAGAGGGAGGGAGAGAGAGAGAGACAGAGAGGGAGGGAGAGAGAGGGAGAGAGAGGGAGAGAGAGGATTAGAATATCCTTCCCCTCAAGCGCCGACAAGGCTTTTATTTTCTGTCTTGCAAGGACAGCAGTCAAGTTTTTATCTAGTTAGTTGACCACGTTTCCAATTGTTCTGACCACGGTTGTTATTGTAATCATATTTGAGAGCAGTGTGTGTCTCAGTGTGTGTGCGTGTTTGCAGTCGATTGGAGAGAACCCCCCGGGAAGACTTATGTGGAGAAATGTCTCGTTTTCATTAGGCAAATGGAAACGAACAGAACCGATGAGAGAAGGCCAATGTGTTGGCTCAGAGAGAGGAAAAAAAAAGTGGGGATTGAAAGACAGAAAAACAATGAGAAATTGAACCCTGGATTTGTTTTCTACTTGGACAACATCATTTTCAGTCCTTTTTCTCTCTCTATCTATCTCTGTCCATCTCTTCCCCTTCTTTTCCTCACATCAGCAGCAGAGGAGCAGTTAACTAAGTCAGTGGAGCAATTAATGCAGTGAGTGTAGCCTAAGTGAGCAGACGTATTTGCAAGCGTAACCCTAGGATGGTTGGCAGCAGCAAGAGACGGGGCGTGTGCGTGTCTGGCCCGGTGAATAGTGTGCACTGCAGTAGAGCACGATATGAATGCAATGTTGCGAAGGGGAATCCCCCGGGATTTATGGGCACCGACGGCGCATATAGCATACGCTGGAAGCGATGATGTTAATGATGATGGAGGAAGCGAGCATCGCCATAAAAACGTTCACGGGCGAGTGCAACAAAGCCGTTAATGGGAGAGACACTATAACCTGGCGCTTCTGAGGGGTTCAGCCCGGGGGTCAGACAAGTTCATGTCTGCAGTCACTTAGTGAAAATTATTTGATTAGAGAAGTAACACGTGCATTTTTATTTATTTTTTAAGAGGCTTTGACGTGCACCATATGCTGCTAAATGATCTGATGGATGATTTTACAGAGTAATCTTGCTGTTGGAATAGTTATTTTCCCCATGGGAATGAAAATGTATATTAAAAGCCGACTGACTTAAGAGAGCCAAGCCGAGACTAATGAAGCAGTAATTGTGGGTGAAGCAAAAAATCTCACTCACAGGAGTTATGTATTGATTTATCATTTAGCTCGGTATTTAAAAAACAGGGGATGGATCCTCGCTGCGTTAAGGCAACAAAAACACATGTGCGTGTTTTATTACCAATGTTTAACTTTCCCTCACGGTGTCTTTTCAGTGGTGAGAGATGGGACGTCAAGCCAGTGTGAAGTACCACGAGACCCCCGCTTCCCTGAGTGCCCTGGAAAAGTAGATGTGAGTGTACCATCTGTTATTTTCAGTCGTTGTGGTACAGCAGGTGCGATTAACAGGGATGCGACAACCAAAATAAAGTTTTAAGACTTTATATGACACAGGCGTCACACGGCGTGATAAGGAAATATAAAAAAGTGCCAAGTTTAAGATAATTACAGCAGAAAAATAGCTGTAAATTTAATATAATCACGTAGTTTTACATGTTCCTTTAGCAACCTTCGAGGCTAATTGTGCTAGCTACTTATATTACATATATTTTTTGGTTGCGTAATAATTTCTTCAACGTTACCTTGGGCGGCTGTAGCTCAGGGGGATGAGTGGTCGTCCCGCAACCACAAGGTAGCCGGCTCGATCCCCAGTGCTCACATGTTGAAGTGTCCCTGAGCAAGACCCCTGGGCGCCCCCCAGGGCTGCCCACCGCCCCCCATCCAGCGATGGGCCAAATGCAGAGAAGAATTTCCCCAAGGGGATTAATAAAGGATACTTTCTTTTTTTTTCTTCTTCTTACCCAAGCTAATCAATAAAAGACAAAAACTCGCAGCCAATGCTAACAACTCTATGACGATGTCACACTCATTGTAAAGAAAACCAATTAAATTATGTCCAGAAAAATAGCTGTAAATGTAATATAATCACGTAGTTTTACATTTCCCTTGCAGCCCTGTAGCAACTCCTCCCTGCACAGCCCTGGGGATTTGTAACCACTGTGAAAGAAAATAGTTTATAATCCCTTTATATGATTGTGTTGGTACTCCCAGTGGATGCGTGCACGTTGGACATCGGACCCCTGCTACGCCTTCTACGGCGTTGACGGTTCAGACTGCTCCTTCCTCGTCTACCTGAGCGAGGTGGAGTGGTTCTGCCCCCCGCTGATCTGGAGGAACCAGAGCAGCACCCCCACCCAGTATGTACCGCAGCCAAAGGCCCCCAAGAGACAGGTGAGAGGAACGAACCTGTCAGGCAAACAACACACATGTATACTGGGGAACGCACATGCACAGCATCTATCACCGCTAGAGCCGCGTGCAGGCCGTCAGGGTTGTATCGAACAACACTTGTGGTGATTGACTGTGAGCAGAACCATGCAAATAGCCAATTGTCTAGATCTCGGCACGAAAAAGGCTAACAGAGGCTATGTGGAAATACTACAGTCATACAAATTCATGGGGAATCAAGGCAACAGTTCCTTTAGAAATTCATCTAATACTGTGAGTTTAGAAATGAGGGCTAAATAATGCAGCGGATTAGTTGTAGGCTTTGTTGTATTTCACCCTGTTCATATTTTTCTCATTTAGCTGTCCGGTATTAAAAAAGGAATGTAACCACTGGTATTCTGGGTAAAATTCTGCATTCTGGGTAAAATACAGGTCTTTAATTGTAGGCCGACCAAAATATATGTGTAGTGTGAAGGAAAAGAAACAATAATGACATGAATAAAACATGTTACCATGTAGAATCTTGCCCTTCTTAGAAACCCTTTTATGTTATGCTTTTCTGTGCTCTTGGCGCTTAAATAAACATCTATTCAATAAGCAGTGACCTTGTTAATTTTTCTTTTTCTAGAAAAATGGAAACTCAAATATTTTGTCCTGTAAAGTCCAGGGAGTAGAGAACAGAGTGAGGAAAAAGAAGAGACTTTGGCGAAGCATTGCTATTTTTATTTAGCTGCTGGAATTTAAAACATATGACAATGTTGTGTTGTAATTATTTACGGTTTACTACCATCAGAACATATTTTTCTTGCTCTATCATTAGTCCCAAAGTATTGCCTTCTTTTTATTTTCTTCTTCTTTCATTTACTTTTGCGAGCATGTGATAACAAGAAAGACAGAACATTACAAATGAAAAGAGTGAATAATGGTGGTCGTTAAGTTGTCAGTCACATGCCCACAATGCCAATCAAAAGAGGGAGAATAGGACTGTGAACTGTCCTTTTGTTCAGAAGACTTCAGTAATAGGAGCAGTCTTCCCACATCCCTACATAAAGGTTAACCTTCATCTGACCCTCTTCGCTCTCTACTAATTATAACAGGCCTGATCCTCCTCATTGTTTTCCTGCACCCTCTAATTTCCTCAACATTGGCTTTGAAATTGTGGAATAATACTTGAATTCAAGTACGTGCGATTGGGATTGTTTTTCAGTCCATACCGGTAACAGAAAAGCGATAAGATAACTGGTAATTTCACATTTACACATTTTAAAACAAACTTCGTAACCCGTGTATGTACTCCTGAGGGTGAGAAAGACCAAAGTATGACGTATGTAGGAATCGCAAACTGACTTTAAAGGTGCTTGCCGCCCTCTACTGTATCGGACTGTGGAGAAGCAATTTGGTGTCATATTATTGGCCCAACAATTTAATTGTCTGAATAATACATAATCCCAGTTGCAGTGGCGTGGTCAGTCACTAAGGGTTCACCTCGCTTTTTGGCAGCAGTGAATTTTTCTGGAGGTTTAGCAAAATGTCACTAAATGAAGACTGATATCTCCATCTCACCCCCCTGTGACCCAAATTACTGAACAGCGGATCACAGTCTTCCTCTATCTTGCTCACAAACAGGGCAAAGCCAAGGTTGTTCTCAGAGGAGAAGTAGTGTATGTATAGTGTTGAGAGCATTAGTTATAAAATGCTTGCTGTTGTAGCTTTTTCTTTGACAGGGGAACCTAAAGCCAGCCTCTGAATACCTTAACAAATGGCTAAGTGAACACGGTTCTCTGAGGAATCTGTCATACTTCTATTACTGCTAAAATATTAACGTTGACAGGGAAAATACTGCATTGTGTTGCAAAATGGTTTGTTCTTTGAAAAGAATATCTATCAGTAAGTGTTTCGCCTGCATTTGCAGAGAATATATAATTACCATCTACTGGTGTCCTTAAAGCAGCAAATGATGGACTCTTCTTTCACATCTTTTCTTTTCTTTTACTTGCTTTCTGGTGTGTTTTATGGAGCGAGGGTGGATAATGTATTTTGGAAACCTTTTTGTTGTATTTGTTGAAATTATCTTCACATTCTGGCAGCGATAAAGAAAAAGTCCAGTGTTAACCCTGTGGGCTGAATGAAATGATTGGACGGCCTACAACCCTGTCTGCACGCACTCTTGATTCGTCTCCGGAGTTTTGCGCAATCTGCTCGTAATTACTAATCACTAACAAATCGTTGTTTACGTACATTATGATATTTTGGGCATGAAGCAAGGTGCTGCCAACTTGCAGACTTTTGCGCTACATTTAGCAACCTTCTAGGCTAATTCTGCTAGCTACTTATATTACCCAACCTAGCATCACGTGGGGTTTTTTGGTTGCGTAATGGTTTCTCCAATGTTACCTACCCAAGCTAGTCAATAAAAGACAAAAACTCGACAGCCAATGCTAACAACTCTATGACGATGTCACACTCATTGTAAAGAAAACCAATTAAATTATGTCCTGGTGTTTGGGCTCAATGTGAAACATCAGATAATCCACAAAGTAAAATGGATGTTGGCAACAAATCACATGGTAACCCATCCAGCAGTTATCAAGACATTTGACAAAAATGTCAACCTGCAGGTGGCGCAAGAGGAAAAGTCAGGGGGTTATCAAAGTCAGTGGGATTAATCTACTGGGAACCATATATATTCACATACAATTTCATTGGATCCATCCGGTAGTTGTTGACATATTACAGTTTGGCCCAAAGCGGTGGACTCACTGACTCTGCCATACCTAGAGGTAGGCCACTAGCGCAGCTGAAAGCTTGAGATCAACACACACATTGCTGGTGCAACATTTCAAATGACTGTGGAACTCGTTCTGCCAGATTACTACATTCTCCCGCTTTCTCGCCACTTCTTTCAATCCCTCCTTTTACTTCCATTCCATTTCCTTGCCAGGCTGCCTTCCGCACTGACCTCTCCGTGCTGCTGGACCAGGTCGGGGCAGGAAAGGAGTCCCTCAGCTTCATGAAGCGCCGAATCCGCCGCCTCGCGCAGCAGTGGGCGACGGCCGCCAACCGCCTGGATGCCACGCTGGAGCAACGCTGGAGGGACCAGAAAAAGGTGAGCGAAGGCCGATGGATGATAGAAGAAGTGTTTATTATTTCAACTGTGAACAGGTACTTTATTAATAATCAATAATACCTCATTTAAAAAAATGAATCATGCCTTAATGCAAAGTACAGCTGAGAAAGACTTTGCAAAAACAAAAATATCGGGAGCTTTTTCGGATGTTCAGAGTGTTTTAATACACACTAATGGAAAGTGGTAGTCTATTTTAAATAGACAATAAAGTACAGTCGCAGTACAAGACTCAAAGTGATCGACACATCAGTCAAACAGTTAAATGTAGGATTCAAGGTTAGCTAAAAGCATTTTAATTCAAAGATCGAAGGCATGCCCAACCCTGTTTTCCACTCAAGTAGATTGGCATAAAAGGCCTTTATCAGGTACTTCTTGAGGGTTCTCACTTTGCATGGTGGTACGAGTAAAATGGTAGAGGAGGTAATAATAGGTTGTCATCCATTACTGCTGTCTGAATTGTTCTTCCAGAACTGGTGTTTTTATGTTGCCGTTCAAAGATAGGTCTCAAAGCTGCATACTTTAAATATGAATTTATCGCGTTATCATACTGTGAGATTGGTGAAACCTCATTTCGGTTGTCACCGAAGCGGTGCAGCATGGACTTCTTCCTGCTAGTAGCCACGCCTGCCAGGGGCTTAGAGAGAGAGAGCGAGAGAGAGAGAGAGAGAGAGAGAGAGAGAGAGAGAGAGGGGTTATAAGGTGAGAAATTATGATTACAAACTATCGGGATTATGATGAAACCCCGAGCGAGAAGAATAAAAGGAGAAAGGATGGTAGATAAATAAAATAAATGGTAGTGAGGAAGGTATTTTAGAATGTGGATTAGGAAACGATTGATGGAGGCGGATGTTGGGTTTTTTCACAAAAGAAATTGGTTAAAGATATAAAAATAAAGGAGATGTTTCAAGGCTTCTTCAAATGTCAACGAAAGCAATATGCAATAAAAACTTTGGAAGGCTTTTCGCAACGTATTTTCCGCATGTAATCTTTCACTATGCGAGCCTCCCGACCTACCACGCGTCTCACCCCGCTCTGAGTCGGCTTGTAATCCCTTAGTTAAGAAAAT
Organism: Taurulus bubalis; assembly: GCF_910589615.1. Lineage (NCBI taxonomy): Eukaryota > Metazoa > Chordata > Actinopteri > Perciformes > Cottidae > Taurulus > Taurulus bubalis. Next base: position 22,108,692 of record NC_136594.1, on the reverse strand, counting down.
ACTGATGAATGAATGAGGTAATGTGAGAGGGCAGATTGAGCTACACATCCTGCTCTTTCTCCCCATAATGTCTCTCTTTGCCCCCATTACTCTCTAAAATAAGTTAACACGGGCGGAAATAGTCCTCCGTATCGGAGATGGATGTGCTCCTCTCTTGCAGTGCACTGAGGGGATTTGTTATCCTCCATCATGGCTGCTGTAACAGTCTATACAGCTTTACAACGTGCCGCAGCTACCCCAACAGCAGAGGTCCTGCTGTTTGTAAGAGTTATTAGACTTCCCTGTCCAAAGCAGTTCATCACAATAATTAGAAATGGGAGGAAAAATGTGTTTGTGTGTGTGTGTGTGTGTGTGTGTGTGTGTGTGTGTGTGTGTGTGTGTGTGTGTGTGTGTGTGTGTGTGTGTGCACGTGCGTGTGCATGAGTGATAATTGGATATCGTTGCAGTAAAAGCCGAGGACAGAATCTCATACATTTTATTACAAAATTAAATATCAGTCTGTACCAGCCACATTTACCATTTTTCAACTATTTCCTTCTTCCCACGTGGGAAAATTCATGTTCACTTTGGAAAAATAAATAAAAAGCACTCACTTTCAAAATTAAGAAGGAGAACACTGTTTGATTTGAATGAACTCTGACCTCGGTACAATTGTCTGGTGCGAATTGACGGCGGCCCTGCACTCGCCTAACCTTTGTCTTTGACAGAATCCCTCGCGTCCAGCGGCAACTTTAGCATTCTGCTTGAGTGTGCAGTCTTTACAATTCCAACGGGGTTTCTGTTGGTTCGGTTCTGTTTCCTTGTTTGGCTTTCTCTTTGATTGTGAGCGGACTGGATGTTTACTCAGAGAAAGAATAAATTAGCAAAGCAGAGAGGCAAGCGTGCAGGGAGAGGAGGATGGAGAGGGAGAGAAAACGCAGGAAGGTTCTTTTGAACTCTCAGCGGCAGACGCAAGGACGGGAGACGGGGAGGTGTGTGTGTGTGCGTGCGTGTCTGTGTGTGTATGTGTGTGTGTGTGGGTGTGTGTGTGTGTGTGTGTGTGTGTGTGTGTGTGTGTGTGTGTCTGTGTGCGTGTGCTTGTGTGTGCGAGAGTGACCGTGAAAACTTTGAGAAATGTAATTCTGAAGTCAAGTTGAGAGGTAGACGTTTGAGAGATTTGATATGCAGGCTGCCGCGCTGAATGAAGCAGAAGCCTGTCTGAAATGTTCTCGGAAATCTCTTATTTTCTGATTAATCTGCCTATTTCCTCGCTGATCGTGGAGCTCAGAATGAATATAATCAACCTTTTGCCGCACTTCACTTTCAAAGCAGGTACCGTTTGTGCCGTTATCAAACTCAATCAAAAGCCCGGGTCAACCCATTCAGCCATTATAGCGTGGCTGATGAAATCATTTGTGTGGAGCAGAATTGAGGCTCTCCTGTTTTTTTCTTCTTCTTGGAGACATCATAGCGGACACATTCAGCTCAGCCGCCGCTCGACCGAGATGCTTTTAAAAGCCAGATTCAAGGACGCTGACCTTATCCCGTTGCGGCGCAGTCACTGCCTGTCTGGAGTCGGCCTAAGTGTCTCAGAAAGCAGCTTTGTGTGCACCTGCGGCAACTTCGTGAGCGCGCACATTTAGTGTGTTTGTCAGCACATGCCAAACTGTTAATTTCCCTTCTCCCCGTGTCGGCCCTTTTGAGAGTTAATTGACCTCTGACTGATGAAGTACAGACAGGGTAGGAGACTAATGGGATATGGAAGTGGAGAGCAGGAGGGAGAGGGGGGCAAGGGGGGATAAGAAAAAGTTTAAGTAGACGAGGGAAGACGTGAGGAGAAATAAAGAAGGGAAAGCAAGTCTGTAGAGTGTTAAAACAGAGGGTGAGGGAGAAGGTGAAATTAAGGGTATAGGGCAGCGATGGTTGGCAGCGCCAGCTTGCGTTGCCACCCGTGGCCTTCCATCGGACAGCTGCGACCTTCATAAGGGCCACAGTGCACGAGTGAACCTTGTCACACACACACACACACTGACACAAAAACACACATGCGTAGATGCTGAGACGAGCATTAGCATTCCTCTGTCGTTAGCCAGTTAGTGATGAGTGGGGAAGAGCAAGTGGGACCACATACTTGAGAGCCGCTTCTGCTCTCCGGCCTTAATATCTGCGCGCCAAAGACTTTCCAAGGATTTTACATACTACATGAAAAATTCGTATTTGTTATAAGATTGTGCAATGAATACAAAAAAAACATTCAGAAAAGGAATGATGTTGTGAAAAGACCTTGATTTGTGGCTTCAAAGTTTTTTGCGAGAGGGGTGGCGCATGAACACCCGGGGCGTCGTAAAGGTGAGCGAGAGAGTTGAGCATGAGAGTCTTGTCATGGTGCCTCTCCGTCTTCCGGCAGGTCTTTGTGGTCGATCCCCACGGGACGTGAACAGCGGAGAGTAGCTTCCCCAGAATCCCGACGAAGGAACCAAGCATCCACACGCAGAGTTCACTCATGTCAGTGTGAGACAGATGCAGGCAAACGAAGCAACAACACACAAGCAAAATGCAACGGCCATCGGCGCACACACACTCAAGTCCGCTCTCCCGTTGTGAGCCCAGGTTCCTGAGGGAGGCAGCTGGCCCCGATACAGGAGTTGATGAGGAGGTGCAGCTTTAGCTTTCGGCAACGACTTCCCGTTGTCTGGCTCCTCCCACCCGTTCATCTCCATCTCCTGGCAAACGCGCGCGCGGTTGTGTTGGCGGCGATCTGCGTGATAAAACACAGTGTAAGCCCAAACACGCTAGTTACCCTCTCCTCTCCTTTCTAGCTCTTGATTCCTACTCTGTGGTAGAAAGGTGAGTTCTCCAGCGCCGCTCTGATATGTGTCATTGAGCTCCACTCTAATCCGGTTCCCATACAGGGGAATTAACATTTGCAAATGGAGATAAATACTGCCTATGACACACAGTGAAATCCCCCCCTCAGCTGTCTAGATCACAGGTGCAAGTTGCCAGGTTTTGTTAAGTACCCTTACCGCTCTCCCTATTAACTTTTCATTTGTGTGTGGATGCCAGGTTCCTCAAATCCAATCCACCAATATTCAGCTCTACTGCCACGGTGTGATATTCCTCATATTTATTGAGCAGTAGTGTTTCTTGTGCTGCCGCCAGTCTGTGAAATTCGCCTCCATCTTCTCACGGTTGCCAGTGTTTGCGCGACACGCTCTCACCAGCACCGCCGCCGACCCGCCAACAAGCCAAGAGAGTGCACAGCACTGGCGCCACGAATTCTCACTCTTGCCATCTGCCACCCAAACTGTAATTAAATTTCACTTATCTTTTTTTTATGAAGCAGAAGTTAATAGAGCAGGCTTATTAAATCAGGGGATTTTTTCACGCCAGCTGGAGTCTCGCTGGAGCTTGACTCTGCCGAGTACACACCACTGTCCACACATTTTGTTGACTTCAGTGGGATGACTTGAGCCGTTGGACTGGACCTTCCTTCAAATATATATATATATATATATATATATATATATATATATATATATATATATATATATATATTAAATGAGAAAATATAAAATATCCAGTGGGTTTTTCTTTGTTATCTCTCTCTGTTATTCAGACATAATCTTCGCCAGGATCATAGAATGTGTGATGTGTAGGTGCGTGTGTTTGTTTGTTGTGCGCTCGTACGGTAACCTTCATACATTAGTGCATTGTGGCTAATGTGGCTTTATGGAGACAGGAAAAGAGTATTAAAAGAGCGCACTGCGGCACGCTTCTGAAAAGCTCTTGGAGGCTTTTAATCATTACCAGTTCAAAGCTGTGAGGGTACAAACACAGGACACACATGCACTTAGAAACAAGGGGAGGGAGGGAGAGGGGGAGAAAGAGAGCGAGAGAGAGAGACTCAGTGAGCAATAGGCGTCAAAACTTTCTGGCAAACTCCACACAGTTGGCCCTAAACTCATTATGTATGTTGCATGGAGGTGTTCATGCTGCGCTGGCTAATCAGGATTACCCAGCAGAGCAGCGTGTGGACATGGCTGCGTCTAATCCGCTGTGAAAGGCAACGTGTGGCTCATTTCTCGGTGGGTTTCACTAATTATGCAGCGGCTAGGCGGACACGCATGGCGGGGCTGCAGCCTGTAAGTGCAACGTTGTACAATAGTGCAACACATAAACTGTGATAATTCCTCTACGTGTGTTAGACGATGCTTTCCGCCACAAAAGGGATTCCCGTCTGGTCCCTGGGAGTTTGTCCCGGGAGTTATCTGTACGGGCATATGGTGCATGTGAAATGAGTTGTCCATAAGGATGGTGTTCGACACGCGCACGCTGATCCATTGGAGCAAGGGGCGATAATTCATTTGGGGATTTCCAAGAATTGCTTTTCAGTTTCCATAATTTTCAGTTGGGAGAGTCTGAAATTCTGATGATTTTAATCCTCAAACTCATTAAAACAGTTTGCACTGCAGAGGCTTAACTTTCAAGGAGCTTAGCTTTATACAGTACAGTATGCACACACGCATAAATGATATAATATGAATCAGATTAAATTAAATGTACTTGATGACATTGTGCATTGTGCAAGTTATTCTGCACCACCGCAAACTTCAATGGATATACGTGGTGGTAAATAATGAGGAATGGTGAATAAATAAATTGAATTATAGCTTTTGGGATATTTTACTTGGAGGAAGTTATTCAGGAACATATGGATACTTTTTGACCACATTAAGGTATAATTCCAGTTTATTGCAACTCCTTTTGGTCATCATTTCCATTGGTAATAATGGGTTAATAGATGATATTTGTGACATTGCCCCAGATAAATCGTAAAAGGTCAAATCAGTTGCAAACATCCGTCACAGATTATAGTCCAACCTCTTACTGTAGTTTAACTTTGCCTTACCTGATGTAAAACTTCATGCGCAGACACTTTTGTTTTTACTTCCAAAGAAAATCTGAATCACCTTGAACATGTCGTCAACACCTCAACAGCTTTTGTTGGTGAGCTTCTCCACACAGACGTTTATCTGATCTCTCTGCCCCGTTGTGTCCCTGTCCTCCTTCAGATCCTGGTCCACGTAGGCTTCCTCACCGAGGAGTCTGGAGACGTGTTCAGCCCCAAAGTGCTGAAGGGGGGTCCTCTGGGAGAGATGGTCCAGTGGGCCGACATCCTCACTGCGCTCCACGTGTTGGGACATAACCTCAAGATCTCCATGTCCGTCAAGGAGCTGCAGGGGTGAGTTAACTGCGTTTGACTTGTCGACGCTTGTTTGTTTCTGAGCAGCTGATGGTGCGTGTGGCTTGTAAACCCCGTTTCTCATTCACCCGATCAACCAGTGTTTTTCTTCTGAATATAAACTGGTATAAAGAGAATTGCGTCGATATTGTGATCATGCAGACAAGGCAACATGTTTGCTTGGAAAATAGGTTATTGATTGTCTGGGTCAAGGCTCTAATCAAACAGAATGGCCACTTCCAACATCTACATGTTTAATTAGCTGTAAAAATGTCTGCCACAAAATGAATCTGATGACAGCTGTGACTGCAAACCAATGACGTTTACAACCCTTCTGCTATCAACGTGCTTCTGCGTGTGCACTTATTGGATTTGAAATGTTTAAGAGTGCCTTGCGCTCTAATTACACCACTTTTCCACTTCAGATTATGCACGAGGGCCCTAAGGTCCTGTGGATTTATTTGTTGCTGCATCGATCCCGTATCGACGCACCCCCCAGCTTCCTGTCAGCGCGACTGTGTCGGCGTGTCTTTTTATCCCCTGCGTCAGCACGCTTGTATGTTTCTGCTGACGGATACAGCGACAGAGCCAACACACACACACACACACAGACGGGTGGGTGGATGTAAATCAACCCTGTTGGACGAGATCCCTCCGGCTTGTTTCGTCCAGTCTGTGCAATATCTACTTCATGGTCGAGACTGAATAAATCACACAGGTTGTCAGGCTCCCGTGAAGATGGATGGCTGACGTTGAGCTGGAGAATACTGAGGAGGTATGAGTCTGAGAACACAACTGAATCACACTGCAGATGGGCGATGTCTTAGTTCGGCCCTGATTGGGCCAATAGTCTTTGTCTCTCTGCCACCGTTGATCACTGCGATGACACGGGTATGGAGGATAGATCAATACAATGATGTCGACAGAGACCCCGCTGCACTCTCCCTCCACTGTGCACTGCCTGCGTGCGACAACGCTCACAAATCACAGAAGAAGTATAGTATTGACCCCCCCTCAGCCTTCGGGAGTCATTTTGCAGATATATAACAGCTCTGCAGGGAGCAGGAGAGAGTATGAAAATCGAGTGGAATTTTATTCTTTAAAGAAAATGAGTTTCGAGACGGCAGGGACATCCACAAGGCCGAAGCTCAGATGCCAGACTGGAAATGGATGGCGGGACCGTTTTTTAGGCCGACCGTGTCACTGTGGTGTCTCGGGACATTCGTTTTAATACCGGCCTTTCTCACCACCCGGGCGGCGACGTGTTTCAGGCGACTGTGAAACGTAATCTAACATACCGCCGTGATGAATTATTTCCTCCACCTTGCTCATATGGAATGGCTTCGGGTGGGGAAAAATACCTTTGAGCGCTGGATTACTTGGGGAAGCAGTCTAATCTTTCTTCAAACTGCTATTCGGATCCTGACTCGGTCCTTAAAAAACACTGGTGTGAGAAATGGCAACGTCAACTTTGCCTCCTGATGTCGATCTTTCCACATGGTTTGCTGCAGCAAAGTGGAACAGAAAAAGGGTTATGCAGTGTGTCCAATCGCTTTCTGTTTTTTGTTTTTTTTGGCGTGTCAACTTTTTGTTCTTGGTCCCTGCCTTCAGTAAGATTTAAAAACAACTGAGAGTTACGGTTGAACAAAGGTGGTAATGCAGTTTTGGAGTCATGGAGTTGTATTGTGAAAAGAAAAAAAGTCTCTCCCTCCACTTTCATGTTCCCCACAATTATGTGGCGTCTCTATTGATCTTTACAGAATGTTTAGAAAACCTCACAGCAAACATGTCGTAAATTCAGGGCAAGCAGATGCTACTTAAAAGATGACACACTGTGTTTTAGCTTTTTGCGGCATATTGATCTGTAACACACTCATTTGTGCTGTCATACTTTGTCGTTCAAATGCATATTCATCCACCATAATTCCTGCCACAAAGCTACACACACAAACACACGGCGATCTGTGATTTGAAAAGCGCGAGTATTGATTTCCATATTCTCTCAACACAAAACAATGTGATGCATTTTGTGTGTCGTTTCTCTCACACATTGGCTTTGCGTGTGTATTCACATCAAACGCAATCCAATCACTGCGTTCTATCGGTAAAGAAACGAGGAACCTACAGTGATGAAACCTTGAGTAGCTCACAGTTGACTTCAGTCACTCATATGCAACTCAATAAACGCATTATTTCTACACAGATGGCTGATGTTGATGTATTGTCTGCTGGTGCGATCGACAGAAAGAGACATACTGACTGAAAAACAGTGTCCTATTGGGTTGTTTTCGATAAATCATTCCTTCAAAACACGCGACTTCAAAGAGGTCCACTACAGTCCTATTTCAGTTCAGACTCCTTACTATACAACTCTGTGTACAGCTCACCTGTATAGATTCAAATGTCTTACTCTCACTTCTTCACAGTGTTGTCCATTTTTTTGTGGACATACTGCACTTTCCTTTGTTCCTCCTGTCCCAAATAATGTGCCCGCAAAGACACACAAAGACGTAGCCAGGGACAGAGAAATGGCAACGGCAATGTGGACAAGCAGGCCGACCGAGACGAATGGGAAACCATGGCACACAGACACAAATTGGCCAAAAGACGCTGCTTAGTGGAAGTTGAGTCCAGATACAGATTTAGAAACATTTCTTTGCTTTTCTCGGGGGCAAGACTGACCAGCATTAGAAACAAAACTGAACAAAAAGTGCTCAGGGTCCATCCACCTCCACAACTCCACAACTTGGCAATGGTTTGTGTGTGTGTGTGTGTGTGTGTGTGTGTGTGTGTGTGTGTGTGTGTGTGTGTGTGTGTGTGTGTGTGTGTGTGTGTGTGTGATACATTGCTCTCATGGCCACATCTGAGAGTTGGAGGAAGCAGGAGGTAGCTGTAATTGGCCACTGAGGGGATGATTTGGTCTCGGGTTGTGCTACTGTGTATAACATACACCCTGATTTGTAGTTTCCAGTCAGTACTACTATGAGGTGGCTGGACCTTATTCACCAGAGATGCATGATCAGAGCACACAGAGGCTCACTAACACACACTGTGGCCCAAAGACATAGCCTGAGAGGGAAAAATGAGAACCAGAACATGTGGACAAAAACAACTTCCACTGATTCAACTGGGAAGTGGTGTACTTACATGCGTGAAACCTTCTACTTCACTGAATTGTAGTGTGTTGTGTGTACTCTCTCTTGATTGTGTCGTGGCCTGCATGTCATATTGAGAAATCATTCATTTATATTATCTCTTTTCTGTGACTTATCTTAGTCTCGATGCTGTCACTGTGCAGGATGATGGACTGATGAGAAAATGGGTATAGAGAAATGGGAAGAACAGGAATGCGCTGAGTTAGCACGTGTGCAGTTTGGGCGGGGACTTGTGTTATTCAAATATGCAAATAACGTTTCTTCTTTTTTTTTTTTTTTAAGGCTCCCTGATGATTTCCATCCCTTTGTTTTGGATCTTGCACTGTCCTTCATTTCTGCACAGAGCAGAGATTTCACTTGCACCATTCACCTGCCCACACACACACACACACACACACACACACACACACACGCGCGCGCGCGCACGCAGCACACAAACCCGAGTTAATTCAATACAGGTTTTTTGCATCTCCCGGTCTTTGCTGAGTGTGCACTCCTCACAATGTGGCCTGAACGAGCAGCTTGATGGAAATGAAGCTGAATTTGGTGCCAATTAGATTGGCAAGGCACCTGAAATGTATTAGTGTGAGGAGGAGGAGAGACGGGGCTCCGTCTGCTCTCCATTACAGACTCCAGGGTGCAGATCACTGGCGGTGGATGGTCAGCACCTTTTTTGCCTGATCCTGTCACTACTGTAAAGAGACATTTTGAAGGCTCCGTGCAACATTTAATAATCCGGCACAGGAGAGGAAGATGTGGCCTTTTGCAGTGTAGCACACTCTGGACCCGCCGTGTGGCCTCTGACAGGACACTTTGAGAAATCAAGATGCTCACTAGAATCATCACGGGCTCTTTGGCCTGTCCTCATAGGAGAACCCTTTTGGGTTTCTGGTAGGTAGAACCTTTTAAAAAGGTTTCAACCAGAACCCCTTCCAAATGTGTTCTATGGAGAACCCTGCCACCCAGAACCCTCTCTGGAGGTTCTATCCAGAAGCTTTTCACCTTCAAAGGGTGCTAACCAGAACCCACCCGGGGGTTCTACCAAGAACCCTTTTATATTCCAATTGTTTCATCTTGAATCCACTCAGGGCCTTCTACAGAGGACCCTTTTATAATTAAAGGGTTTCATCTAGAGACCACCTTCCACTGTAGCTAGAACTATAAACACTTCCGACCAACGGGGTTGGCCCTAAATCCGTTCAAAGGTACTGGCAGTTCTTGTTGAAAACTGCTTGAATGTTCAATTTGTCAGATGTTATTGGATTATTTATGAACATGAACAACTCTTAATTGAAGGTTAACAGAAGGTGTATTTTATTGCTTGTCATCTATAGATAATGATTTTGTTTGTTACTTCTCTTAAGTAACTTTTCTGTAACTTTTTTTTGTATATTGAAATCTTTACTTTTTATAGGTCTGTTGTAAACAATCAATATTCTTTGTAAGCGTTTTTGGCCAGCAAGCAATTCAAATAGATTTTTGCCTTTATAATTATATTCCATATATTCACTATTTTTCCAAGTGGATTATGTCCTGTATTATTGATTTAAAACTCAGCTGTAGTTAATAGTCTCCTCTCTCCCCCGTACACTCACAGCTATTAGATTCTCAGTCTCTTTCTGTGCCCTGTGTGACTCGCACTTGATGTCTCGTGAACTTCCTCTCCATCTCTTCCTCCAACTTGAGGTGTCAAGTCTCACAATCTCATCCCAACTGCAGGTAATGTCTCAGTTGCCATGGAGATCAGACTTTGGGACTTTTGGGGATTGAGGTGGAAAGACACAAAGTTACAGCCAATCAACACCTCAGAAACAGTAAATGATAGAGGAGGGGTAGGGAATCGAAAGGACCCTGTCTCTTTTGTCCTTGAGATTTGCTGATAATTGGATAGTGGGACTGGACAGACACGACGGCAACAGCAATCTTACATTGACATGTGTGAAGGGTTTTCAGTGCTGGTGTTGTTTTGAGAACGACAGAAAAATGTATCTTCAGTCCAGTAATGTTTCTGAAAGCTCAAACTCAGTTTATTTTTCTTCTAAGCTCTTGACTGTATTTCCTGTCAACTCCTAATCACATTGAACACCCACAAGCACAAACACTATTCATAGAAGTTCAAACAAAAAGACTGAACAATATTGTAAGAATCAATGGACAGAGATAGCACATCGAGATAGACTGTATATGAGAGCTGGACGTAGTCACTGTGACGTCACCCATCGGTTTGTTTGCTGTCGTTTTGAAGCCTGGAGTTCAGCATTCTGGCAGCCGCCATCTTGATTTTTCGAAACCAGAAGTGACACGAGAGGGTGGAGCTAAGTACAACCGAACGCTGATTGAAACACTTGCAGGCGACCAGAATGGTTACAATTAACTTCGATGAACAGAAAGCACACATTGAAAGGGGGAAAGTTATTCTACGAAAACACAGACAACTTCCAGACTGGACAACGCTGCAGTAGTGACCTGTCAATCACAAGATAGCCCCGCCCTAAAGCCTACCCTGCTGCATCGTCTAGTTTGCTCTAAATGAGACCATAATTCTCTATTTGAACATCATGCTGTACTGAAGAAGACTTGAAACTAGCGATTAAGAACATAAACTACAGTCTTTACTGAGGTAATAAATCAAGTGAGAAGTAGGGTCATTTTCTCATAGACTTTACTACAATCAGACTTCTTTTTGAGGAGTTGCCCCTGACGGCTATTAGAAAGAATGTAAGTTTCCGGCACTTCCTTATTGACCTCACTTTTCAGACCCTGAGGTTGTCGCCTGACACAGATAGACTCGTCAGAATAGTTGCAGCTGTGTTTTCTATTTCAGTCTTGCTTTCTGTTTCTCTCCTACTGTAGCAGCGATACCAAAAGGATCCGTGTGTTTTGCACAACAGTCACAATAAAATGTCAGTAGTAGTTTGTGCTGATCATGCATATACCCAGTTGAACTTGCCTTTTTGTTTCTATTTATTTTCCCCAAAGTCTATAGACTCATTTACACCTGAAATGCACATGCTGCTGTGGTGATTCAACAGAAAAGCTGCATAAAATTACCATTTGAGGCAGAAGGAGGGTGCTAAAGTGGCCTTTGTGCACTTGAGTGCACGGATAATGATTTAGTTGGTCCAAGTGTCCCAAAGTGCACTTCAAGGGGCACATGATGGGCATGTGGAGCGCTCATATGGGCCATTGGCCAGCCAAAATCACCTTTGCTCACACCATGACCTTAAGTGCCGCTTTGTTGGGTGTAACAGAGCCTTATCCCAGACTAACCTAAAACTAACCTCAACGTAAACCTAATCATCTGGTCAGTTGATGTTTCCCTCTCTCATTTCACCCCTCAACGCAACTGGTTGCCGTTATTGGTTATTGCTGCTGTTTAGTGCTCCTGTTACAGAATGAGGTTGTAATATAAATGTTATTAATCAATGCTAGTGTTGTGAATTACTGCTACAGTTAATGCCGCTGTTTTCTAATCATGTGTTTCATCACAAAAGATGATGTGTCATCAGACATTTCCTTGTCACTCGTAGACAAGATAATGGTTCAGCTTTCTGTCGGGGCCATTACCAGTTGTTACAGAGACAGTTAAACGTTGCTATAAAGGCCATCTGTTCACAACTCTTTTGCTCTTACAAGTTTCATCCTTGCCATAAAACTTTGATTTGCTTCTGCACACAGTCACCTGTGCATTTAAGTGATCCCATTTCAGCTTCCACAGTGGTTTTCTCCCGTCTTCGGCTTTTGCACGTCAAAATCCCAAAGTCCACCATTCAAGCGATCTCAATTGCTTTAAGTCTGTATTTAGCAGTGAATCCCCAGGTTGCTTCAAGCTCTCTCTCTCATAGTTCTTATAAACGAGTGAACAGACCGGTCGTCCTACTTCATATTCCACCTCAGGAATATCCGTATCCAGACGTATCTGTCTGTCTTGCGTGAGAGTGTGCATTTCACAGGAAGAGAGATGTGCATGTGCTAACTTCAGCACGTGACTGTGTGCTGTAAAATAACTAAAGCTAGTTTGCATCATAAGCTCATTGCTGTAAGTCTAGCGATTTAGCCCAGAAATGGCTTGCATAACCCCTGAGATTAATGCAAAAAGAGCCATCCACTGAGGTTACGTAATGCTATAAAATTGGACTTCAGATTTGCTCCCGGTTGCACACTTGTTTTCCTTCTAATCTGTTTCTTACTTCACTGTCTCCAGTTGCTTTTGGTGATAATTTACTTGTTTCATCTGTTTGTCAACATTAGTGGACTAAATGTATTATGACCTTGTTAAATGGTATGCGTGGGCACCTCAAACGAGTTTGAAAGTGCCAGGTCATCATTTTTTTAAGTTAGAGGTGTGGGCTCGACAAACTCTGCAGTTATTCACCTCCAGCTAAAACGTGCATTCCCTCTCGGAAACACATGCAGAAATATGATGCAGATATAAGAATGAGCAAGGAGATGTGAAGCTGTGGGTGGTTGTGGGAGTTGCTGGGCTCCTCTTTTTCTTCTGCGGGGTTTCTGTTTTTTTTTCTCTGTGTTAGGTCCATGAAAAGTCAAAGTCACGCTCTGTGTGACTCTGTGCCCCATAAACCCTCTCTCTCTCTCTCTCTCTCTCTCTCTCTCTCTCTCTCTCTCTCTCTATCTCTCTCCCTCCCCCCATGTCTCTTCTCCCTCCATTACCGCCCATCAACCTGACTCCCTCACCTTTCTGCCATCATTAAAGGGAAGCCTGTAGAGAGACTGGAGTCGGTGACCTCGGTTCACCTGCTGCTCTCCCACAGGCTGCCTACGAGCTGCCTTATTATACCTGCCCAAAGCAGATAGGAACACACACACACACACACACACACACACACACACACACACACACACACACACACACACACACACACATCTTATCTTTAAACCCTGATCTTGCTTTCTTTTCTTCTGGGCAATTAGGCTGTCCTCACTTTCCATACATCGCTGCATTCTCTTATTTTTCTTTTCACATCCTTTATTTTTCTTCGCTGTGCAACAAACAGTATGCAGGTTTTAAAGGGAAAATAACTTGTAAAACAGATATCTGAAAACATCATTATACACTTGGCGGTGGAGAAGCGTCTCCCATTCAAAATATCCACATTTTGAGTTATGAAGGGAGGGTGTATCCGATCTCTGTATTCAAGAGAAGATGCTGAGGTGTGTGAAACTCGTGAAAGATACTTCTGGGTAGATCCCTTTATCAGAGAAACTGCAGCACATTAACATTAATCAATTGTGGGAAATGTGTTTTGTGTATGTGTGTGTGCTTGTGCGTGTGTTTCGTATGTGAGATTGAGCGTCAGCTTGTCTCTTTGTTAAAAAACTAGAGCGTGCAAATGAACGGTATGCTGCGTCTGCATCACTTTGTCTGCTTAAAGCTCTTCTCCTCACTCCTCCTCTCTTGCCTTCTGTCTCTTCACCTTCTGTTCTCTTGCTCTTCGTCTGGCTCCTTCTCACTTTGTCTCCATGTTGTTCCCCTCTAAGCTGAAATCAATGTGCTTGTTAGCAACTTCCCAGATTCTTACTGCATTTCATCACCCCTACCCTTACTTCTAACCCCTTATACACACACACACACACACACACACACACACACACACACACACACACACACACACACACCACCCTTGGTAATGACTTCCTTCATCCATTGTCTCAGATTTAAAGCACTGGGGGCAGGGGGAGCAGTGGTGGCTCATGGGTGACTTTGTCTTTCGTTACTGGTGATGCTCTGACTCACATCTCCACCTCTAATTGGTCGGCATGATACAACTGGGACTGGGAAATACAAATAGGACAAGTCGCGGCTCATGCTTCTTTGGCTGATTTAGCACAGTCCTTGCTGTACTGACATGGCTGTCTGCTGCTACATCTTTGGGGTTTTATACCATTACCATTGGAGCAGTTCTCAAAGATGAATAAAACGATGAATACAATAATTGAATACTGAGATATGAGACTATAGCAGGGCGGTCCAGAATACCATACTTTGGGCTCCGATGCTTCAATAGTAATGAGTCGGCAGCACGGACTCATGTCATTAAAGCGCAATTCCTCTTGCGCTCCGACGTCAGCAATGATGGAACGTCCTTGACATGACTTGGAGAGGACTCAGCCAGACATGTTTCTGCTCTCGGCTGAGATGGACAACATAGTGCTGCAACGCGTGTAATTCGATTTAGGTAAATGCATTAGTTTTTAAGGATTATGTCATTCTACTGTATTGTTTGTATTTAAAAAAAAAGATGTTTTCCAAGATGTTTAGTTTGTTTTACGTATGTTGCGGAGGCTTGAGAAAACCAAACGAGCAAATACCCAATAGTCGAATATTTTGTTGTAAATAAAGTAAAAATATACACACAAATGTTACATACATATACATTCAGTATAATACAAACGGATGTTTCAACCGGTGTCAGGAGGACACGACCTGAGGCCAGGACGTATAAAAACAGCTTATGATGCGATTGCGGTAGAGTAAACTGTACAAACAACAAAACATCTTCCATAATAATATTACAAGTTGCTCCTCCGTAATCTCTGTCCCCCCGTATTGTTGTATATTTTAAATACTGTATGTTCTTTACTTACAGACAGTTAAAAATCACAGTGAAACAAGAGTTGGAGCATCTCTAGCTACAGTAATGTGACCTATTTCCAAATTAAACAGAATATGTGGATGGGGGTTTAGTAACGAGGGGGATTCAAATCCCTGATAATTAATTGGATTAAAAAAAGTGGGATTAGAGAACGTAGCACGCTTGTACAAAGCAGGGCTGTGCAGAGATATGGAGCTGTGGGAATGTCCACCTCCATACACACCTCCCTCGTTTGTAGCATCAGGAGGAGACAGATAATATATTTTTTTGTAAAGTTTTGGCAGCAGAAATCCAAACACAGTTATTCTACTTCATATCACTCTGCTAGCTACCCACTAACTATATTACATGCATATGATGTGCGTGTTAGTGAATCATTCTCACATCCCATTTAATTGGATAAAGTAGTATAACCACCTCCTAGTTCAAGATGAGTTGTCAACAATATTGTTTTCATTTGACAAGATATTTTGGTAAAAAAAAAAAATACAGTGAATTAAAAAAACACTCTTTTATATACATACATGTAGCATGTAACTAGATAAATGAACGTTTGGCAAAAGGACACTTGATGGAACTTGCGTTTTTCAATCATTTAATTGAGGTGCCAAGATGAATCTGTTATCTCTAGTCTGATTAGTGATCAGTTTTACCACTGGAGGATCTGTCAGGATGAGGTGTGGATGAGAACCTGAATGAGACAATAAAACGTGTGTCTTGCTCGTGGCCCATGAATGCGATAGATTCATGTATTTGCATGAGTTTATGGATAGTTGTTTGCCAGCTAGATGTTATCGCTAACTTCTGCCACACGCTTTGGATTGGAGCGATGCTCCCCCTGATTTACATGTAGCCCAGGTAAAGCGGGGTACAATAAGTATAGTGATCTGGATAAGGCTGCATTCACACCAAATCAAGTGCTGTGGCAATTAGCGCAGATTCGTGCCGTAGTGTCACTTAACACCAAGTGACTGCACCACGATTAACGTTTCTGTTTCCCTTATGAATTTGTTGTAAAGCTCTGGATTTTGGCCCATTCAGTCATTTTGTCTTGAGTGTACAAGAACAATAGCGATTGACCAAGAGAGAAGGCTAGAGTGGAGAGTAAAGGCAGTTTCATGCTCTTTATATGGCTTCAATTGTCTGACTGTGTAGAAAAAGGCCCGGGAGGTCAGCCTCTAACGGCTACAGGACCAAAACAGTTGGCTCTGTCTGAATAAAGTGAGCGGGAAACACTAGACAGACAGGTACATCAAGGGGATGCGTGAGCAACGGTGTGTGTGTGTGTGTGTGTTGCACGAGTTTGTGTGGTTCGCTATCCCAGACACAGACGCTGAGGGCTTTTCAATCTACTCTTACCTGGAATGGAAGCAGGGGAGGGGAGTTTTAGCCCTGAATAGACTCCAAGGCCCGGGGAAACATTCAGCCGAGCGCCAGTAAAACCAACGCTATCAGACATTCATCAACCTCCTTTCCCTTTCACCGAGCTTTATTCCTCACGAGGAGCTGCCTGAGCTAGACGGAAAATAAAATAAGGAAAAGCACATTAAAAGAGAAGTTGGAGGAAGTGTAATCTCAAGTCGTGAAATATTTGGCTTTTCCTAAAATATTCAATGTCTGACCCCTCAGTACACGAGACGTTGGTTGTTCTCTTGACTTATTGCCCTTTTAAGACGTGAACGTGGTTTATCTACGCTCGGCGATGGGTTCGGCACAGCGATGTGCTGAACACTTGATATGTGAAAGAATTATATTTTGAAGAATTTGTTAGCTTGCCATTCAAGTGAGGCAGCGGAGGCAGCACATTACATCATTTTAACAAATATGTTTTCGTGATTGAAACTGATTTTTCTTTTAAAGCGCCGGCCCAATCTTTGAAAGGATTCAATCATTTTGGACAAAAGCATATTAATTACTGAAATTACTTTCTTAACAGTATTCTTGCTCTTATAGTTACTGTGTCTTTTCTTTCCAAACAAAATAATAAAAAGTGTGCACTAGATCAATACATATGAAATAGAAACGTTGCACAGCTAGATGATGTGTCACTAAACCTGCATTAGCCACACTTTGGAAGTCCCATCAAACGAATGAAAACACATGTTTTTGTTCCCCAACGAGGTTATCAGGGCGAGTATTTTATACAGGGATACAGTTCCATACAAACGGAGTTAAACGGTGTCATAGGAAGTAACTTAGAAACTGTAGAGAGAACTAAATTCATTTTAGGGTTGAGAGAAATAATGAGCCCTAAATCATCAACATCATAATGGTTCTTAATTGTTTCTCAGCGCACCGGTGCATGACCGCAACTGATAAATTGGTGTGCGGCACCTGCAGAGCAAGCACATAGTCATCAATTTAGATATAGGGAAAATATGCAGTCATGCATTTATGGAAAATATCAATAGTTACATCATCAATTATGCGCATCGGAAAACATAATAGTTTAATTAAGAACACCATATAGTACACAGTATGCTCACATTTTGGCTTCTCCTTCATATTTTAAAGTTAAATTCATTTTGAATATTATCAGTGTTCTGTTTTGAGCATTTCAGCTTTATCTGTGTCCCTGGTCTCTGTTAACCCTGAGAATAAATGAGAATATATGATTGTGTCTGTAAAAGCTAAAGTAATTTAAATGGCATCCAAACCGGAGACTTATTTATCACATCTATGCCAAGCACTGCTCAAAATGGGGTCAGACATCTCTTATTATCCACTTTTTCCTTGAGCAAACTTGACAGCGCTTGTTAGTTATATCAGAGCCCTTGTTATCTCCACGTTCATTGAAAAGGGAATGCAGCTGATGTGAGCAAAGTCAAGCGTAATTGGGTTTGGTGCCTGCATACTGTACCTCGCGAGGCCTCCGTGGAGTTGTTAAGAGTTAACACGGCAACCCAGAGCATTTTGCTCAATGATGCTGTCTGTGTTTCCTCTTCCTAATGGCTTGAAAAGCAACGGGCTGTCAAAGACGGGCTCTAAGTGATGTCAATAGAGTTGATATCTCCGTGCTCTCCCCGAGGAGAAAATTGGGCCATTTTAGGGCAGCCAGCCTTGAAATTAGGCTGAGCAAAGAAAGGTGTTGATTTCACAAAATCTAAATAGATTGCTGTCGTTTCTCTCACCTTTTACTTTTTTTTTTTTCCTGAGATGCGCCACTTTTTCCCACTCGGGCCTTTCCTTCTCTCTCTATCTCTGCTTTTGGCAGCACATTCTGGGTAACACTGAACTCAAATGCAGTTATAAAACAAACCGGCAGTTATTTGTATGGATGCAGCCAGTGTCAGTGCAGCCAGACGCTGCTCTTACATCTTTACAGCTCCTCCACCGACAAACCGGCATCGTGTTTCTGCTCCATTTGTCTGATGGAGAGATGTGAGCCGACGTAAGAGAGTCCATAACACCATTTCCTCGACGGTTGTTGAGATATAGTTCAGACCAAAGTGGTGGACCGACCGACACGCAGACAGACCAGCATTGGCCACTCAGTTAAGGTTGGGGATCAATCGTGATTATGAATGAAAGAAACCAGTATTGTGGGTAAAAAAACGGGCCTTCCTTGTGGAAGATTGCCATCCACCATAACCTCCTCCTTCTGAAGACTGTATAGCTTCATCACAAACAGCACACTATCTGTCACTTAAATGTAAATATGTGTTGTTTCGGGGCATTGGCTGCAATGGTCGATGCTGTCGTTTTGTTTATGGTAGGACGGCCTCAGAAATTCTCAGCGTGCAACTACATTGGCGGTGTCGCTTTAACATGCTCCCCCGTGTCTTCCCACCTTATCAGACTTATCACTTTTAATACTTTTGCATGGCTGCTGCAGTCACCTCCACCTGTGAACTTGCTAATTAAAACTTTTCAAGTCATCATACTTCCTGACGAAAACAAAGTTGCAGTCTTTCTTGAGTAATTTTGAGACTGCCACTTAAAAACTCTTTCCTCCAACGCCAGTGTGGGTTTGAAAGTCTAATTTCAGGTGTGAGCTCGAGCTCAATGCAGGCATCTGAGTGCAGCTTCAAAGGGGCAATGGCCAACGCACATCGCTAAAAAATGAGTTCTCAGTTGGCGCTGTGCCATGTCAGCGGGGTAATTCTAATGAGTTCACTTGAATACTCTGTGTGTGGTGGGATGAGTGTGTGTGTGGTGGGATGTGTGACGGCACTCGCATCCACATGTCCACTTGACTTTGGGTGATTTGTGAGTGTTTGTTCCGACACATTCATCCATATGTGTGCGTTCGCTCCACTCTCGAGTGAAAGGCATCTGCCTCCTGCATCATTTGACTGGCACTCCTCTTCTGTTTCGTTCCTTCCTGAGTGCCGGCGGCAGGTTGCAGAGAGGATTTATCTGATCTGCATCATGTGCGAGAGCATAATGCGCCAAATATCTATTTACACATCCGTATCCCACCATATGCATTTTCATATGTGTGTGTGGGCGAGCAGTGTGTGTGTGCGTGTGTGTGTGTGTGTGTGTGTATGTGCATTTTCAATTCCCTCGACTTCTTCTGTCACAACCAATGCCGACTCTTAGTCTTCTTGATGTAGTGGGATTAGATCAAAAGTTGCTGACGAAGGGAATAAGGCGGACTTCCTGATGCCTTGGGAGACAAAGCAGGAGCCGGCTTTATTAGCAGAGGGGATGGGGGGCGGGGGGGCTGTGTGTGTGTGTGTGTGTGTGTGTGTGTGTGTGTGTGTGTGTAAATTCACATTTCATCTAGAGACCAAAGTCAGAGCTTGGAAGTCATAGAGGTGGAGTATGGTAAACAAGGTAAACAAATGGGTACAGATAGTACACAAATTAACTAAATAATAATAATATTCTTGCAAAAGATCTTAAAAATTATATTTTCTAATCCATTATTGCTTTTCTCAAAATGACCAGAAACAAAGCTCCACACATGGTTGGAGTACTGTTATAGTCTATAATAGATGTATTTGTGGTGTGTGTGTGTGTGTGTGTGTGTGTGTGTGTGTGTGTGTGTGTGTGTGTGTGTGTGTGTGTGTGTGTACTTTTATGTAGATTCACATTTCATCCAGAGACCAAAGTCAGAGCTTGGAGGTTATAGAGGTGTATTTCCCTTACTTATTATCATTGTACAGCTCGCACACACTCTCTCACTCTTGCACACACACTATGATGACACACACACACACACACACACACACACACACACACACACACACACACACACACACACACAGACGTCCCCAGCATTGGATATTGTTATCCCCTTTTTTTTTTTACCAGTTTCAACCTCCTAATCTTTCTGTCTAACATCACCTTGTCTCTTTATCCTTTCTTGCTCTAGCTTCCTCCTCTTCACCCTTTTTCTTTTCGCTTTCTGCTTAATCCCACAGAGTTCTCTCTCTCTCTCTCTCTCTCTCTCTCTCTCTCTCTCTCTCTCTCTCTCTCTCTCTCCCACTCTCCACTGGAGCTCTTCATCTGAGAATTGTATTATCTCTGACAGGAGTGGTGAATCTTTTCCTCTTCCTTCTTTCATCTCTGAGTATTCTCTCCCTCTGCTGCACTCTCCCTCCCTCCCTCTCCCTCTCTCTCTCTCTCTCTCTCTCTCTCGTATTGGTGTTTATGATGCCTTGCGGCTCCCTTATCTAGTGCACCCTGTCTTGGCTGATAACTGAGGCCTGTCAGTTGCTTATAGCTGTGTGTGTGTGTGTGTGTGTGTGTGTGTGTGTGTGTGTGTGTGTGTGTGTGTGTGTGTGTGTGTGTGTGTGTGTGTGTGTGTGTGTGTGGGTTTTTCGGTGCATGTGAAAAAGATTGTGTTGAATGGTGTGCACATATCTGCTCGTGTGTGTCAAGTGAGAGAAACGCAGATTGCCGTCCCCTGGGTGTAATCAGAGGCGGATGTGGAAACTGATGACACATCGATGTTTGAGTCGATCGTCTGATTGCACTGAGAATTAAGAACATGTTGATTTACAACAATGTTTACTTTTTCAGCCAGGAATTTGGGGTATTCAAGCAATCTATCCTTCCACACACACACACACACACACACACACACACACACACACACACACACACACACACCACTGAGGGAACGTCTTGACATGTAAAATAGACTCCCTAAGGTGGTATGATGCTGCCGACAGCTGCCTCCAGGGTCTGCACATAAGAGGTATTGCGCAATGTTGTCATCATGTCACGGTGATAAACCTTCAAACCAATTCTTCAGGCAGTAACTTTTTGATGTCACCTTATGCAACACCAAGGCAACATTTCCATGACATTTAGCACTGAGGTTTCACTTTTTTATTTTCGCGTGGCCGCTCTTTGAAACCGTCTACAGTCAGTTAGGCTCATAAACATGTTCACATTGTGCATACCAGGTCACCGTTTCCCTCAGTTTTGTGCAAAAATCTGCAAAAACAATCCTGAGGAAAGTGTTAAATGTGCAATTCTATGACATTTACATGTTTGCTATCATAAAAGTGATTAGCATCTAGTTTTCTATATTTGTTGTCTTTCCTGACAGGATGAGGGTGTTGATCAACATTCAGCCATTTGGGACATCAAAAGCAAAAAAGTCAAGAATTTTAATTTGTTGAAAATGCGCCATCCAAATTGTTGTTTGGGTTCTGACATGCAAACAATTTGAAGTCCCGGGGATAGTTTTAATTAGCTTTGCTTGAATTTGAAAAGTGTAAAAACTAAAAACAAAAACAAAGATGTGATCAAAATAAATTGCTTCGCTTTAAACGTCAAAACATTTTCACCACATTCTGCCAGTGCAAATTATTTTGTTGACAATAGAAATTGAGGAAAATGTGCATTGACTCAACTCAGTTGAACTACAAATCTCAACTCAACAATCTCAAAACTAAATTTGGATCTGACGCTTAACATTATCATCACTCTGTTTCGTCTTGTCTTTATTTCATGGAAGAATACACACAAAGACTAATAAGGTATATACCTAGAATAATACCCATCGTTTAAAAAAAAGAATGATACCCCATTGTATCAGTACCGCGGTGTCTTCCTGAGTTTAGCAGCTCTTCCCTCATCGACTTCTCACTGAACTTTATCTGAATGTATTTGTCGTTGACTCGTTGTCATCATTATCACTCTAAACCTGATGGTACTGATGCGGCACTTTTACAAACAAACAAAATGTGATATCTGGTTGCAAAGTACATCATATTACTGTATACCGTGAACACTTTGAATGAATTAAAGAATACTAATTAAGTTCCGTGTTCCGTCATCTGTTATTCCATTAATTGTACTGATGTTTGAGGCGTTTGCCTTCTATCGTTTCAGTATCGATATTGAGGTATGGAGACAGGGTATTGTATCAAAGTCTCAATGTTGGTATCGTGGCAACACGAGAGCAGAGCGTGTCCAGTCTCAGCTGCTTCCATCCTCTTTTCACTGCTGACCCCGTCTCGCCCTCTGTCAGCCAGGACAGTGGGGATGACATTAGCTGACAGCACTGATTGGAACGCTCCTCAACTTCTGTGTCATGCAGACAAACACACACACACACACACACACGCACACACACACACACACAAGACTGGGCAGAGAGGCACAGACATATGCATTAAATCATATAATGGGTATAGACCAGGGAGCTGGAGTGAGAAAGGATCAAATATCTGTATTTCTGCTCCACTTAACAAAGACACACACACACACACACGGAAAAAATGACAGATATTAGCTCTACACAAGCAATACACTGTGTGTTATTGCTCATATTGTGCTTTTGTGAGTCTAATAACACCCTGCTAAATTGCTCCTTAGGAGATCAATACAGTCATTTGGTATTGAGTGGAATAGCTATATAGTTCCATGCCCAGGAAAACAGTAGCACACACTCACACAAAGAACAATTGCAAACACACACATAAGCGGCATTTCGCTGAGATTCTGTCGGTTGTTCACATACTGAATGAGCAAAAAGTTCAAAGTTTTGAAGAAATGTGTTTTGAAACACAATATTCTTTCAATTTGTGAATTGGTACAGTGCTCCCCTGCCTACCCTCACCCATGTATTCTCATACCCCATGCAATGAAGTGTGCGTGTGTGTGTGTGTGTGTGCATCCTGAGGGCTTGTTGACTCAATGCCAGCCAGGAGACAAGAGAACCTTGGGTAATTGGACTCCTGTGTGGCCCTGCATGGCACTCAAATTGTGTCTGGGATGGCTGCCATCCTGTGTGCGTGTGCGTGTGTGTGTGTGTGTGTGTGTTTGTGTGTGTGTGTGTGCTGATGTCTATTTGAAACCTCTGTATAGGGTCTTTTCTGCGTGTTAGTACATTGCATTAGGAATGCGCCGATACGTACAATGTGTATATGGACCATGTATTGAATGACTCTTCTGTGTCTTAAAAATTGAGCCACAATCCAACTGGTATTGAATTATATGTCCTGATTTAATTTTGGTTTAAAGGCTTTAATTAGTTGACTGACTTTGTATTTGGTTGACCCAATATTGTTACGATTGGGGGTTCAAAACAGGACCCAAATGCCGATGCAAGGGTTCTAAAGTAAATTTATTTAACAAAAGTCTTTAAAAAAACACTGGATCAAAACAGCGAGGTAAACAGGCTTACTCACAGCGATACACAAGGAACTCACAGGAAGAACCGACACCGGGGCAGGAGACAAGCAGGGTTTAAATACACGGGGAAGGTGAAGGTGATTGGACACAGCAGGAAACAATCAGGGACAGGTCAGTTAATCACAGGGGCAGGAAGTGCGGGAACAGACACAAGAGACACGGACTTCAAAATAAAACAGGAAACAACAGGCAGCGAGGACCAGGGTCGGCTGCGGCTCGGAGGCGGCAGCGGGGAGCTGGGGTCAACCGGGTGTTTTCAGTTAATCTGGCTGATGAGACCTCTGCTAGGAACTGTGTGGACGCATGTAGACTTCCTCAGCCTCCTGCTAACTTTGTTGAACCTGTCAGGGTCATTCTTATTGGAACATGACGATTTGTGACCTTGTAAATTCTCATCAAAGCTCCGGCACATCTTCAATCTGAGGTGTAATTAGCCTGAATGACCGAACACCTGTGTTACTGTACTAAGTTATATTCCACCACTGGCAGCATCAAGCCCTGCCGAACTGCAACTCCAGTTTTGACCTCATACATAAACATGTTTACATATTGGCCAACACATGGATTTACAACGTCCGTCTCCGACACGGAATGCCATGGGGCCGAAGGGAGCTTCCAAATATAGTTGCCATTTAATGTCTTAAACAAGGTGCCAGTAAAGGTGTTCATACTATACCAACCTCTATTCAAGGGTGAATTTCATGGCTGCAGGTCAGGCATTCAATGTAGTTTCATCAGATAAATTGTCCTTTAGCGTTCCTTAAGCAAAGAACGATGAAAAAATAGACTATTTCAAGAGTAAACAGCTAATTTCCCCCCTTGGCCGAGATGCTTCGGTTGAACAGCTGAGAGCAGAGGGATTAGAGGAGGAGAATGAGAGAAACGCTGAAGAACCAAGGAGCTGCTTGTATTCTGTCATGCTGCTGTTTTCTCAGCTGTTGGTACATTACAGTCTGTGTTTTCCTTTCTTTTTTTCTGTGTATCTTTCTTGTTTATTCTTTTGAATCCCGGCTAGCATTACTGGAATCACCCAAGCCCTTTTATTACTTGGCTCATTGTTCCCCTCCGCTCTGTTGTGACAGATAGGCCGACACGCGGGCGGGACTGATGGATATCTGCCGGCAAACAAAAGGCCTGACTGAGCTGCAGCACTGCGTAATGAAAATGAATTGTCCATATTATGTTATTGCTGCAATGAATAACCAGAGACGGTGTAGGGATCATTATGAAGTGCCGCTTTGTACGCCTCAGTGCCGGCGACAGTCGTGGCTGAAGGCAACACCTTTTCTGTTTGTCCGCCGTTCGCGTGAGCGTGATATCTCAGGAACACCTGGAAGGAATTTCTTCAAATTTGGCACAAAAGTCTACTTGGACTCAATGATGTAATACAATAAAATGATCGTGTTGACATTTTGGACAGACATAGATGTAAACTACAACATGACTGGTTGGCAGAAACGATTCCAGTTTCTGTTTTTAATGGACCACTGGATGTGTTTATGCTCCTGTTTCGGTGTGTGACTGAGGATGTATTCAGCCCTTTTTCATTGTCACAGTTCCCGACCTTCCAGTCCAAAGTCATGAGGTTTTTACAGGAGGGGAGAAGAGAGGGGACGGGCAAATGTGATTGAAGATGTTCTTTTATGGGAGTGAGAATATTCAATCTGGGAGGACAATGGGTAGGACACTGGAAACTTGGGGCTAAAAAGACATTCAAAATAATTTTCTTTTCCCTCCCTTCCTCCAAAACCCTTTTCTTCCGCTCATACTCTCCACAACAGAGAGAGAGAGAGATTGTCTTTGACCTTGTGCTTTAATTTTCAAGAGAACCGTTTAGCACTTAGATGTTTTAGTATAAGTGATTGTGCCAAGGAAGCAGGCGCTCATGGTGAGGCCTTGTAAGCGCCTGTGTTTGTCCAAACTTAATAAGAAGCTTCACACATCAGTGGAGCTTCACTCATTATTGACCTTAAGGTCAGACTTTAGGACCTAAGGCATATATACAAATATAGCTTCTGTAACCAGTGTAAATAATACTTTTACAAGCTTGCTGTTGCCTGTCATCTCTGAAATGTGATTAGTTCTCCTTGAATGGGCTCTTTGAATATGCCTCTCTAACTATGAGAGTTCTCCATAATCCATAAGGATGGAGTCTGACATTGTATCGCTAATGGAAATACTAGATTAATGAGGGACTCCACACTCCAGGCAGAGTGCACACTTGAAATCCCATCATGCTATTCCACGGTGTGTCACAGGGCTTCAAACCCCAAATAGCGACTAGCCTCTAAAGCACTCTGATGCAGGCTATACTACGGTTGTGATGTCATGAGCCACTGTGGGGGGAAATGTAAGAGACGTGGACTTGTGAAGCTTTTCGTGAATATGCGTAAAGGATAGGTTACGAATTTCTTCAACAACAAGGACCGTGTATTTGTGTGATCGCATTAGGGAGGCACGTCTTCCCCGCCAGTGTGGACAGGAGGAACACTTCCAGTTCCAATGTGCATACGGACATGTGATTGTGAACAATCAGAATATTAATATAGAAGCAACTTTTATTCATGTAAAGATACAGTGGAATAAAGTCTACCTGGCAGAGAATGAAGTCAGCCTCCTTCTGTGTGTGATGTCATTTGAGCTTCGACATTCTTTGACGACTCACTCAGGCTCAGCTCACAGCCGCCGCACTGCACTGCTTTCATCTGGTGAGCGACCATGTTTTCACCAAAGCTTATCTCCCACCCTGCGGTTCCTCCTCAGATGAACACTGTTAGGCCCGCCAGCACTGTTAGCTGGTAGCCGTTGAAAGGCAATAGATATATAGATCAAATATAGTTTTTCACGCTTTACACAATGAAAAGTATAAACAATTTAGTCAAATTCAAAAGAGACACTATTTTTACAATGTCAAAGCTTACAATGTCAAAGCAGTTTGATGTGTAATGCACCTAGATCATTTTAGTTATGCCATAGGTTTTCTTCTAGTAATCAAAACCTCCTGGTACATTCAATTATTTAAAAATACACACTTATGTATATACTAAAGAAAATGTGCCTGGACAGTCAATACATGTCTAGGCGTACTGCTACTGCCTGCTACTGAAAGTAAATTTCATGACAAAGCAATTTGACAAAAGGATCTCAACACGAAACCCACTGACTAGTTTTCAACCACAGCCAACAGTCTTCAGTGGTGAAGACAAATACATGTGAACCTTGAGTTAAGTTGATTTCGTCATATTTCTACTACAGTCGTCATTCATATCAGTACACTGCAGTTGTTGGTTTACAGGAGTACCACTTCAATCCCATCATTGAACTCTGTTATCTTTGTCTTTTTCACTGCTATCTTGTTTCGTTTAGCAGCTGCCAGCAGAGCTCGTGTAAGTGCTCCCGTGCTACACGATCGAATGACCCTCTGGACGACGCTGCAGCCAAAAAGACTGCAGCGCAAAACTAGCGTCAGAGGATGAAACTCACCGGGGGTACGAATCGCATTACGGTGTTCATTAGCCTTTGGCTTCATCTGTCGCAGAAATAAGAGCTAAGTAAGAGCGAGCAGACCACTCACAGGTCAGATATCCAATAACAGGTCTGTCGGCACGGTAACAGAGAGCCCCTCAGTCGATCAATAACTTGAAACTGAGTCGAACAAGGATGGGAAACTGGATACAGCACATAACACACTTAAATAGCGTTCTCTACTTTGTTTTATATTGGTGTGCGTGTGTGTGTGTGTGTGTACCAACACAGCAGGTATACATTATATAAACACAAGCACTTATACAGTTAAGCACCTGACAGACACACACTACCTCAACACATCAGTCACTCTCTCTCTCTCTCTCTCTCTCTCTCTCTCTCTCTCTCTCTCTCTCTCTCTCTCTCTCTCTCTCTCTCTCTCCCTCCATCCATCAGCTCTTTTCATCCTGTTTGTTTGAATGATATTTTGCCAAAGGCAGTGCGCTCGGTCTTGACTTTGATTGAACTCAGCATAACCCATAGGATACCATCGGATCAACAAACACACATTTAATTCAACTTTCAGTCAAAACACCTTTTTTTTTATTCATTCCTTCACCCTGGGGAATATTTTTTTTTTCCCTTTGATATGAGAAACCTTTTCCTCGAGCAAGGGGAGATAAACAGTGATTGCCATTTGATTATTTCACATCACCTTGGCAGATTACTTTGTCACGCGGTCACCCAGATCTTTTGAAGGCCAGGCTGCTGGTGGTCCTAATCAGTTTGGCACACAATGCTCAAAAGCTCAAGCGCGACTACTGCAGCTCATCTTGGTTTAAACGTCTCTTCATGCTGCGCTCCGACTCCGGCATCACGCAGCCATCGATATACAGTCAGCGCCTCTCGCTTGTGTCGGTGTGTAGCTTAGCGGGTTGGACTTAGCAGCTCCAGCCTTCAGGGGCTTTGATTTCTTCAAGGGGCATGCATTTGAAAAATGGTGCGATTCTTTCAAAAATGTGTATCGCCCATATTTTTTGCCCTAAGACCTCACTGCTGTGGTGTGGGCACTTCTCAAAGAGCCGCTGTCAATCAAACAGAATATTCTGCTGATGAAGGAGCTGACACTCTTTGTCTATTCAGCTTCATGCCGGGACATTCCTTCCAACACTTTCTATTTCCTAAGTGGTTTGAGCGATCAACTGTGCTAAACACATGACTTACCATTAAACATATGTAATAACCATCAAACTTGGAGCCAGCGAAGCCAAATAACCATGTGGTCATGTTTAAATGCATGCAGTCACTGTGCTGTGCGCTCCAGCATATGATGAATTCACACTAATGTGATGCAATTTACATCCCTAAAATGATCACAATTCTGTGAACCCATTTTAAAAGGTTTGAACAGCAATACGGCGGTAAGCGAGTTGAACACAACATATTTTTCAAAGGGTGATAATTGCGAGAGAGAGAAAGAGAGAACGGGCTCATTATTGGGTTGTTTTCGTCCATAAAGCCACTTTAAAAAACCTTCAAACTTTAGAGAAAAGCCCTTATAGTATCTCAGCCTGGGTCTATATTCTAATAAAGCTCTCTAACACTGTCCGCCCGTCTAAATGAAATTGGTGTGAGATTGGCCTTTACCTGATTACTGCCCAGCGGCAGTTATTAATGACAACGTGGACTTTAAGCTTCCACTCCTGATAATTAACTACTGTGTGCGACTCGACTGAACGTTTTAAAAAACTAATCTTTTATAATAATCTGTATAATAATTGAATGAATAAAATAAATGTTTCACCGGTAGGTATTTTTACTCCAGGCAAATATTTCAGAAAAATGGGTATAAACCGTAAAACAATAAAAACAGAAAGAAGTTTGTGAAATAAACTGCCAGCAGACAATGCTGTACTGTATGCTCCTCCTTGTCTTTTCCGTTCCTTTCTGAAGCAAAACTAAAATGTTTTCGTCCGAGTCAATAATGAATGCTTGCAGTACAGTCTTCTCTCTTCTCTGTCGGTCATGTTTCCTCTCTTTTTCGTTGTGTGTGCTGCAGGTTCCTCGGCGTGCCCCCAGGCAGAGGAAGTTGCCCGCTGACCGGCCCGCTGCCCTTTGACCTCATCTACACCGACTACCACGGCATGCAGCAGATGAAGCAGCACATGGGGCTCTCGCTCAAGAAACACAAGTTAGTGGGTGTGCATTGTGCTTGAGTGTGGATTCATACATCTCTGTTTTTGTGTGTGTGTCAGCAATTTGTCCGGCAGGCGGATGGATTTAACGGTTACGTTTATGGATTAATTATTGCCGGTAATAAGCTGCACATGTCTCTGTCCAGATGTCTGATTGTAACTCATTCAGCTTGTTAAATTCACACACTCTTTTTGTCAGACAAACAAACTGCTGCAGACACACACACACACACACACTTATTCATACAGTTAAAGACAAAATGCACAATGATTCTGTCTGTTGTGATTTAGTGGAAGAACTTCACACACACACACACAAACTGGCACTGTACCACCTGTCAGGCACCATTACTCTTCACAGCAAGAATAATAAAAATATCACAAGTAGTGCGAGATTGGAGGCATATGGGAAATTGACAACTCAACATGCACATTGGGACCCGTGAGTTCGCACATGGACCGATTTCCAATCAAACCCTGTTTCCGCAGCTTAATATTGCTGTTGTCTTAGTGCTCTCAGAGGCTCACTGTCGGCAGCGGGGCGGCGATCAAACACAGAGAGAAGAAGAGACAGGAAGAAAAACAGGAGACATCTGCCTCGTGAGAAAGAAGAAAGATTAGTGAGACGTTGCAAAGAAACAGGCTGAGAGGTTTTTTTTGTGCAGTTACAAAAGTGTGCTTAATGGCTTTTGGCATCGCTATAAAGATGAACAACTTGGAAACTAGGCGATGGCAGTCATGAGACCGCAGCAACAAGACAGTAAATTGATACCCAATTCAAGAACTTAAAGTGCCACAGTGCATTTGGAAAAAAATATTATTATACTAAAAGCATCGGCTACACAACCCTGCAGGACACAGCGATACAAGCTTGTGTTATCTTCAGAGGTCTTCCATGTTGTTTCCTCAGAACATAATACACAAGATTGAAAGTCCAGCCTTGTCCTCTCCAGCGCCTTGAAAACAGCTTGCAGGCACCCCCCTCTGTCCGCCTCGCATCTCTCCCGGTCCAATAAATTGGCATCTCTGTCTACCTCACCGTATGTGGTGGCATCAATTGACATTTTGCTTTCCCTTGTTCTTGCAACTAGCGCAAGGAAATAACGGTTGAAAGATAAAAGGAGGACAGGGCCTGTGTGAGTGGGAGGCCAAATGAAAGAGAGACAGAGAGGAAGAGATAAAACAGAGAAAGTGTGTAAAGAGACGGCAACAATGGAGAAACGAGAGAACAGAGAGAGAGAGAGATACCAAGGAAAAAAAGAAGAAAGAAAAAACAGAAATGGAAGGTGTATAGAGTCAACCAGGCACCACGTATAAAGGGACGCTCCACGTATGTATTTTTAAAATCCAATTATGAGAGAGAGGAAAAAGCATTACGGGTGGGCTGGGGTGCTATGTCTCCCAGCACACAACCTGTTTTGCTGTCTTTGTCTTTCTCGTGATTTGTCTCTCACACACACACACACACTCACACACACACACACTCACACAATTCCCCCCGACTAGGTGCCAGTCAGCCTGCGGTCTGCACCTAATTGCTTGCTGAGGTCAGCAGTCCTATCGCTCAGTCATTACGGTGCGGAGTCTTGATTTCTGCTTTCCCTAACAGAACGTGACTTTTAGTGTTCGTAAGAGGCGCCCTTTTGTTCGCGCAGAAGAGCTCACGCCGAGGGAAATACCTGAATGTTTGTGGCGATACGGATTCGAACGAGGAACATCCATCTTTGCTGTTTTCAATTACATGAGGAAGGAATGCCCGCCTGGGATAGTCACTTCTTTGGTCAGGACTGAATTCCCTCAAATTTATAGTCAGATGTACGACATGTCACATAGACCAATAATTTGTATTTATCCACTGTAAAGCAAGAAAACTACACTCTCTTTTTAATCTGCCCTTTCTGGTATTTACTTATTCTCTTCATCCATTTATCTTAACCCAATAATTCCACTTCCCCCAGAGGTTAAGGACAGGTCAATGACATACTAATTCGCCTCTCTCTCTCTCTTACCCTCTTTCTCTCTCGTTGAGCCCTGTGGGCTGAAAGGCATTATTAATCAAGTGCTCTGAGCTTCGGGGCCCTTCAGCTCCCTTTAATTACTTTTGTTTTACGTTCCCACCGATATCCACAATCATTTATAATGCCCGGACAACACAATGCGGTCCTGTTTTCGGTGTGTTTGGTGTGTTTGCTTGATTGCGTGCAGCCGAGGGTGTATCGCTGCACGTATAAGATGCTGAAAACCGATAGAAGATAGTCTTAAATCACACCCACTCATCTGATAACCTGACGAGTGTATTGATTTCCTCTGCAGGTTGAATTTACTGCTCTGATAAAGGCTGATCAGAGAAGATATCCAAGGGAAGGCTTGAAAGACCACACGAGAGTGCACACAGCCAGCTTTAGGCGAAAGGTCAGGTGTCATTGGGTCTCAGTAGCTGGTTGTTTGTTGCGATTATGGTAAAGTTTGTATCTCGCTTTAACTTAATAAGAGTACTTCTTCAAGGTGAGATCCTCCACAGCACAGTGACTGATGTCTCGGGTTTCCTGTTTGCTGCCCCATGCAACAATACTTGTCTGCTGCTTTACCGACAAGCCAAATGTCAATAGAATCACAACCTTGTGGTCGTATGCCTTCGCCAACCAGTCAAGTTTCAAAATGTCAATGAGTAATTGATGTAATTAGCATATCAATTCAAGCCAAACATGTGGTTTGTGAGGTTGCAGTGACCGTGACTGTTGTGCCAACTTTTGAGAAATTCCCACAAAGGCAATCCTAAGATGAGACGGACATAAAGAAAAACAAAATGCGGCGGTCTGCGATGAAAGCGCTGTTCTGATAATTATGATGATGATAAAACCAAGCAGTTACCGGGATTTAAATTAGTGTTATAACCTAATGTTGGCTCGACCACAGTCGTCAACGGAGGCTGGCACGGTACTCTTTATCTCTGATC
This sequence comes from Taurulus bubalis, assembly GCF_910589615.1. Lineage (NCBI taxonomy): Eukaryota > Metazoa > Chordata > Actinopteri > Perciformes > Cottidae > Taurulus > Taurulus bubalis. Next base: position 22,076,482 of record NC_136594.1, on the reverse strand, counting down.
AGCAGAATAAGTAATAAGAGGAAACAACCTTGTGTTTGCACGATGTGAGGAGTTGATTGCGTTGTTATCTCGAGATAACAGTTTAAAAAATATATAAAATCAACCTCGAGATAACAATTGCAATTGCTTGCACGACCGTGTTATGCTTTCCTACGCTTGGAATCAAAGAATAACTGATTCGATTTTCTTAGTCAAAGTTCAACTTGACATGTTTCTCAACACATACTATGGAACAAATACTATAATAGAACACTGTAAATCAGGGTTACGGCCTTTAGGCCTCTGGACAACACTATAACAGCTTCTCGGACATCATTATTATACAGATATATTCTCTTGTATGTTCTTGGGCTTCTTTAAAGCGTTGTCCATATCATTCAAGGTTTTCCTTAACGAACAGTGACCCTCCATGGCTCCGGTTTGTGTTCAGCATGCTCAAGTAGTTCTACCTGACAAAGTCTTAGACTACTGGGTGTAGCGTGGTGCGTAAGCCGCAGCATCTGCTCGATAATGGAGAATAAATGGAAGATGGAGTATTGCACACATCATTGCACTTTGAAAGAAAAGAGTCACTAAGATAAAAGGTACAGAGCTTAACATGAAAAATGTAAAACGGTCTGTAGCACAAGGTAAGCATTTGTATTGTTTCTTTATTTTTAACTTATTTCTCCACATGTCTATTCAACCTGTCTTTGAACAGCGCTCTATGAGAGACACAAACAGTGGTGTTTATAGTCCTTCAAGAAAAACAGGAGGAGAGGGGATTTGAGCACACAAAAGATCAGGGCAGAGTCAAAGCAAAAACAAAAGATGGCATTTTCTTTTTTAAGTCCCTGCATAGAAGTGGCAGCCCTCGAAATGAAAAAGATTAATTCGCTCCACAGCACAGCCCTTCAGTGAATTATATTTTTGTAATAGGTTGCATTAATTTGTGCACTGTGAAACCGGACTAAATATAAAACAAACCAAAAGTATTGTTTTCCCTTTGATTCGGACCAGCCAAACGGACCATGGCTTTTGAAAGTACCCTTAAAGTACCATATACCATTTATAAACTATTCAGTTTTTAATTAAAGAACACTTGACATTTCTACGTCGACAGTGCATTTATTAGGATATTTTCGGATTGATACATATAAATACCACATATTAGATTGTTATTAGACGACGCTCTTGGTAATCGCACATTTGTAGTACATGCAATGGTAATACATTCAATAAACATATGGTGAAGTTTGGGGATTTTTTTCTTTATCAGAATAAGAACCTTTTATTGCCAATGGAATTTGTCTTGGTGGGTGGTGCATAACATTAGACAAGAAATACAGTGCAAGAAATAGGAACATGTTACATTTACAATAGAATATAACATTTAAATAAAGTACACAGACAGACATATAACAGTACTTTAAACAAGTGTAATGTGAAAGTGTAATGTTACCGTGACAAGTGTATTTAAATATGAAGTATGAAGGGATGTGCAAGGGAGTGACCGGTAACGTCAATATATTAATAACCAAACAAAATAAAAATCATCCGTGTCACCAGGAAAAGAAAAGAAAAGATAACGGTGACCTTTTGTGTCCCAAAAGTCTGTGTGCCGATCTCTCTCGGGGCTGCGACTGCTTTTCCCTCAACAGTTCAGCAAACAAGAGAAAGAGAGACACAGAGATGGAGAAGGAAGCTTCTAGATTGACGACAGTAAACTGGCAGGAAGAAACCATGACTTTGCAGCTCGCACTGCCTCTGTGGCGGGTGCGGCGTACAGATGTGGACCATGCGGGTTGAATGAATGCTCCGCTGACGGGCATGGTTATCTGAAAAGGCTAATTGCTCATTGGGCAAGGTGGAGAAGAAAGAATAAAAACTGAAATTGAAGTATCTGATTTTTACCAGTCAAATCTCGGTTTTGTCTTACTCCCCTAAAGTTAAAGCTGAATCTCTACTGCGGGTGCCAGCACACCACGCTGTCATATTCCCTTCACCCCGGAGGACTGTTCAGCCTTGCTGAGCAGCCGTTTAACCCAGATTAGCCCCATACTCTGATCCCCGATAGATATGCAGCTCAGCTACTTCTCCGCTTATCCCCTCTTCTTCCACTTCTTTTTGTTTTCCCTTCCTTTGGGGACCTCTTTTTCTGTGGACAGAAACATTTGCACCGTTTCTGAGCTGACGATATTTGATAGCGCAGGTTGGAGCTCATTGTTAATAATTCATTGTCAGCTTTCTGTGACCCTTTCAAAAAATAGACACAACATTTTCTGCAGAATCTTATGCCTCAAAACAAGACTGAGCAGATAAGTGCCTTTTTTGTTTTACTCTCTAACAGATAAGAACGTGATTATAGGCTATTTATCACTATCAATTTATTGGTTTGGCTCAGAAATATCTTGGAAGTGTCAAACAAGATTCTCCAAGACTGCAGAGCAATATTATTTACACAATACAATGTATAAAGAATCTCCCAAGTTGATGCCCGGGCAGCAGATCCCTGCAAATGCAAAGCTAAATGCTGTGAAATGGTGAATATTGAAAGTGGAAGGAAGAGATTTTGATCTTGTAAAATGATATTGCTTGTTCAAGAGAATAACTTGCTTTGATGTACAGAATATGACGATGTTCTATTGAAGCCAGTAATACAAGAATGTATTAATACATCATGTGTGAGCTGCTACAACAGACCATAAAACTGATAACAACAAGACATTATTTGAGTAAGGAGGTGGTTGCGACTTTTGAACAGTAGCTAAAGCAAATATCGCAAAGTACACACTTTATATATATATATATATATATATATATATATATATATATAGGAAAGTTAGGATGTGAAAATGGATACCTCCTGTTTAACTGCAGGGCCAGTGGTGTGCCAGGAAACAATTATGGGACTTTTTTTAATGAAGAATTTCACTGGACTATCTCTGTCTTTCACACTTACCTCTACAGACACACACACACACTTACCTCTACAGACACACACACACACACACACACACACACACACACACAGTTATCTGCCAAGGAAAAGCCTCAGAGCTGAGAAAGTGGACTCTGCCACCTTCAGCTCCTGTTAATCTCCCTGAGCTAACAGACTGTCGGATTGAAGACACTCACTGTTACAGACAAGGGCATTGCACGCTTGTGTGTGTGTGTGTGTGTGTGTGTGTGTGTGTGTGTGTGTGTGTGTGTGTGTGTGTGTGTGTGTGTGTGTGTGTGCCCTCACAAAGACAGACGCCCAAGATGTTTGTGTATCTGCGTTCAAACCAGTTCGCCACATTTACTTGAAAGAAAGAAAGATTTGCGTTGCGCCATGCATTCAGTTTGTTCTCACATTCTGTGTAAACCTAAAGTGTACTTTAGTCAGTACAACCTTCCATGCATATCCTGCAAGTCAGGCAGGGCTCAGGTTAAGAAATGCTGATGATCTAATGCAGATTCAAGATTTCTAAATGTCTCAGCTGCACCAATGTATATGACTCATTTTAATTATTGCAGGACATTAACCAACTTCATGGAAAATGAGATTGCGATAAAGATTATTCTTAGTTTGCCAACATTTATACACGTAATGATGTATAAACAGGTGTTGGATACAAGATAACACTGTTTACATTTAAATACGCACATGAAAAATAAATTGTCCATGGGAGACAATTAGGAACATCATGTTTCTAAGTGGTTGTGCTGTGTCTTTACAGATGTCATATCCGGGTGATTGACACGTTTGGGACGGAGCCAGCTTACAATCACGAGGAGTACGCAACGCTGCACGGCTACCGGACCAACTGGGGCTACTGGAACCTCAACGCCAGGCAGTACATGACCATGTTCCGTAAGAACAAAACTTCATGGACAAGTGGATTTCATTGGTTTTTCATCCTCTGTAATACACTACACAGTGTAGAAATGGTTGTGTTACAGTATTGCTAGTATTGTGTTTACACATTATTTTGTACTTTCATATCTACATTGGCATATTAAAACACATGAGAAAAAAAACTCTTATTGAAGTTGTAAATTTGCAAGAACAAACGCCAGCAGCTGTCAGAGTTTGGTTGTGCCTAAAGTAGTGTTCTTTCTTTTATTTTCTTTCTTTGTTCTTTTATAAACATAAATTAACACTAATATAATTAATATATTGTTCATACTGCTCACCTTACTGCTGTTTAAAGGTGGCATATGTGTTATGATGAGGTTGATCCAACCTTCCAAAGTGAAGCCATATGGTTCCTTGACACCCAAAAAAGTTTTTCAAGTTCAATCTTAGAGATTTCAAGTTCCTTCTTGGAATAGAACCCGAAATACTTTTTTTTTTTTTTTTTTTTACCAGAAATTGCCTTCATTTGCTGTCATACCTATCTTTTCTATAAAACCGAAGCATTTGTACTTACTACCTCAACAAAACATGAAAGTTAAAACTGTCACCCAACACACGGATCTGTCACCAGTCTTGACAGTGTTTTCACTTTCTTTGACAGGTCTGGCTGCTTGTTCACATTAATTTGGATAAAATGTGTCTAATGCAGCTATTTTCAGCAACAGCGCGGCTTCAAGCTGTATCTGTTCTTCATCACGTTTGCTTTCCTCTTTCTGATCCATGCTACACAATATGTCTGATCTGCTGTTTTCAAAGCCCTCATTGTTGTCTGCTTCCTCGCTGCTCCTGACTGAAACACTGACAACCTAACTCTCTTCTGCTCTCACATTCACTGCTGCAGAAAGTCACGCTATCTCAGCTGTAGCTGGCTCTCAACAGTGGGATCATCATAACATCAATACGTGGCACAATGCAGATGCTAATGTTTCACACTGTCCTAATCTACTACGGCTGACTCAACCGTTATTAACAGCTCCATACTCACTACATGAGGGGGCAGCAGGAGCCATCATTCATTACTTTCATTCATTTTATGAGAATGCACATGGCAAAAAATGAAAATTAGCATCGACTGTGAGGTTGCAATAAAAAGCTGGAAAGTCATGAATGTACTTGGTTCTGATAATGTAAAGTTAAAGTCTGTACTTTAAAAACCATTTCAGTACACCTTAGTACTGCCAAAACCATCTCCGCCTCACATAGCCAACAGCAGCTGGCTTTATGACAATCACTATTAATAATACTTAGGGGGTCGATAATCCTACCGACTTTGCCAGTGGACTGACGCAAACAAGGATGTTGTGCTCTTATTCGGTCTTTCTTCACTGTCTCCTTCTAACAACAAAACTGTCTTTCTCTCTTCCTGGTTTGTTCTCTCTCTCGCTTTACTACTACTCTGCTTTACCTTACTACTCTCTGTCACACGCACACACACACACACACACACACACACATCCAGCTCACACACCAGACAACTCATTCATGGGCTTCGTTTCGGAGGAGCTGAATGAGACGGAGAAGAGGAGCATCCAGCAGAACAAAGTCAACAACATGGCTGTGGTGTACGGGAAAGAGGCCAGCATGTGGAAGGTACAGGCAACAAATCACTGTTCAATGTTTCCACATGCAAAGTCAAGGAATTTCCTGGAGGGCCACAAAGAATATACATAAACAGTGTATATATACACAGCAAAAGCACAGACAAGCGTACACTGTACATATCTGTGGGCAACAATGAATGCCATGTATGCATATATAATCATGTGCAAGTACAGCCATGCACACGTTCTGCCACATCTCACAAATACCCACATACCCTAGCTCACACACACACAATATCCCCCACATTTTATTGCAGGGAACAATCCAATAACAGCATTTTGCACACCCCCCATTGCTTTGCACCATTACAGCTCAGCCTCATGTAGCTCAATACATACAATTGTACAGCTTTAATTTGCAGGCAATTTCCCTCTCAAAAGCTGCCTGTTTGTTCCTCTGCATATTGTAGAGCGGCACAGTTGTGCCTCCATTGTAAAAATTATTAGAAAGATGTTATTTGCGGCACTTTCCACTGTGTGACTGTACAATTATCTGGATTTCTCCATAGCTGTGGCGTGTGAAAGAGATGAGCACAGAAGCGAGATGGGAGGGAGGGGGGATGTTAAAAAAGGACAATAATAACATAATCTACAAAAGCCTGGTGAAAAGGCACAACATGTTTGTTTCTGCTCGCTCTTCTTTGTTTTCCCCATTGTGGTATTCTTTATGTAAATACATGACTGATTTCCTTTTCATTTCTCTTTCTTTCTTTTGTGGGGAATCCGTCTGGATGCTCATCATTAGCTTCAGGTAAGAGCGTGCTACGTTCACCACACATGACTCTTCAGGCCATCTCACGGCCTACACATATGTAAAACAGCATAAGTCAACCTGAGCTGTTACCATGTCAAGGAACACACACAAGCACTTATACAAACCGTCATATTAAGGGTTGGATTTTTGAGAAGCAAGTGCACTCGAGATGCACCGCAGCATCCACAGGGTCAGCCATCATTCTTCGAGTTTGATGTAGTTTTACGTTTTATCCCCTTTACTTGTTAGAAGTTGAGTATTAGTCAGACCAGAGAGTCATTTGAAGGATGAAACGATTACATGTTCTTATAACTGAGAGCATACCTTGGGAAATGTGCGCAATGCAGCACTAATGATGCTGGTCTTCTCAAGTGGCTCCCACCTTATTTATAGCTTATTGTATCAGCATTTTGGGTTTCAGCGACTACAAATGAGAAGCTTGCTTTTGTCTTCCTCAGTCTGAAATCAAGGACCCATTGTTCCCTAAATTCACAAGAATATTGTGTCGTCGGTCTGCCACCGCTTTCTTTGTAAACAACATACTTGACATGTGAGGAAGGAAAGCTTGACAAGTGTATCAACAGAAAAGAGGGTGAGGCTCATCAAAACCTTTTAGAGCTGACTTCATGATTACATGGAGGCAACACAAAGGAAAGACTCTCGGCAAACACAAATCACCTCAGAGTTGTTGTTGGGTGGTTGAATAAATATTGCTACATTTGAGATGGTAAACTCTGATCCGAGGCTCTAGGGAACGGCAATATCTACGAAACGTTTCAGAGATGTAGAGAAAATGTTGCTAATAGTTTAGCTTAGTCTTATGCTAACCTCACCCTCTGTCACGGCTGCTGCACTTCAGCAGGCCAAATCCTTATTGAGATTGAGAGAAGTCTGTGGACTTATTTTCTGGAACCAGTGTAGCATGAAAGCATGTTGGAATCAGCAAGATAACCCACGGAAGGCTGGCTACTTATTTAGCTTGCTAGCTCCACCATGCTTTCATGCAACACCGGTGACTAAAAATGTCTCAAACACAGTTGTCACTCATCTGGCGTGAGCTATGTGCCTTTCCTACACTGAGACAAGAGTCTGTGGATGAAGCATTAAGTTGTTACATTTTTACTAATTTGACGGCTGGCTAGTTAGCTAGCTACCTTGCTAATTCCACACTGCTTTCATGCTACACTGGTTGACGTCACAAATAATGAGCCCAACTGTGGATAGTGGAGATTGAGAGACTGTACATATTGAGATAAACTTGTATTTTCTTTAGCCATTATAAAAAAAAGTCAACAAAACTTGCTGGCCAGCATATCATTATTGTGTTCAATTAGTCTGCCACCACCTACGTTCCGCCAACAAAAAAGCATCAACATGTTTACGAAAAAGCTTCCTTTTTATCACCGTACCCTTTCGTGTAAATTAAACTCAACATGTTCATTTTTTTGTATTTATTACATTACATTACAGGACATTAAGTGAGGGATAAAAACCAGCACAGCAGAACATACTTATTAGACCTAATCCAATGCAAGTCAAGAGAGTTAGCTTGGACACACACACACAGAGAGAGAGATACCTGCAACTGCAGGTTATGGAATCTCCTTTTGCTAATTCATGTTGTCTGCTGCACTTAGCGCTTGAGCTAATCTCCTAATTGGCTGAGAAAATCCTCACAGAGGAAGCTATCGATCGCTACAGCCTCCAATTACGGCTGCGGGGGGCCACACTGGAGTACGGGGATGCAGTGAGCTGCTCAACACCAGGCAGCCGAGTCAATACTCTGGCCCGGGGTTACGCTCCATTTGCATGATTCAGTTTGGTTTGTTAACGGATTGGCTGCTTGTTTTTTGCTCTCCCAATCATCATGCTCAACCTTGACTTTCTACTCCGTTGTGGAAAAATAAGCAGAGATGAATGCAGAGCGATGAGTAAGTGCAAGTACTGCCTGTATTGCACTTCTCACACCCACACAGGCTCTAGCACAATCATTTTTCAAAGGAGATACCTATCTGCTGATCCCTGTCAGTTCAATGACATTTTATTTTTTCAACTTTTTAATAGCCTGTCGATTTCACAGATTATATTCAGATATTCAGGGTCAAGCATGTGCAAGGAAGACTCTCATGAGGTAATATAATAAGCAGGGTCCAACCATCCGAAGTGTATCCAATGTGTCCAAAGGTGTCTTTTAAAAAACAGTGAGAAGTGAGAGTAGTAGTAGCAGTAGTAGAGAGTCTAGATAAGACAGAAGTTATTTTCATTTATGTGAGAATGTATCATTCACAGCCCCTGCAGCTGTCAGTTTCTCTTTTTCTCTCTCTGAAGTCTATATCACTAGGACTTGTTTTCTGGTTGGACCTGTCATACAGAAACACACACCCTCAGTAGATGGAACAAGGACGTCTAAATACAAACATGCCTAAAACGTTGCGTAAGCCACATCCACACACACAGTAATGCCAACGTTTTCTTTCGGATTATGTTGGTTGTCAGAGCATTTTGCAGCACAAAAAAAAGAGATTTGATCGTCGTCTCAAAGCACAGCGCAGGACTTTGGAATCATGTAGTATTTGTTCACGACTGACAGAAACAGAAGAAGAAACAGAAAAATGTCAATAAGAACAACAAAACAATGAGTTTGGCGGGCGGGGTTTAACCGGCTGAGATTTCCCAGATCTGTTGTTTTCCAAGTGAAAAGGGAGGAAAATTAGGCTTTTGGGTGTTTTCCTGCTAGTTATGTTAATGTATAAAAGGTGATTTTTTTTCTTCTTTTTTTCGTAAAGATGCATTCACATGAATGCCATCTTAGTTGTTGTTTTTTTCGACAATCATGGATACACTGTACTGTACAAACAAAGTCTGAAAGCTACGCACACAGACAGCTAGCAAATATCATAGCCGTAACAAACACACAATCATATGCCTCTATCTGCCGATGCCCCTCTCTTTTCCAGACACCTTCCTCCCTTGACCATCCGCCCTCAATCTCACCAGCCCATCTGTTTCCCCCCCTCCTCTTCCAGCAGGGTAAGGAAGGTTTCCTACAGATTCTCCACAGGTACATGGAGGTCCACGGCACAGTGTACTATGAGACCCAGAGACCTCCGGAGGTCCCGGCCTTCGTGAAGAACCACGGCCTGCTGCCCCAGCACGAGCTGCAGCAACTGCTGCGCAAGGCCAAGGCAAGAAAGCGAAGGAAACATTCCCTACACACTTATATTCTCACTGCTGGTGTCCGCATCAGTTCTGTCTTTTACAGTACGCTCAAGTTTATCCAGAAATGTTGTATGTAATGTTTACACACTCAACAACACATTACGATATGATCGTAATGCCATTTTAAAGCTCATTATCATGATTACAAAATAACATTCCTGCTTGTTCTTCTAGCTCTTCATTGGCTTCGGTTTCCCCTACGAAGGCCCCGCCCCTCTGGAAGCAATAGCCAATGGCTGCATCTTCCTGCAACCCAAGTTCCACCCGCCTCACAGCTCACTGAATCATGAGTTTTTCAGGGGCAAACCCACTTCTAGAGAGGTAAGCTCACTATGTCCATTACTCCCCCGCCATTAGTCACTGATGAGAAAATGTTGCCCACTGCTGTTACCTTTACCAGCCAAGTTGCCCAGTAACTTTATTCATCTGTAGATCTTTAAAAAAGAACTGGCACACACTGTGGACAGCACATGCTTGCGCCTATTAAGAGGCTGGAACATGGCGTTCCTGCTACAGCTCATTAATGAAAATACACAGAACTTTGGAGAAATTCTTGCAATATTATTTTCTGGCCCATTGCATGCTTTATAGCCCTGAGGCAATTATATACAAAATACGCTACAAATAGTTGATGTACTCTTTGCTCTAAATGCATCAAAAACATAAGATATTTTGACTTTTACTTATATTACGTAAAATTAAACTGGCATTTAATACAATTCCATACCCAAAATTAAAAGACGTTATCATTACTGTTTGTAAAAGGAATAAATGAGTTGATCCAACTCCCCACAATTAGCCTTTTAAGACACAGAGCTCTAACTAGCCCTGCGTGTGTTTTCTCTAGGTGTCCTCCCAGCACCCGTATGCAGAGCAGTACATCGGCAAACCTCACGTCATGACGGTGGACTACAACAACTCCCTGGAGTTCGACTCTGCCATCAGGGAAATCATGAGGACCAAGGTACTCTCAGCCCGCTGTTCTCTGTAAGGATAGAAAATGAGGCGTGTACGGTGCGCGGCGGGGCTTTCAATTTGCTCTGATGGCAGCGAAGCTGTAAGGCATTGACTTTAAATTGAAACTGAAATGCCTTTTCTATCCATTCAGCTTCTCCTGAAGTAAAATCAGTCATCTGCATCATAGATGTGAAGAGATGTTCTGCGCTAACACCTCATGAAATCCTCCTGATTCATTTGAATATGATTACTGGCGGCAAGCTGGGATCGTATCAATCAGTTCTCTAATGAGAATCAGTTCGAGATAAATATTTAAAAAACAATAACATTTTGCAACATCAGATTATAAACCACTCTATTATTTTACTGGGTGAGGTTAGATTTGTAGATGTCCTTGTTCTGTTCTCTAGTGTTTGTTTGCCTTTACTATCAGGGAGCTGTGATGAAGTTACAATAAAGCACTGGACCTCTTGTCGGCGCTGTGAGCGTTTTATTAAACTTGACAAACTGCACTGTAGCTTTGCCACAGTGGCACTTTCCAGACTATGCCAGTGTGTAGGTTGCAGTATAATACTGTAGAGGGCTAAACCTTTCCACGCAGGAGATGTGGGCTGAAAGAGAATATGAGCCTGGTTGGAACTGCCATGTGTGGGAGAGAGGTTAATTAAGGAGTCAACCAGGGAGATTACACCTTCCTGGAAAGCACGACAAATGGGGAGACAATGGTCTCAATTGTATGTTTCGAAAAGTTAAGATTCCAGGTGCATCGGGAGCCTGAAATCAACACTATTCTGCACATGGCTTTGAATGTTTAGAGAAAGCATCGTCTCAGGCAGAGTGTCCATGCATCGATACTGGAAAAAAAGGGCCTTGTGTCATTACAAACACAAAACCTAAAGGACATATGGCTTTGGCATGGATCATGAGATGGGTCACACGCGAGTGATTGAGTGGTACGTGTGCATCTCGCATTAGTCTGCAGCAAACTGCTTAGCATTGTGGATATAACAGATATAGCTGCACGTTCAAAGACCTCTCGAGGTCTCGAGACAGATGATTTTTGGTTGTGTTCATTCAATCAAACATTGCAGCTGTGGTCGTAGCAGACACACCTGGCGGAGATCTGCACTTTACTGAGTGCACCTTTCTGGTTTCATATTGTATTTAGAAAAAATCCTCAGTAATGCTCCGACAATTTCAACAGCGTGAAAAGGCACTGAGGGATCATGAGCCGTATGCATGATTGAGTGGTGAGTGTGCATGATCTGGTAAAATGCTCCGGACTAGTCTGTGCCTTTTAGCAGATTAGAGGAAGTGTACATGGAGATTAGAGGGAAGGTGATGTGTGCATGCTCACATCTCATCTGTGCTGTCAGATGAGATACAGCTCAGCAGCCTTGGCCGACTGCTCCGTCTCCGCCTGCACAGTCAGACGGATGGACTCCTTCACCCTTCACTGGAGGCGCGATGCCTCAGCAAACACACACAGTCAAATTATATTATTCTCCTTGCATTCATAATAACCACATTTGTAGAAACACTGAAGTTGCACAGATCAGGCATATCAGCACACAGAGCCTTACCCACACATTACAGCCGTTGACTTCAAGACACACACTCAACAGTGTGTGTGTGTGGTAGAGGCTTGTGTTCAGTCATGCAGGACAAAGCAATCTCTGGCTCGCTGACAAGTCCTCATGTACCAATAAATCCTTTCTTCATCTCATTCATTGGGTTCTCTCTCTCTCTCTCTCTCTCTCTCTCTCTCTCTCTCTCTGTTTCATTATTCCCTTTCCTTCATGTTTTCCTCCTTTCTGACCTTCAGTCTTTCTCCCTCCATCCGGTTGTTAGTTGAAGATCTTTGCACAATGTTTGGCCATATGGTTCAACACGCTATGCTGCAGTTGGTTAAATAGATAGAAGAAGAAAACGACGTGTAAACATTTGGTTTTGAGGAAACTGCAACTTCTTTGGCCGCTGCTGTAAATGAGAACATGCTCTAAGTCACCTCGCCTGGTTAAGTAAATTGTGAAAATAAGAAAGTGTGTTCCAGAAGACTGTTGGAGTTTCTGTCCCTCCTGTGCGCATGTTTACTTTCTGGTCAATTAACATGAGGCTTTGATCAGATTTGCAGTGTGCGTAACTTCTTTAAATTGCATCATCCCTGCATACTTGCTTCTCTGGGGTTTTCACTTTAAATGGGCCAAGTCTGATTTCACACATGGTTGAACATCATGACTGCTAAGATTTCAGATTGGAAATGCAATTTGGTGAGTCGTGTATCATTTACGGAGGCATAAAGACGCCGCCTCCATCTCTGCTGGTAGCGCTGAAACGTGGAGAAAAGTCTCTCCATTGGTTACACTTCTGTAACAACTTCCTTTCAGTCACTCATGGAGCTTTGACTGATTTATAAGTACGATATCAACAATATAAAGCTATTTAATTACCAGCTAATTACATTTGTATTAATCCAAGCACTGCATCATATTATATTCGTCCAGCATTTGTGTCAGCGGGAAGAAAAGACTTCCGGTACCTCTCCCTCAGACACCGGGGATGAATCAGCCGGTGACTGAAGGAGCTGTGCAGCGCTGCCAGAGTGTCCTGCATGGGGTGGGAGGCGTGGCTTATCATGGACGAGAGCTTCGTCATCATCCTCCTCCTGTCCCCCACCACCTCCACGGTATCCAGAGGACGTCCCAGCACGCTGCTGGCCTTCCTCGCCAGTTTGTCCAGTCTCCTCCTGTCAGCTGCAGTGATGCTGCTGCTCCAGAAGACCACTCCATAAAAGATGGCTGATGCCACCACCGAGTCAAAGAAGACCTCAGTCTCCTCAGCAGAAAGAGTCTGCTCTGTCCCTTTTCATAAAGTGCATGAGCGTGGTCAGACCAGTCCAGTTTGTTGTTCAAGTGAACACCCAGGTACTTATAAGATTTGACGATCTCAATGTCCAGTCCCTGGATGCTCACCGGTACCGGAGGAGGGCGTTTACCCCGGCGGAAGTCCACCACCAGCTCCTTGGTCTTACTGGAGTTTATCTGGAGGCGGTTTCGCTGGCACCATCCTAAAAAGTCCTGGTTCAGCTCTCTGTATTCCCTGTCATCATCGGCGGAAATGAGGCCGACGATTGCAGAGTCGTCAGAGAACTTTTGCAGGTGGCAGTTTGCAGAGTTGTGGTTGAAGTCCGATGTGTATATGGAGAAGAAGAATGGAGCCAGAACAGTTCCTTGTGGGGCTCCCGTGCTGCAGGACACCCGATCTGATTCACACTCCCGTATCCGCACATGCTGTGGACGGTTGGTGAGGTAGTCCAGGATCCATGCAGTCAGGTGGTGGTCCACCCCGGTCTGCTCCAGCTTGTCCCTCAGAAGTAAAGGCTGGATGGTGTTGAAGGCGCTGGAGAAGTCGTAGAACATGACTCTCACAGTGCTTCCAGCCTTTTCTAGGTGAGAGAGGCATCTCTGCAGCAGGAAGATGACGGCGTCATCCACCCCGATGCCAGACTGGTAGGCGAACTGAAGTGGGTCCAGGGATGAACTCACCAGAGGGCGGAGATGGGCAAGGACCAGCCTCTCCAGTAAAATAAAATAAAATATATTTTATTTACAGCACATCACTAATTAGGACAACCAAAATTATTCTTTTAGTTATACAGCCAGCACATCACAGCAGGGGATGAACTAGTGGCATGTAAATGATGCCTAATGAGTTTCCAATCAGGCCGCGCAGAAATCTGACAATAGAAACATTCACCCGCTGAAACGAACAAGGAGGAGAGACGACGCCTCGCAATTAGTGTGAACAATGAATTGACGGCAACAACAAAGGTACATTTTGCTGTGTGCAAAATATGGGAATATTAATGGGGTGTGGACTGTGTTTCTTTGTCATTTTCAGGTTGAGCCATATCTGCCTTATGAGTACACCTGTGAGGGGATGCTGGAGAGAGTGCATGCCTACATACAGAATCAGGTGAGGTTCAGTCTACGTCGAGGCAAATATACACAGAGCGCTGGAAAACACACACACACACACACACACACACAACAAGAGTCCCTTTTTACATGCTAGTTCTCCCTCTCTCTCTCTCATACATACACTATTTTCACCAGCTGTCAAACTCCACACTCTGCTCAATATTTCATCAATGTGTGCATTCGACACCCAGAACAAAGTGTATGTCTGCTTGTGCATGCGTGCGTCTGTGTGCGCGTGCGTGCGTGTGTGTGTGCCCGCGTCTGTGTGTGTGTGCGCGTCTGTGTGTGTGTGTGTGTGTGCGTGCATGTGCTTCATTATCTCTGTACTCCACGTATGTAGACCTGTGATTAATCTACATGCTAACTCTCATTAAAAACCACATATCTGCCCTCCAGCACTAAAGCAGAAGGTCTCCTGACACTAATGAGAAGGGATGAGTTAGGAGAAGGAGCAGAAGTGTGGGCATGAGGATGATGGAGGATTGTGATGAAAGAACCTTTTTTTTTTTTTTATACTCCCGGCCTAGATGTCAGACAAGCTGCAGAGGTGTCTCTCAACAACCTTCGTCTGCTCTTGACTGGCAGCTGGTTTGGATACAGAAACCGCGACTGCAGCATTTATACTGTTGCTGGAGGAACGGGAGTAACTGATTAATAAAGATTGACCATGAATACCACTGCTTCCAGTTGGTCAACCTTTTTACTGATGCAAATATGCATTAGTAATAACCATACACTAGCATGCTGTAGCAGCTCAGGCTCAGCACCTTCTGTTAGTTTGTCTCCTACTTTCTTGGGTGTTTTCACATGTGTTGATGTCTATTTCTTTATCACTCCTGTGTAAGGCAGTACTGTACCACTGTTTGGATTGTTTAAAAGGTGCCATATGAATCAACCTTCCTTGTAATGGCTTTTCTGTAGCTTCAGTCCCCGTTATTGTTTCCAAAGGAAACACAGTGTCAGCTGTGCCACCGACGTTTAAGTAGCCGCGGCACAGAGCGAGAGGGCAGTCGGTGCTCTTGTGAAGTCGCACTCGCTGCCATATCAGTTGATTGATTAAATTCCCAGCACAGCTTGTTGTGTGATTTTGGCAACCACAGAAAGAAAGAAACAAAGAAAAGAAAAAAGCATTGCTGTTCTCTGAGTCCCCTGAGTAATGTTTAGCTTACAGCCACAAGCCAGCAGTGAACAACCTTATGAAAAGTTGTCAAAGTAACATCAGCTTCGATCTTTGATCATCCGGTGTGGGTCAGGACACATTGTAAGATATCACTTGTCTTCACTTGCTATGTTAATTAAATGTTATTTCCTAAATGTTAAGAAACAACCTGCTCTACTACGCTTACAGCATCCTGCAGCATATGATACAAGATATTGGTCGTATTCCAGACAGCCAGAAGCTGTGGCGGCAAACACATCAGTAACTGGTCGCTGTCAAAAACCTTCACTGTCAAAGGAGAGATTCACATATTTGTCAAGTCTCGGTGCCAGAATCATTTGAAACCGTTTCTTGCTGTGATGGTTCCTCCTGTTCATACTGGCTGTAAAGAGATCCCCCTCATAGAGAGGTTTTTAATGTGATGGATGCAAAAATACAAAAGCTAAGCTGTGGCTAATATGATGTTTCTGAAGAGTCAGTCAAATCAAGTGGATATCCTCCAAAGTTCCTCTTGGTCCCTGAGACAGTGTTTCCTTGCTAAACTGGGCAGAGGGAACATCCCCACTTGATTTGACTCAGAGCGCTAACGCCTGTTTATTAGCTTCATATAAACTTTGGAATGCAGCTTTGCACAAAATAATTACTTTATTTTATCTGCCACTTGCATCATGCCAATATGGAGAAGAGGAATGTTTAGAGCTGTCACCATTCTGCCTATAAACTAAATAAAAGTCTCACTCTTGCTGTTGCTGTTCATCCGACAGTGTCCCACGATAACACGATTGCACAAATGAAGGTGACTGTATCTTTCCCCTCCAGGACTTCTGTGCCCTCGAGCCTCCCTTCATTCCAGCCAACCTCTCCAGACAGGGGTCCGCTGGTGGCTCCAGGGTTGGAGGACCTCTCTTTGCGCCTCTGCCCAATTCCACGGCCCTTGGCTGGGCGTCCAATGTGACGGCGCCCCCCGCCTGGCCTCCTCTCAGCTCCCTCAGGCTGCTCGTATCCCAGGAGGGCCAGTCCTGTGTGGAGGCGTGCCATTCGGATGGGTTCATCTGTGAGCCCGCTCACTTCCGCTTCATCAACAACAAGGAGGCCCTGCGCGGGTAAGTCCGCCTCAAGTCCATCAGAGTTACGATCCCCACATGGCCCGAAAGCTGCACACGTACACACTTTTTGAGTTGCCGTCTTTGCACTCCAGTGTCTGGTGTATTCAGAAAATCTTCTGTCGTCAAAACACTGGCCGTCTTGTCGATGTTGAATATAAAGAGGAATTGGAAACCGACAAGGAATTACTGATATTTTTCCGTCTTTCAGCACAAAAATCCAAATCCCCTCAAAGAAAAACAAAAAGGCTCCTGGTGGTTACAATTCATCCACACAAAGTTATAGCTGTTTCTGCACTGCCCAGATGGATAATTTCTCTTGTATTAGTTGACATTGAGAACAGGTGAGACCGAATCTCACCGGGTATTTATTTAGTTTACTGTACCAGCCCCAGGCAGCGGAAACAGAAACTCAAGTTTCAGCTTTGAGACTGAAAGCCTGCTGGTGTTTGAGCCTCTCCTCCAAAAAACATCCCTTCATCGACTGCTTTCGGCAACCGGCTCTTATTCTTTGCTCTTTTCATCCTCCAAGAGTCTTTTGTGTTTACTTCTTGGTCTTGGTTTACAGTGCTGCTCTCCTATTTGATTCTCTTCTGTTTCTCCTCCTCAAAGCCCGGGTCTGTCCTCTGACAGAAGTTCTCTTCCTCTCTCTGACACATCATACCTGCCTCGCAGTTTTATCCACCTTCCTTGTCGCTTTTCCACTAAATTCCATCGCTCTCTTTTTAAATCGGCATCTGAAGTGTGATGAAGGTGAAGACATTTCTCTGTTTCCTGTCTCTCCTTCCATGTATTTTGAGGTTACGCCAATTCCACTAAAATACTTTTATTACTTCCAAATTATCATTTCAAGGACACGGCAGAACCCTCGCCTGGTTAAGTAAATTGTGAAAATAAGAAAGTGTGTTCCAGAAGACTGTTGGAGTTTCTGTCCCTCCGGTGCGCATGTTTACTTTCTGCTCCGGCATACAAAGTCAATTAACATGAGGCATGAGACATGAGAATTAAATCCGGTGAACTGTTATTTTCAGGAGTGTATGCCGACCTCTGCTCCTGTGTTTCACCCCTCAGGTTGGAGGTGCAGTGCGAGGTGGTCGACTCCGAGATCAACCACATCCTGCCGGCCTTCTCGGTAGTGCGGCGGGAGTGCGGCCTCCAGCGGGAACCCCTCCTCTTCAGCTGTGCCGGATACTCCCCCAAATACAGACGCCTTTGCCCGTGCAGGGACTTCCGACGTGGCCAGGTGGCGCTGTGCAGAGACTGTCTATAATGACGGGACCGGCCAAGGACAGACGCAAAAGAATTAGATACCGATTGGCGGGAGGTTTTGAGGGGGAGGGACACCGGGAGGCACCGGGTGGCACCCGTAGGCCGGAGCAGGTGTAGAGCTGTGAGAAATGATGACGGACGGTGCAGAGAGGCAGCTTACCACCCCGAAAAACTGTAAATGTAGGACAATGAGGAACAGGCATGCATGGATTTGAAGAGCTAAAAGCGGGCTGGAATAGCTGCCAGGACTTTGGGTTGGTGTAAAAGATGTGTACGATAACTTGCTGGAGTTTTTAAAAAGCAGTAAGACTTTGTAGAACAGGGCTCCGTGATAGCAGGTGTCACTACAACCAGAGGAAGAGGCTGGGTTACCAATGCCAACTAACGTTCGACTACAGGATAAGAGTTATTAAAAGAGGTTTACTGGTGATATGACACACAACATGTCATCTTCTGGAGCTGCGTCTCACCAAAAATGTGGTGTTTAAATTGAAAGATATGTAGTTGAAGAGCTGTGTGACTGCAGAGAAACTGAGTATTGGGAAGACTGTCATTCCCTGACAGAGTCTTCAAATAAGTTGGCTTGGAGAAGGCAACCTCGGGTCAATATCCAATCTCCTCTCTGCACTTGGACAAAGGATGATGGACAACCAGGTTATCTCCCCCGCTTTTACTCTCGTCCCCAATGATGGACAGAGTAATTTATCAGACTGAACCAAAAGTCTGAGGCAGCATCGGTCAAATGCAATCATCTCTTGTCGCAAGAAGGAAAAGAGGAGGAGGAGGAGTACAGAGGACAAAAATAAAGAGTGCAAGATTATTTTTCAATAAATAAGCCTTTCAGAGTGCTCAACTGGATTTTTAAAGAGTCCTCCGGGCTTTATTATGGAGAAGAAAAATGAAATGAAAATAAAAAAATCTGAACAGATCAAAGTGTTGAGTTGGGTTTATGTTGCGTCTGGTCGTCACTCGGGTCCTTTCCTATCTTGTGTGTCTTCTGTTCTCACTCCTGCACCCATCTGTTACAATCCTCCCACCATTCATCTGCGTTTCAATCAATCCAACTGGAGGGAGAAACGTTTGATTTCTCTCACATGGAGGCCACATGCAGGTCGAAGCTGTCGATAAGACATGAGGGAGCCAGTGATAGAGAGGGGGAGGAGTGGAGGGGGAATCTGATTTCAGATTAACGTCCGGTATTTTCCTGACTGGCAACATTATGCTTTTACTTTAACTACACTTTTTATACTCCAGCAATATTCTGGGAAACATAGGGAATCACTTGTAAAGCTATGAAGGCAGGTTTAAAGAAACTGTTGGCACCAAGAACACAGCTAAAAGAGAATAATATTGGGTTTAGCCCCAGCATGTCGTTTAGATTATTAAAAAATGTCCCATATTCAAATGACAAAACCCTGGTACCATCTCAGGCATGTTAGCTCTAATCCTTCCACACCACATTTCCGCACAGACAGTTTCCCTGAGACCGCGGTGACAGACGTCCTTTGTCCAGGTCAGTCCTAATTAATGGCTCTATGTCCAGATGTCCCAAATCTTTGACGTCTCCGTCCTCCTTTTCACCACATGTTCCAAAAACCTCCAGGTACGCTGCAAAGAGACACCGGTTTTAAAACGATTGGTTTGTTCACACCAAACAGGAAGCAAACTTTTATTTGGAGAAACTTTGTCTATGTTGTCTAATTATCTAATGCAAGTGAGTGAGTGAAAGAGTGTGCACCTATGTGTCTGTACACGGCTAATCTGCTGCTGCAAATCTAGTTATTTCTGCAAACTCAAGTTAACAGGCACAGTTATTCAATGCAGTAGATCTTCTCTACTGACTTCTCCTTTTTTTATTGTTTTGAGCCGGATCGGATTAACCACAACAGTAGTGAAGGCCAACCGTATAATCAATACACATCTCTTTGATTAACTATTAACTATTAGTGTGTGTCTGTGTGTGTTTTAGGCCAGCTCTTGGTCTGGATCCCAGTGAATAAAGAATTAAATGAATAATAAATCACAAATGTGAATGCCAAAGTAGATCCATCAAATCCTCATTGACCTGCACCAAAAGGGGGGAATGTCACCCTTTCACCAGCGCACTGTAATTTTAATTCAACACCAGAGGCTATTTAAATTTCATCTCCGCAATTCATCCATCTTCTTGAGTGGAATATTTACAATGAAAAATGACAAAAAAGCACTTCTTTGTTTCCATGAACCCGGCACATGAAAGCAGGCTGCATCCAATAGAAAGGCTCCAATATGAAATCAATGGGCATAAAGTGTGATGATGCCACATCATCAAATTCATATATACAAATAATGAATCCGTCCATTGTTGCATTAGCTATACATTTTGAGGGAAACACCATACCGCTTATTCCTCTCATATCCCCTTATTTTGAGAAAAACGCTGAGGTAGATGACAATTGTTACCAATCCATAGGAGACCAGTTTCGGTGTTTTCCGGTAGTGTTTGTGTCTCTCTATCTGCTCTCAAGGTGACTTTCTAACTTTATACATGGCTGCCGAGGAACCACATGGGAAATTCTTCCAACAGCTGTATAGTTCCTGTTTTTGTTGAAGCCCCCCATCACAACACCTCTTGACAGAGGCTGTGTGTGACGTGTGTGTGTGTGTGTGACGTTTGTGAAGATACACTGCACAGCTTGAGCCTGAACAGTCCTCAAAATGCCTTTAGGCAACACTTAACTGTGGGTGAACGCTCCATCGAGACAGAAATATATAAACCAAACGAGTAAAACAAAAGAAACAAATAGCGCCAGACAACACGTCATACGTACATTTTAATGTGAGTGCCATGCGCGTTATTGGTCCATATGTTCTCTGTCTAATTAAAAAAAGAAAAACAAAACAATTCTGCTTCATCAAGGTGAAATATGATTGTGCCGTCAAGAACATCCACCTCATCATGGTAACATAAAACGCTCATTCAAAAGATGTTCTACAAGAAAAAGATCCACAGTGGGAAACATCTGAGGGAGACGCCTATTCAAGCCTCCTTCACTGAGAACAGCTCCACCGCCTCCTGTTTGAAGGAGGTTGATGCGTGACGAAGACTCTCAGTCAACAATTACTCTGAGGATTGTGCATGCAAACTGACAGAGGATTCATCGTCGATATACTGTATATGGTTTTACAGTTTGGTTTTCGTGATGATTGGGGTGGCAGGAAAGAGCAGCGCCGGCTAATTCTGAGGAAGCTTCCCCGGAGATTTGTAGAGCGAGATATTAACACGAGGTACTTTTTATTTGGAACCTTTTCAACAGGCAGAGTGTGTGTGTGAATGTGTGTGGAGCTGAAACTATGTCAAATAATCTATCAGTCAATTCACAGATAATTAATCGGCGACCATTTAGATCATTGTTCTGCTTCGTAGTTAATCCTGACCTTAAGAAAGCCCATCAAAATGAGAACTGATTTTAGACCAGTGGCGCTTAAGTAAAGAAGACTTTGTGGTCTCAATTGCAACTGATAAACTCATGTTTACAATGTTTCAGACCTCTTTTTAAAACCACAGGAGTCGCCCCCTAATGGCCAGTAGAAAGAATACAAGTTCCGCACTCACTTTTCAGACCACGTAGGTTGCCGCCTGGACTCCAATCACTTTTGGTACTCAGTCTTTTTCTCCGTATGGTTTTTAACTATTCCCTCGGTGGAGGTGGGATACTCAGCTAACCGCCTGTAACCGATGCAACATCTTCCTCATCCGCTCGTTGAATCCGATTCGGCAACAAAACACAGGAACGTCTGCACTTTGTCAAATGTCTGCAGTGATTTAACTCCTCGGAGCCTCGACTGAGATGGTACTGAAAAAACTATAAAGACGTAGTTGACTATGCCGTGCCGTCTCAATATTTAATTGGATTATTATTGCTGATGCATTCATGTGTAATCAGATTATATGTAACTGGTGAAGTTTAAAAGGTGGTTAGTTTTATGTGAAGCAGTTTATCCTGAAAATGATTTTAAGTAGTCAAAATATAGTAGTCGAAAATAGAAATACTCAAGCAAAGCACAACTAGCTCAGTACAGAGCTGAAGAAAATGTACTAGTGTGTCTCATCTCTCCATCTAAGTCCACATGTGATTCAGTGTTTCCAGGCTGCGTGGGCGCCGGTGTCTACGAAGCAGCATTAATGAGCTTATTACCAGTCCTTTTCGGTCCGTCGGCTGTTAAGGAATTTGGAATCCGAGCATATTATTTATGCTGTTTAAACAATAATTAATCAGTAGAGGAACAGGGTGATGTACACAGCTGAATAATTACCGAGCCACAATGCAGAAGATGAATGTATAACTCACAGGAAACGTGTTTGTCAGAACGTGCCGTTTCTTCGGCTGAAGACCGACAAGATCGCGGACGTGTCGCCACGGTGGAGTGCACTTAATTTTGTGTTGATATTTAATGTGTCATTTTTCTCAGGGCTCTCAGAGGTCCAATTTGTCCACAAAAAAACGTTGGCGCAACAGTATTGCTGGCGTACAAGTGGTTTCTCTGTCGAGCGGTGTTGCTGCTACCTGCATGCGTGGCTCTCATAGCGCTCGTGTGTCCATATGTGTGCGTTTTCGTTGACGTGTGCGACGCATAGTCACGTATGTACGCCGCTGTGTGGAAGTCTGGAAGTAAGCGGAGGCTTTTCGGTGAATGTATGCCTTTCTAAGGGCGAGCTCGACCTCCAGGTGTGGGGACAAACACTCATCTCTTTGTGCTGCTTCCTCACGTTTCCTGGCTCAGCTCTTTAATGAAGCTGACTTCCTTTTGAAGTGGAAGAGGAGGAGGAGGAGGAGGAGGAGGAGGAGGAGGAGGAGGCGGCGGAGGAGGATGCATCCAGAGCCTTCAGTCATGTGGTCAGATCTCCACAGGGCTTTTCACATCAAGGTGGAGTTGGAGCCCGTTTCCTGTTTGCCTCAGATGTGTTGCTTTTTAGTCTCTCGCTCACTGGAAGGAAGCCTCCACGTATCTGCCAGTACTGAAGATTAGCAGAGTTCAAACTCAGGAGACCATCGTGATATTGTGTGTTTAAAATAGCATAATATCAATTGAGAACTATAGTAAGAACTAAATGTGTAATGTACTCGTGTATGCATCTCTAAATCAAGTAAGGTGGCGGTGTGATTCATCTTTGTTTGGACTAAAGTACCACCAGGGGGGATGCAGAAAAAGGAGGGAGGGAAGAAGGGAAGGGAAATAAAGGATGGAGGAGGTGACGAGGTATGAGGTAATTAGAAAAGGAAAGAGGGGTGGGTGACAAAAGGAAAGAAGATTAAAAGGGAGGAGAGGGAACGAGGGAAATGGAAGGAGAGAGGAGAGGAGCCACAAGAGGTCGAGGGCATCCTCGTCAATAATGCATAGGTAATTGGCAGACTGCTCTTGAGCGCCGACGTGGGCCTGAATAAATAAAGTTATGTGTAAATAAAAGAGACGCTCAAAAAGAAACGCAAATCAATGAGAGATGCCCCAGGTGAGCGCCTCCACCCTCTCTCTCTCTCTCTCTCTCTCTCTCCACCAGCCCCTCTCTCTTTCTTTCTTTCCTTCAGTATTAAATGAGAAGCCAGTCTGGCTCAAAGCAGAGTGTAACAATAACCTGTGCAGATAACAACTTCAGTCAGTGTGTGTGTGTGTGTGTGTGTGTGTGTGTGTGTGTGTGTGTGTGTGTGTGTGTGTGTGTGTTTTCCGGTAGTGTTTGTGTCTCTCTATCTGCTCTCAAGGTGACTTTCTAACTTTATACATGGCTGCCGAGGAACCACATGGGAAATTCTTCCAACAGCTGTATAGTTCCTGTTTTTGTTGAAACCCCCCATCACAACACCTCTTGACAGAGGCTGTGTGTGGTGCGTGAGAGTGTGTGTGTGTGTGTGTGTGTGTGTGTGGTGCGTGTGTGTGTGCGTGTGCGTGCACTTATTTGCATGCAATTCTTCCATCTATGTTCTCTTACCCACCCTTTCCACAGTTGTCTCTTTCCTCCTCACCCTATGCTATTTTTTTTATCTGCTCCTTTTTCCAATTCTTCCTTCGTTCCTTCTTTCTTTCATGGCTGGCAAAGTTAGGCCGGCAAAAACTGAAAAGGATCTGGGGTAATGAGGGAGGGAGAGAGAGCGAGAGAGAGAGTGGCGCACTAAACATTTTAGTATGATTTGACTTTTAAAACGTATGTTTGGCTGAACACGAAAGTCGGTACAAACATAATTATCACCTAAAATGTCATGCTACACATGAAGTGTTTACAGGGCCCAAAGAGATCCAATGTCAGAGTTCCATACAAGGTTTTTGTCAACGTTACCACCGCCATCATGTCCTTTGATGCACAGTTGTGCCGCAGACTTCCACTGCAGTGAAGGAGCAACAGTACAAAAGCAACACAAAGCTTGTCCTTGTATCTGTTGCGAACGTTTCGAATGCATCATTATGGCAATTTGTCACAACACCAAGTGAGAAAAAGGGATGAGAATCCTTTGCTAATTGTCTATTTTCTCTTGTCTTGGTTGAAAGCAAGGGAACAAATGCCTCTAAAACAAAACAAAAAGACACAAGAACGGAGAGAAAGCATGATGAAAGATGACGAAAGAGGGGTCGGCCCCAGAGCCTCCCTCTGCCCAGTGAGGGGCCTCAGCGGGAGGGACGAGGAGATGAAGAGGGCCCTCTTTGAAAAGGATGGGAGTGAAGGCGTCTTTATACATTCGTCCAAGGCTTCCTGGCTGATGTCTGAATCAACCTTGAACGGCTGTCACTTCACACGCTGACCACATCCCATAACATGGACGCCAACAAGCCAGACAGCGACCCACAGCGAGACATCGGTTGAAAAATAAAAGACTGTGTGAGCAAAATATCCACTCATAAAGAAACACCAAATGTTGAGTTGTATGACGTCAGCATTTCACTCATGTTTCCTGCCTAACACACACATTCACACTTTTCTTTTTCTTTAACCTGTGCATATTTTCTAAGATATAACCCTGTTCCGTTGTCTTGTCTATGTTGCCTCTCTTAAAGTTTTTAAAATGCATAAAGCAAACAGTCTACAGGCAACAACACGCCGCATTAATGAGGACAACAGAACCCAAATAGGAACAGGAAACATTTGCATTTCTTTCTACCCAGAGTCTCATTTTGCATCCTTTTAATGGCAGCTCTGTCTGCTTAAGCGTAAAAACCTCTGTCTATTTCATCCTAAATCTGCCCGGTGTATTAGCACTCTAAGCACCGTGGCGCTCAGAGACACATTTCGTCGACATGGCAGATTAGCTTTTTTTCTGTTGGTTATTGTGGTACAGACTTTGTCCCTTGTGCTTTTTTTTTTTTTTCTTCACCTCCCTGAATATTTCAGTCGATACATATTAAAAGCAAATCCGAAATATATATCTCCACATGGTTTTGATTCTCTTGGTTGATTAGAGCTGAGGCATAACCCACCCAGGTGTTTTCACCTAATGCGCCTGATTGCAGCTCTCATCAGGACTGTGTTGTTGCAACTTTATTTATTCGTCATTTTTGAGGTCATGTGGTCTCTAATGATAATTGCCCATCTTTGAGCCAACTCTTCTGCCCTTACTACTGCATGTAGCTTTACGCTTTGGTTTTGAGACATCAGTCGGCCTTTGAGGTGTGTATTGAAGCAGTTGTAAAACTGTGTAAACCGTATTGAACAACAAAATTCAATGATAGTGATTACAAATCAGAGAACGCCGAGATTAGCTTCTATAAATAATAATTAGAGCAAAGGTAGGTAACTGTAACAACTAAATATCCTCAAGTAACAAACTGGAATAACAAAAGCATAGACAAGCTGTGAAATCAAAGGGGAACTTTTGTTGCTCTGCAGAGGGAACACAAAGGGAAGGAAGCACATACCAGCCACACTGCAACGACACAAAGCTGCAACGATGCAAAGTTGGCTTAAATCGACAAAGTTTCCCTTTAATTACATTGTGCTTCAATGCCAGGAAGAAACAAAGAGGCCCCGCTCCCCGAGGAGTTACAGCATTGTAATCGATCTACGAAGCAAGCACACGTAGAGTAAAAGAGTGTAACTAATAATAAGTTATACCAACCGTAATTCTATATGCCCGGGGGCCTTGATTTACAAACTTACAAGAAACAATTAAACTGTTTTTTAAATGTCTCAATTTAATACTGATGCCCTGTATGACCAGTGTAGTCAAACAAAGTGAGACTATTGGCCTCCAGTGGGCCAGATGCTTTGTGTTGTTATTAGTAATCTTACATTGTCTTGTTACCTACCTGCATTTTTTACTATGACATCATTTGTCAATTAATCATTGCAAGCATTCTGCTGCCCCCGCTAATGGCTACGTTTGGATCCAGTGCATCACCAACGTGGCATCGTCAACACTGTTCACAAATTATCCATCAGGATCACTGGAAAAAGTGCTCGCTCTATATTCCTACTGAGATAATTTGAGCAGTTAATGGAGCTGCACTGCTTGTGTTTATCCGGGACTGACACAACTGATGCGTTATGCTTCCACTGATATTATTCTGGGCAGCCAAAACGCTGTCGTCTCCTGTCACTAAACCTCTTCATGAGCCACCAACAACAGAAAGTTCAACTGCTAAAAGCTTTGAATGTGTATCTATCTCCCAATGATGGCAATCTAGCGACAAGTTTCAGACTGAAGCCAGTGCACACCTTTTGCATTTGTTTTGTCATTTGAAATATTACATGCAAGCTCAAAAGCATGTTCATTTGAGCAGTGACTCCTGGTTCATGAAACACTGCAGCAAGATGTGTTTCCATGTGTGCGCTGCTCAAAAAAATAGACCTTGTTTTCATTAGCTGGGATTGTTATGAATCTGAATGAGTGTGTGAGTGCGTGTGTGTGTGTGTGTGTGGGGGGGGTATTATTCATGAGTACACGCTGGGGACTCTTCTACAGCAGAAAGAAGCTTTGATCAGCCAGAGGCAACATGGACACACAAATGGTGGATTCTGTTGAAGAGGGTATATGTAGTCAGACTGGAAACACACATGAGACACTTGTCGTATCCTTGGTTTGCCATGGTCTATATATCAGAAATAATGTGCATATGAACCTTCCACTGTGTTAAAGATCAAAGCTCGGTTATGTAAACCGGAGGAGATCTGTGATGGACGTTGAAGATAGTGTTGACAGGACGCAGCTCTACATGACAGTAGAGATGGAAACGAGAGGATTGCTCGGAGGCAGCAAGCCAATATGAATGATAGCCAAATATATTTATTTACCGTATAGTATTATAGTCTCTAGAGCCTTTTGGTATATGCTGGATAATATTTTTTTAAATAATAAAAAAAAAAGTATCTAAACACTGAATGGATAATTGGGGGACTTGTGCTTTGCTGAGTTTCTCTCCCTGTTTCTCAGTTTGACTTTGGGCTCTGTTAAACTCCCATTCAAGTGTTTTTATAACTAATAGTTTTGCCCCGAGAGGCGATCATTCTCCCGGCTGACCGCAACATTAAACACAAGTAAGATCTTGTTAGGCTTTTCTGTTCTCAAGCTGCTTTCTAGGAAAACAGCAGATGGTTAATAACTTCATCTAATTGATTTGAAGTTGCAAACGGAGATAACTCCTGAGACTATAAGTAAACCAGTATAATTGCAACTGAACCAACAAATCACTAAAATTGTACATGGCAACAATACTAAAATGGGGAGAAACTATTCTCACAACTACAGTCAGTGTTTGTATTTAAATAGCACATATTTTTCAAACCCAGTACTGCACATTTTCATTGATTCAAGTTGCTATTTGAGGCCTAAAACTAGCCCCGAGCTAATCACGACAGTTCATGTTCATTCATTCAAAGTTGACTTGCATTATTTTGAGGTGACCCTGCCTCATAATTGCTTCAGGCACAGAGTTGTTGTAATTGATACAAACAATAATGAAACTCCTTGTCGGTGATATTAAGTGTTTAATTAGCTAGTTTATGTATTAAAGCCTCAGGCCATTTATTCGTACAGTATATTCCCTGTAGACCTTCTTCTTCAGTACAAAGCAGGACAGCTGGTTGCTCTGAATTTGCATTTTTTTCATTTAAAAAGTGCCTGGGAAAAATGTCAATACTGAATGTAAAGTTGTTCAACACAGATGGTGGAGAATAATGCCACAATACAGACGCTCAACTCATACTTCATCATCTTATGTTTCCCTTTCTGCAGTCTGTACCTGCAAATTGTATGTGTATTCCACATAGATTGAGAATAACCTTTTTATATATTACTACTATAATACAATTATAATTATATAATAACCGTTTGTCAACTAGTACTCACATTTGCATTTATTCAAGACAACATAAAGCAGCATTAATTTTATTAAATTTCTGATTTGAACTGTAAAATATACAATAAAGTGAGAAAAGCAATGTGTGTTTTGTTTAGTATATATGTCATATTTTGCCGCTTTGGCAGAATAGTATAGCATAGTATCTTGACCCAGAAGGTTCACATGTGAAGAACATTGTCAAACGGTTGTGTTTAATGCTGTAGTCCTGTGAACAGGTGGTCCTGTTGTGAAACACGTTGGCCGGTTTAGGAAGCAGAACCACTTGGTTATAGGGTTTGAAAAACACATCATGGTTTGGCTGATAGTTACGCTTGTTACGAAACTTAAACTACGGACGGAACGTCATGCGGCTCAGTGACGAAGCACAGAACCTCGTCAGTATTTTGTATTTGACACAGGAAATGAGAGGACCACTGCCAAAGCATCTGTTTTTGACGTCTGGGAGTGAGACGAGGAGAAAACCAAGTGCTATCTGAAGTTATAACCAATGCAAAATCCACAAACAGGAAACAAGAAATGAAAGCAGGTTAGCCTTCCTTTCGTAGGCCGACCTTCATCCTTCCCATAAACCACTAGCTTGTTCTCAGTATGAACTGTTTTTGTTTATTGACAGAATGTGGAAATGTTTTTTTGCTGTTCTTCTGCCTATTATTAATGCTGCGCGAGTAAACTCCAGATGGTGGTCTGAACACAGTGCAACAATTTACTTGAAAATAAGTACAGATTTACTACTGAAACTTCTTGAACTGCCACTGTGAGTGTGCGAAACAGTCAGCGCGCTTTAGTCAGACCGAACAACTTGACCTGCAGGTTCGAATCATCCATACAGTGTTTATTCCACATCTCAAAAGGAGTAATACAGGTTTTGTGGGTGCTGAGGATGAGCATGTGAGGGCAGGAAAACACTTTCTGATATCTTGTATTGTGTGTCTCTGTACTGCTTCACACAGCCTTTCACTTCCTTAAACTCTCTTCTCAAGATTCACTTAGCAGGCTTTGGCCGCTGTGTCAATTTGGGAGAAAGGATATCAAGCAGGGACACGGAGAAGGCCGTGATTCCATTTTCGGGGAGATGATTCTTGTGAACCCTGAGCTCTTAGGCATCCTCTCACATTAAGTAATGTAAGCAGTTGCTAAGGGCCCACCCTAGAAAAGCTATTTTTAATGAAAAGGAGACAAAAACGGCACAACATGTTTTTGCCAGCAAATGGTGAGTAACCCATAGGTTCGGAGAGAAGGCCAAAATGGACAAATAAGGTGAAGTAATTTAATGTCCCCTAGAAAACAAGCTCTCGAGACAAGAATGAAAGTCAACACAAGCTGTAATTAGGACCCTCAAATACTTTTCTACAAAGTTTTTTTAAGGCAAATGTATTATATTTTTAAGAAAGTGAAATAATTATTTCACTTTGCAACAGCCTTATTCTACAGTACGTCCTTAAGTGACTTAACCTTAAAAACAAGAAAACACGTTATGCATGAGAAAAAAAAGCATGACAAAGGTACTGTATCCTCACTACATTAAGACGAAAGAGATTCAATAACCATAGACTGTATATAAGAAGTGTCGTGGCATCAGCCATTGGTTGAAGGACCACTGTGAGAGTCCTCACATACTTCTGTTGAGTGGCCCTGGGTAGGATGTGCAGGGTCATCTCCAGCCTGTAAAGCTGAGAGATGCCACAGAGGACAACACACTGAAGGACACTGGCTCCAGCTCTCCTTGTTGGATTTCCTCAATACTTCCCCTATTGCACTGTTCTCAAAGTAGCAGTGCTCATCAATGCTAAATCTTCTGATCATAATGCCAATGCTGGAACAGTGAGTGTGTCAGCCATCAGGCCATGGGGTCCAACCTTGACATTGAGTAGTGAGGGAACTTTTGGCATGATGGGCACATAGGTATTTAATGTGGTGCAGTTAAGTGATCACCTGCTGTTAGAAAATGATTCACGGCCCTGTATGCAGCTGCCAGGCATTATAGAGGGATCAAAAGAACCAATTTCCCCTCTCGCTGTTTAACATGAAGTTCTTTGCATATGAGGCATTCAGTTCAAATGTGCAGAACTGGTTTCCACCATGACAACATTTCTAGCACACAGGTTTTAGAGGACGTTTTCTTCCGTTTGGAGAATTTGGGTTTGGTGTTACATCAATATTGGAATGTCGTCCCTTTCTACGAGACAAAGCCAACCACCCGAGACGATTCATTTTCTGTCACATTATCCTTTACATTCACTACGCTTCGCTCCCAGTCCTTCGCCGTCCCTGGTGGTTTCTCAGCAGACAGACGGGAGTTAATCTGAATTCTGCAGAGCTCACGCCACAAAAGAAATATGGAGCTCCAAATTCTCTTCATATGCACCTGGTTGATCTTTTCTCAGCGGTGGCTGTAATCCCAATGTGTATTCTCTCTCTGCTGAAGTCGACTGTGCAGTCTTTGACATGCTCGGCACAGTCTCCTCGTTTCTCATTTGCCTGAGGACTGTCACTCCCCCTGGACGTACACACAGACACAGCCTTACAGCTTTGAGTTAAGTTTTCTTCTCTTTTTGATGCTGTACTCTGAGTGTGAATTTCACTTTGTTAAGTCCTTGTCAATGTTGTAACATCATGTCCTTACCTTGGTTGATAGGCTTCTCCTGCAGTAGATTATCTCCCCTGAATAAAAATCATTTTTAAAAATGAACAAGGAGAAACAAATGTATTTAATCCATCTGATTAGTAATGATTAAATAACTAAGTTATCTTGGTTTGGCCCTTTTACCAACAGTCAGCAGGTTGACCAGCAATTAATCTTTGGCTTCTTCTCTGAGATTCAGTCAAATCTAAGGTTCCTTTGATTTATGAAGGAGATTGCTCGTAAAGAACAGCTGCTCCTTTATGAGAGAGGATCCCTCGCTGTTATCCACAACACTTCAACAAAGAAATGGTGGCTTGCTCCAGCTCTGGGCCGATAGAAAGATGATTTGGGAGGCAATAGGTGCGGGTCCACATGAAGACAAAGGACAATCTCACCACTGACAAGGGAAAGACACTGATTAAATACACAGTGGAAGGCAGGCAACGAGGCACAGGTGGAAACAATGAGGGCGGGGCTTTACAATCACACAGGGGGGAGGAGTCTGAAACGAGAACAGGTGAAGGGAATAAACAATCAGGAAACACTGGGAAGACACACACTTATTTTTATGTTTGTTTGTTTGTTTGTTGGGTTTTCGTTTGGGTTTCGTATAAGAGATTTACTTTCCTTAAGCCCACACTCCAAATTAGTGGGTGGTGGGAATGCACCCAGAAGCTGTTTCATAAAAAGCTAAAGAAGAAGACACACACAGAATACACAGAGTGTTACACTTACAGCCTTTCTCCACAGCATTAGGAGTCCAGCAAGGTGCAGCTATGGCATTGAGACAATAGTTCAACTTGTCTGCATGTGCAACAACAAACGCATCAACAAAGTCCTCCTCTGACACATCGACGTTAGCTGAAATTGCCACATCAAAAAGAAAATCCTGTCACAACCTCAACAGCACAGCATGTGGTGTTCAGCTGTAGGCAGACTGGCTGAGAAAGGCAATGCAACACCTGTTGCCTTCTCCACCGTCCGCTTCTCCTCTTAGTGTGAGAAAATAAGATGTGGGTAGTTAACCATTAGGAATTTGGCCATCACCAAATCTGTGCTCTACCAATTCAGAATTGGCACCGACAGGGAACATGCGATGGCGGCTCAGTGACTGCAGATAACATGGGTAATGGTGAATTTCTCTGGCAGCTGTCTCTCCTCTGCTGCTCCGGGCGAGGGGATAGTGTTGGCCAGCAGTTACAGCAAAGGTTTTACTGCTCCAGCAGCTGTGGAGACAGAACAGTTATTGAGATCCAGGCAAGCACCTGGCACTTCAAATAAGCTCCCTGTGGCACAGCGGCACAGTGCAGCTAACGGCTACGTTACAGGCCTCCAGGCGTAACTGAACCTTGCTGCCCTCACAAGATGACATTCATCCAAAGAGAGCAACTCAAATTATTTTTGGCACAGGATGTGGTACGTGATTGAGATGGCTTAATCATAGTGGGCTTCAAGGTCATTACAATATAAAGAGATCTGTGCAACCATCAGACTCAATGTTCATTTCTAGATTAAAACATTTGCGTTCATAAGGAGGCCATGGTTGGAAATGTCTGGCACTTATGGAGTATAAGAACTTCTTTATTATAGCAACTGTTAATGGGAAGCGGAACAAGGGCAAAGCTTGGTTCAATGACGACGCAGATGTCCAGGGTCGTGGGAAGCTGGTGGTTTTAGGTTTGTGTGTTGCTGCATGCTCTGCTTGAGACGGACGTCGATCCTCTGGGATAAAACATAGAATTTACTGGCTCAGTCTTGATATTTAAAGCTGCACACGTCAATAACAACTGGGGTGAATAGCTGCCATACTTTGAATGTTCATTGAGTGTATTTTTTAGATGCAACTGGCAGATGCAGTTTAAATATCATCCTTATAAAGTAAAGAAAATGCCTGGGCCTAAAGAATGCAAACAGCCGTGATACTGTATACCTTTTACCCTGCTCTCAAAAACAGTACAAAACAGCTGTGCAGTAAAGTAAAATTCATACTCACTCTGGGGCAAGCAAAACCAGCAACAATATGGGGTTTTCTCCCTGCCGTTCCATTAAGGACAGATTAGTTTTTTTCTCTCCTCCAGCTGTTGGTGATGGTGCTCTTGTGTCTCCCTCAAGGAGGCCAGTGCTTCTCTGATTTCCCACAGTTTGATTGTCAGATTGTTCTTCATTTAGACAGAAGTTGTCTATCTATCTATCTATCTATCTATCTGGGTTTTTTTTTCAATCTAATGGGATTTTTTCATTGGGTTGTGGATTATTGAAGAATAAATAATATCACTGTGGCAAACAAACGTTTGTGATGCTGACACATGAAGAGATTTAACCTTTTACTGCTATTGAAATAAAGGAGTGAGTTCACTGCCTTTGTTTCAGGAAAGAGGTCATAAAGTGAGCGATCAAGACTAACGGTAGTTGTTGCCAAATTCTCCACCTAAAGGGATATCAGATAAAGATCATTGGTGATTAAAAACACCACAACAACACGTGGCTGAACATCTATTACACCATTCTCTGCTGACCTATAGTTTATACAAACACAAAAAAGTATCACTGTCACACTGATACTGATACTGTCACTTTCGCAGTGATAAGAAAAAGCCCAGATGACAAGATAAGCGGAGCAGAGACACAGGTGATAAAGATATAAAAGCATCACTACGTACAGAGCTGCTTTGTCTCTTGCTCTTTTGACTTCAGAGGCACAGTACCAAAAGTAAAAGTACTTATTATGTGGTAAGGCCCATTTTAGAATTATCATATTACTGAATTATAATAGTGATGCAGTTATGTATTATCATTTTATTGTCGCATTAGAGGGCTTTACAATCTGTAAACATACAACGTCCTCTGTCCCGGGACCTTCATATCGGAACGGGAAAAACTGCTGGGTAGTAAAGCGTAGAGAGCAGAATAAAAGGCAAAATAATCAAAAACTAGTACTTAAGTCTAGGCTAATAAAAAGCTTCCTAAAGCCCTGTGAACATTGCTTTAGTTGTGCAATCTCTCCACAGTCTCAGATGTGTCACCCTGCAGCTTCATCTGACCCGTGAGCTGTGTACTCTCCGAGTTTTCTCCTTTTGAGGAGACCTTTCAGTTCAGGGAGAGAGAGGCCAATCGGTCCGCTTTCAGAGAGCGCGGTAAACACAGATGTTCCAGAGGCTGAAAGTCCATTTAGAGCAAATCACCAAGACAATCAGACGGGTAGATGGCCGCTGCTCGATAGAGGGGGGTAAGAGAAGAGCGAGGGAGATTGTGCCCTTGTCGTGGCAGACGTGATGGGTTGAGTGCTACTGCGGAGTGTGTGAGGTGTTCGACATCTTGTAATAGTTGTGTTTTAGCGGTCTTTGGATACATAGAGATCTGTACAGCCAGAAGATCTGAAAATAGTTATAATTTTCTTCTCTTTCTCTGACACACACTCACATACACACACTGTACTTTGTCTCAAGCTGTGAAAAGCTTTTGAACTGTGAAGCCTGATGACAGGAAGGACAAAAGCCACAGTATGAAAAATCACTTGAGCCCAGAATTCCTTCTGCTCTCGTCCATTTA
Source organism: Taurulus bubalis (assembly GCF_910589615.1). Taxonomy (NCBI): domain Eukaryota; kingdom Metazoa; phylum Chordata; class Actinopteri; order Perciformes; family Cottidae; genus Taurulus; species Taurulus bubalis. The sequence continues at coordinate 22,042,065 of NC_136594.1, read as the reverse complement.
AGGTCTGCGTGACCTTGGAGGTTGAAGTATACTGTAGATGCTCTTACTACATCTGCAGAACACGTTCTAAGCCTTGTAGTGTATAGAAACTGATGCAAACTAACATGTACACTGGAACTGGGTCACTTCTCTACCTTTCCCATCACTATATTGATGCTGTGGATGTGTTTTTATACTTATTTTTAATTCTAACATTCACCAGTTTGTCCTTTGTACTTTATTCAAATGCCTAGTAGCCTTTTTTTTTCTCTCCAGAGAGTTGAACATTGTATCAGCTTGTCTATGTGTGTGTCTTAACTGAGAGTCTGCACACATGCACTCATATTTACACTATGGCGATGCAGGTGTACGTACATGCATAGTGTTTTTTCTGTAATGTCCACAAGCGCCACAGTTTACTTGAACATAGCGAGCAGAATAAACACTGACTCAGTGCTGGAAGGACACTTTGTGAGTGTCTTAGCGGGACACTTTGATGTTGAATCGAGGTGGCCCAGTGTCAACACAAGGACGTCTTAGTGAAGGGAAGCCTTTTATTTTTCCTTTGCCCTGTAAACACAACTTATTTCAAGGCTGTGCTTGCACAATGACAGACATCAAGGAGGCTGTGGAATCCTCCTCCACTCTTGTCTCGTACAAAATTAGTTTGAGCTGATAAAAAATGTAACAATGACTGCATTTTTTGCACCCTTAAATCCATTGTTGTCAATGTATACGCACGGGAAAAAGCTTCCTTGCGCCTTGATGTCATTAAAAAAACTGAAATACTGTCTTCATACAATCAGATTGCAGAATTTTGTGTAATTGGGTATTTCGGGACCACTTCACATAAAGACATAGAGATAAAGCTCACATTTCTGAGCAACATGAACATAACCCCAAGGCAAAATCAAGATGAGAAAACAATGACATTGGCCAGCTTTGACTTTTGGTTTCAAACTGGACATAAACAGCGGTCTGCTGGGTGAAAGTGTTGTTGGTTCAGCGCTCCCATCCACTCTGATCTCCTCCCTCCCTACATGGACTTCTGTGAACTATGCTTATAAACGTATTTGTGATCCAAAGACGAACGTAATGTATTTGTATGGGAATGGGAATAGGATACCAGGCTGCTGCATATAATAAGGTAATGTACATCATCAAATACTTTAAGAACTATTTATGGCAGCCGGACTAATGTAGACTACAAGAGCTGAACCAGAACTGTAAGACTTTGGCACTTACTGTATCATGTCCAGGCACCTTCACGGTACCCTGTGGAGTACATGGGAGTCATGTTTTTACCACGCAAACCCAAGAGAACAGACATGAACACACTCAAGCATGCTGTTCCACTGATTGACTTGTTAAAAAAAAAGATTGCAAACCATGTTCAATTAATTGTAAAATGAAAAACGGTTTATGAGAAAAAATGCATTCAACGAGAAAACTCCAGAGCACCTTTAAGGATATAAAGTAAATGCTTGATATCTAAAATTCTATTTAGCCATAAAAAGGTAGCTATCTCTGTATACAGTTGTTTACTCTCTTGCTACTATCTCTGTTTTCAGCAAGGAGTTGTCAAATGGTACCACAGAGTCTTTGTGCCCTATATTAAAATTGTATTTCCATCCCTCGACAAAATAAATCACTTCAGGATGCCGACAGGTGCACCGCACAGGTCCTCGGAGGGACGCTTCTCTCCTTTAGCACTTAGCGCTATTCTCCTTTCCCTTTTTTTCTCTTTTCTCCCCACTAGATTAATCTCTCTGAGCAGCTCTGCTGAAAAGCGTCCCAGTTTGGCTGATGCACAGCCGGCATGCTATAAATGAGTACGATCCCACACCATAAACTCTGGAGCAGCCAGGCCACGGACAATGGAGGTCTTAGAAGGATTCATTGAGAAGCTATTCAGACAGATAGGCAAAAAGAGACAAGGACAGACAGAACCCTTTGTTGCTTAATTCTCTATTTTAAAAAAAAGTACCACAATACAACGCGCTGAAACAACTCAACAATAGATGACAACATCAGGTAACTCGATCTCTTTGTACTAGTGTTTTTTTTTCACAACTTTGCAGAAGACTCAAACAGTGTGTGTGTGTGTGTGTGTGTGTGTGTGTGTGTGTGTGTGTGTGTGTGTGTGTGTGTGTGTGTGTGTGTGATTAATCCTTTGGTAAACAGGGTAAATCCACAGCATCTGAAATGAATAGAGAGGGAATGCCTCTTAGTGATGATCAGAGGCATGTATTTAAACCCCCAAAGAAACCTTGCTAAATCCCACATTAAACTCACTTCAACACAAATTCACCGTGGAGGGCTTTCAAATTGTGGTGTTTTGCTGAAGGATCAGATGTTCCACTTTCTCGTTCAGTGGGGAGATCATCTCCGTCCCCATGGAGTCGTTTCCCGTCCCTCTTAATTGTGATCACCATGTACTCGTGTTCATTTTACAACCTAGTAGATATTTCTGACAGTTTACAGAGACTGTATTATGAAAAGATATTGTTGTTAGTTCCCATGCAGCTGTTACATCTTGCTTGAATAGAAAGACATGTTAATGAAAAGCAGCAACCTTTGACATCCACAAATAATTACAAATGCACCCAAACAAACAAAAAAACGCCCACGCAGACATTCATATTTGTATTCATATTAATTATGTGAACTTATAAACACCTTAAACACCTTACACAAACAATACCCCGCTCCATCGCAGTCACGGGAATTGTATTAATAAGTGTTGGTGTTTGTGTTTCTGTGGGCAACGACGGTGCAATTTTTCACAGCATACTGATGGAGCTACAACACCGTCTGAGTTCTGTTGTCGCTCAGAGGATTTTATGACCTCTGCCGCCCCAATGGAAATGTGCCTTTAATTAGAACAGCAACACATTGGCACAGAAGGCAGGGTAGCAGTGGAGGGGAAAAGCTGTGTGTGTGTGTGTGTGTGTGTGTGTGTGTGTGTGTGTGTGTGTGTGTGTGTGTGTGTGTGTGTGTGTGTGTGTGTGTGTGTGTGTGTGTGTGAGTGTGAGAAAACAATGGGACTAAAAGGAAGGCACCGTATGGGCAACATTCATATTGAGGTGTCTCATTATCGGTCCAGCAACATTTTAAAGAGCACAGTGATCCAAATTATGTGAAGGTCAGTATTTAGTGCCCTGACAATTTGATTTGTCTTTATTTGTGTCTTCAGCGGAGAAGCAGAGATTGTTTTCTCCTCCGCTGACTCAGATCATCCTTCAAGACTTTCATGTAACTCTGTAATAGATGTGGACGATATGACCCCTGTGCTCCGCTCTCTGCTAACAAGCTCTTTGTTCCCTGTCCTTCCGTGCTGCATCATTTACTCAAGTAATCCTTTAAATCCTTTTGTTTATCCACAGTTATCTTGGTCCTGAGTTCCAACTGCTGCTGTGCTTTTGTACTTCCCAGAGGTCACCTGTCAATCAAACTTTCAGATGTTTGCTTTTCCTATTTAGTCACGGTGGCTCTTGATCATAGTCTGTATATAAGAAGTGGATTTAGTCACCATGACGTCACCCATTGGTTTGTAAACTACAGTTTTTAAGCAATTTGTCCGAGGACATTATTTTCTTTTTCTATTTTTTGACACGAGAGGGTGGAGCTAAGTGCAACCGAACACTGAATAAGACATTTCCAGGCAAATAAAAATGTAACAATTAACTTTTATGAATTGAAAACACTGTGAAAGGGTTAAAGTAATTGACAACTCCCAGACCAGACAACGCCGGGGTGGAGACCTGTCAATCACAAGGTAGTCCCGCCCTGAAGCATATCCTGCTGTATGGTCTTTTTTACTCTAAATGGGACATGAACATCATGCTGTATTGAAGAAGACTTAAAACTAGTATGTGAGACCATAAACTTGTCTTTACAATGTTTACTGAGGTAATAGATCAAGTGAGAAATAGGGTCACTTTCTCATAGAATGATCCATTATATCTACATAGCAATTCCTCTTCATGTTTTTACCTGTATGCTATAACTGAGAAATATTGAATCTGCCAAACTAAATGACATCAAACTGTTTTCATGAAACTCGGTAATCAAATCGCTCCGTGAAAACCAAGTACAACATTAATCAACAACAATAATGCAGACACACACATTGGACTGTGGACTCTGTCTACGTGATACTCTGCAGTCTTTGAGTAGCGGATACATTGAAGAAAACTGAAGAAGACTGTCAGAGCAGTGCTAAGTTCCCAATCGGACTCATAAGCAGCATGCAATATATTAAACATTATAAATTCTCCATCTCTACCTTTCTGTCTCTCTTGGGATTCATTCAGTGTGAGACTGATGCACCTACAGGAGATGAAAGCAGAGGAAGTGCCGTGCCTTGTAAACGAATAACCCTCTACACCCCTCAGCCATTATTCATTAGGCGTGTGTGTGTGTGTGTGTGTGTGTGTGTGTGTGTGTGTGTGTGTGTGTGTGTGTGTGTGTGTGTGTGTGTGTGTGTTTCAACAGCCAGCAATCTTAAAGCCTAGTGGCCGCTGATCGTTCCCCGTGCAAAATGAACAGTCAATGTGGATTTATCTGTTTCTAAGCATGGATAGTGTAATTACAGTAAACTAAGTATTTCACGATCTGTTCCGAAACGTAACTGAGTTACTTTGACGGAAGCTTGACAGAAGTTTATTTTGGAAAGACCGTGTGCAGCTTTGACACGTGTTGCTGGCTCTCATAGGAAAACACACGAATACAAATTCCGTTGTCGAGAACGGCGTTCTGTCCAGTGTTGTTGAGTCATATCCTCCCCTCTCTTCAGGGAATAAAGTGCATCTCTGGGGTTCTTTTGTGCTTCGGTTAGGTTGTTTCAATTTGGCTTTATGCTGTGCAATTGTATGGTGATCAGGCTGGCAAACACAGAGTTTTCTTTTGAAATGGCAGTGGTTGAAGCCTTGTTGTTGCTCAGTGAACCAAAGAAAATATGTTCATATGAGTATACATCAGCTCCTTCTCCCTGTCTATACACTCTGTCCACTAACTTCTGTTTAAATATCAGCTAATACAATGGAAATGGGGAGACGTCACATTCACAGTAATATTTCAAGAGTGGCCAGCTCATCATCCTTCAAATGGCTCCCTGCATGTGACCTCTTTGTAATCCATCTCATTGTTTGTGAAGCCTCCAACACCCTTGTGTGTTTCACACCAAATGGGTTCAATGCGGTAAACGGGGTTGTTAAAAGACGGATGGTTTGCCATCAAGCGAGTAGCAGCGAACAGACCTCGAGCTGAGTCCTCGAGATAGGAAAATATACGCTAAAATCTGCAAACTACTCTAACAAGCACAAATAACAAATGGACACAAATGGACAAATAACACATTTGTTAAAAAGTAGCAAATAAAACATTTGTTTACAAAAGTTTCATACTTACGAACAATCTGATAATCTGGCATTGGAAAGAGCAGGCACTTTCAAAACATACTAGGATGAACAATCTGTCAATCAGACAACCTCGGAAACATCTTTTCCATCCACAAAAGCCTTCACTGTAGTTCTTTGCTCGTCTTTCAATAAATAAATACTCTCCTATTCTGATGTAACAGATGCTGCATCTGTGCTAGCGTCTTCAGGAGCCGCCATTGTTGCTTTGAGCAGACAATCGCCTCTCCGTGTCGTCTCTACCGGGATCTCGTGACATCGGAAGACTCCAGCTGCCGTGCAATGAGATATTGAAAGGATAGATACCACGGTTTAGGTTTGGTCAAATCGCAGATGGTAGACAAATTCACATCGTCAGCGTATATCTCGTCATATCACCGAACATGTTGGAGCATTGTTCAGTGGCATATAAAGTGGCCTTGCTGCCATTGGAAGGACTTGTGATTCTAAACAAAGGTGACCCTGAAGCAATCTGCCATTTGTCTTCATCACAGTGTTTTGTGTGTGTGTGTGTGCGTGTGTGTGTGTTTGTGTTTGCCATGCATGGATGCAGAGAGGGATGGCGAAATGATTCACTCTGTCTCAATGAGTCCAAACTGGCAACATGGTGGCTGAGCCTTGCATTGGCCATCTGGAGCGGCTGGCGGTGCCCGCCTAATGGAGCGCAGACTGGAGTTGTTGGCCGGCAGGAAGAGTCTTCAGTTTGGATAATGACTATAGTGATTAAATGGGGTGTGGATTTTGAACCTGGCCGTGAGAACATCATGCATGTAAGTAGTTTCCATTGCTGGCTGTGTAACAACTTGGACACGAGCAGCGCAAACAGCACTGTGAGTGGATGTGAGGCTGGGTGATAATGTTGATGGACCTCATAATTAAAGCAGATCTGCTCCTTAAAGTTTTGTTTTCTTGCATCAGTGCAGTTAGTCTAATGGAGGAGCTTTACATGCAGGTTTGAGAGCCTTGAGAGCAAACTTCTAAGGGCAGACGATAATTTATGTGTGGAAACTGTCCAATTATTGCAGTGAGATCTTTGCTTGCGGAATATTTAGTATTGGCATACTTTTTTCACATTCAACTAATAAGGGACATTTATTCGTGACCAATTGATCCAAACAAATCAGTCTCCTGATGGATGATTAGAACTGTTTGCTGACCTTTTTATCTTGTCCTCCAGTTTAATCCTTGACTTCATTAAATCAGACATAGGGGAAGTTTCAATGTTGGCGCATACTTTCAAGGCCTTACAAGAACAGATATTCTAAAATATCTATACATGTGAAAAATGAAGGAATTTCTTTCTGTGCGGTTTCAGTGTAAGGCATAGTGTAAGACATATTTTCCTCTAGCTTAGGCTTGCTTGTTGCTGAGTGAGTTGGTATGTGAAGGATTCCGCAAGTCTCATTTGAGGCAGGCAGGAGAAAAGGCCAGCTCAACAAAAACGGGGTCCTGAGTTCCCTCTGGCATTGCAGAGGTCTCTGCAGGTTACTTCTTTCACTCGTATCATCTCTTTCTCTACCAATCTCCATTCTTGGGCTTCTTCATTTTCTGGGTGGTCCTTTAACGTTTGTGCACTCCAGATTTCGTCTCCGGTGGACTTTCAAACCTCACATACAAATTCGCTCATTCATGAAAGCACAAGCACACACAGGCAGACCTTCTAGCACTTTAAATCAAACATAGCACTACTGCCCTCAATTACTAAAATACTAGGTTTGAACAACATTCAACAAGTAGAGACTAATATTACCTTTTCACAAAAGTGTTTATGGATGTCAGCCAATAACTGAGTGAAGTTGCATAAAAAAACAAGATATGATTGTAGTAATTTAGAAACAGTGTGGCCATTACACACTTTGTCCATCAGAGATTCGACAAGATCATTTTTCACTATGCTCATATGGTTACAGACAATAACGACGTCCCAACCCGTGGAAGCATAGCGCCCACCCTGTTAGCTTCATCAGCCCTGTTATTGTTTGCATCATTAGCTGCTAGCACCTGAGAGCCGGGTGGAAGGATTACCTCAATCATATTTACGCTTTGAATTTGGAAATTAGCACCTGTCAACGCAATTTAAGGTTCTTTTATCAAAGATGTTTCACAATGTTCTGATTTTTTCACTCTCCAATTTTGAAATCAAAAACAGTATAGTCTCAAATAATAATGTTCTTTTTTTTTTTTTACACCCTTATTAGCCATAATTGAGATTTGACGGTTTTCAGGAATTTGCTATTCAATAACATCCCAATGCTGGCACAGAAACGGCAAACAAGAAACAAAAAACACAAGGAACACCTCAGGCCTCTAAAGCATCGCTGACACAGGCTGCTGTGACTCATCGAAGGCTCACCTCCCTGTACTACTCTGTTTATGCAAATAGCTACGGAGCAGATGACCTTTTTTAACTGGAAATAACAGGCATGAATATGGAAATATATGTATCTGGTGACTTTGACCAAGAAGCTGGGGTGCATAATTGCACTATCATCCGCCCACAAAGCCCAAGTTTTTTGAGAGTGTGACCTCCACTGTGATCGTTCTGCCTTGCAGACAGCGTGTGTGTGTGTGTGTGTGTGTGGTGGCTGTGGACTGTGCAGGATGCCGATCAAAGCTCAAGGCAGCGGAGAGAGACTTAAGAGGATTGTTATGCCATGTCTTTGTGTGAGCCTGTGTACCCCTGGGCCTGTCTGAACGTACAGTGTGTGCATGTATATGTGCTGACACCGAGGGATGCACTTTTTGTGGGCGTCCATCTGTATGTGTGTGTGTCTCTGGGTTCTCGTGCATCTGTGTATGTCAGCTTGCCTTGATGCATCTCGGCCCCCATATGTTTTTGCATATGTCTGCGCAGCAGCGTGTCTTTGCATATGACTTTGGATGTCTTTATTTTGGGATCAGAGTTGGCCATGAAATCTTGCACAGTGTGGACATTTAATGTGTAAATTGAACAACTTAAATCATGCAAGAAACTTTAAAGTAAAGATTTATAGATGTCTTCAAAGTTGTATAAAAAAATAAATATACTGTATGCAGTATTTAAAATATACTAGCTAAAGTTAACACATCTGGGTATAGGAACTAAATGATAAGTCAAAAGTCAGTAAAAGAAGCCAAAACACAAGTGTTTGTGTGTGTTTTACTTAAAACCAGGTATAAATGTGATTTTTCTTCTTCTTTTTCCTAAACAGGGTTGAATACGTTGGATAACACCTCTGCTATTGTGCATTATGTGGAGGCAATTTGAAAGTGGTTAAGTCCTCCTTTATGTCCGTATGCATCTCATCACATACACCCCACCTTCATCCAATCTTCACAGGCTGCAAACGGAGAGACAGAGGTCTTTTGGCGAGTGCTGTGACTAAATGGGACTGATTAACAATGAAGCAGCACGGAGAAGAGAGACAGACAGATGGAGTCAGACACAAAGAGAGAGGATGTCAAGTTAGAGCCAGAGCAAATCATAATCACATCCTGTCCAAGGCTGAATGGAAGCAACTTTGAATTCTCAAACCTGATCGAGTGGAGCCAGAATGACTCCTAAAACCTGAAATTGTGTTATTATTTTTGCACTTCCAGTTCCTTCATGTTTTGAATGGGTATCTAATTAGATACCTGAAATAAACTCTGCGGTTAATGCAAGCCTGAGAGATTTAATTGTTTTGTTGTACGATATGAAATGCGTCAGTAGATTCTGAATCTTTTATGTGTCTTAATGAAGGCAGTGTCTATCAAGTGGCAAAATTAATGTTTTTCACTCAACAAAACGTTTATGTACATATCCTAAACTTGTGTTTGGCACAGTTTGTTTTCTGCAAGAAGCCAAACCAATGTGACATAGATCATATCTTCCTTGCAACACTCAACTGACAGTTCGCCAAGCCTCGCCCCCCTTTGATGCTGTTGATTTGCATGTCGAGCTTTCCTTCATCGCACAGCATATATGTCGTTTACAAAAGCTTCCCATTTTGCTTGTGTTGCACACCAACTTTTCCACCTTGGCCAAATATTAAAAATATTTAGATTTTTTTGCCTGCATTTTTGTAATTTCCATCCAGCTGCACAAATTGAAAATGCACATTAAAAAAAGACTGGATGGAAATGGAGAATGGAAAAGTTTGATTTGACAAATGCCGTTTCGGGGTTCAGCAAACTTGAAGTTGTGTTCTCTTGTATCATTGAAATGAGAGTCTTTGCATTGGCCAGTGACTTCGTAATCTTACTGTTTCATCTAACTGTAAATTGAAGCGCAACACTTAGGCAAAACAGCTGTATATGCATATATGTATGCAATCTTTTTTGTGTGCACACAAGCATAAAAACTAAAATACATATACCCAAACCCACACGTGCACGTTCGCAGACCAAGAAAGCTATTAGCCTTCTATTACCTGTTGCTCTTGAAATGTCAAGACACCATTACGAGGAGCTGCATTGTGGTCTTTGCCCAGCTCACCTTTGATATTTCCTCTCTCTCTTTTTTTGCATCTGAGATGCCAGCGGGTTCAGTGTCATGGTAATGTTCATTTTGATAAGCCGGCTCTGCGGCTTGATAGACAGGACCTGGAACAATGGAAGCCTCGGCCCCATCACTCCTGGCAGTAGGGCAAGGACACAAAGGAGACATAATGAGCAGAGATAGCATTGTGATGGCAGGCTGCAGATGAGAGAGACCGAAGGTATTGTGTGTGTGCGTGTGTGTGTATTTGAGATAGAAAGGCAGGGTGTGGGAGGAATCTTGTACACCGGTTTGACTGTGTGTATGCTTGCAGGCATCTGTGAGTGTCAGAGAGATAGAGAGAGAGAGACAAAACATCTGCCCATCACTCGCTATGTTGACGGACAGCCTATTGTCAACTATGTGTGTTTGTGTCTAGTGTGTGTGTGTGTGTGTGTGCAGCCTGTTTGACAGAAATACACAATGATTCATAACAGGCTGATCAATAGCCTATTCAAGGGTAATGAAACATTAGTCAATATCACCACCCACAGTGTGGCTCATAAACTGTCTCTCTGATTGTCTATCTCTGTCTGTCTCTCGGTCTGTCTTTCCTCTCTTGCCTGCACATGTTTCTCTCTAGAGTGAGGAGGCACCAATAAAAAAATATTTTAAAAAAAAAGCTATATTCCAATAAACCGGCCTCTCTTCCAAGTAGTTTAAGTGAGATTGACAGAGCGCTGCTGTCCAGGAAATTTAGCTCGACAACCGACAACTGATCAACGTCAAAAAACAAATTTGGTTCCATTTTTTACAACTAAGTTTAATTTTGTTTCCATTCAGATGATTGCACAGCCATAGCTCTGTGATACAAGACTTGTAAAAGCTTGCATCTATTCATAGTGAAAAACTCAACGTGTCATTTTATTTTATGACTTAAATAATCAAAATTAAACGAAGATTAAAATCAGTTATACAAATAACAATTAACATTGTTGCCTGGGTTTCTTCCCATCGCCAAAACATGTATGCTTTGTTATATATTACATATTATATAAGATGAAAGGTGAGCTGTAGCTTCACTGTGACATTTCAATTCCTCTCTTATTTGGGTGGCAGTAGGAGCTCTTCAGTCCTGTTATTTGTGAAACGCATATGAGGTTTGATCCAGGAACTTCGTGATCGACCCTTTGTTCTAGAAAGAAGAGCCTCGCTGATGGTTTCCATTATTTTTCAAAAAAGTGTAATAATGTCTTTATCTTTCAGATGACATGAGGCGAATCCGCTAAAATCCGCTATGGGATACCTGGATTTAGATACATCACCTGATTATAAATGAAGTGAACGCTGTGTTCAAATCGCTTAATGCACCGTTTGGTTAGTTGAAAAGGATAAATGAACTAAGAGGGAAATCTGACAAGAGAAATTCAATTGTGATCTGGGCAACATGCTGATCCTTCTCCAGTGCTGATCCATCCAAGGTGCCTCCCTCCAGCTGAGAAACGCTGGGGCGCAGTAACCCGAACGAGGTTACGCTGCAGGGTAGCGACCGTCTTCGTGGAGCTTAGAGCTATTACCAGGTTGCTGCGGCTCTAATTCAGTACAGCTCAATCAGGAGACACATGCTTTCAGCATAGATCTAAAGTAAGAGCGCTTGAGATAAACAGAAGCTACGTAAAGGTGCAATATTGTGACGAATCAGATGCTAACGTGGACTTTTTTCACTGCTGACCGGCAAATTTTCATATTGATTGGTCATGTGTTGTTGGATTATATGACAAGTCCCGCCTCTTTATGGGAATGGATGTCATTCGTAACTGTGACCCGACCAGTATGAATTTGTCTTTATAAATGGGATTAAACAATGGCTCAGTGGTTGTCTTGGCAACCACTGGGAGCAGGTCGCCGTGGTAAAAATAGACTTCCCTGTCTGAGCGGAAGCGGCCGGCTTGCCTCTCATTTACTCGTCCCGTCTCTGTTGTGAAGCCATTAGCCGGCCAATGGAGCAACCCCTCGATCAGAACATCAGGAGTGTGCATTGAGCACTAAGGTGTTGCATGCTGATGACAGCGCCGCCCCCTGCTGTGCTGAGTCAGCAGAGAAATACCTGTATGATGTAATGCAATGCAACACCGCAGCAATACTGCCTTATTAAGGTATTTGGATTAGTTTGGAGCGCTACTTTAGTTGTTTGTGTGTTGGCGCTGTGGCACAGTGTTAGGCTGTACTTTATTATTGGTCCTGTATTATTTCAAAGGGTGTTTGTGGTGAGTGTCAATGCAACAGCACCATAAAGTGTAGCCTCAAATGACCACACAAAGTTTTTATATACCGTATATATTGCAAGGTTGTTAAGTTGGACTCTATTACAATTTTAGGACAGCAGTTAAAATGTTATTTCAGGTTGTTGTTTTTAGCCTTTACAAAAACAGCAGCACAAAGAAAGGGAATAATAATCAAGTAGTTAAAAACTATGATAAGTATGTCAAAGTCCTGCACTTTCAGACGATGAAATCACTGAACACCACAAAGGGGCTCAATGCACCCCATCTACCAAAACAAAAAAAAACAAAAAGACTAAACTCAAGGCAAGCCTAGTTCAGCCAGACTGAGGAAGAGAACAAAAACACACCTTTAATGGACACAAGATGAAGCAGTAAATAAAGTTACACTCGGTGTTCACCCTATTGACATTCATGCATACTGTACAATTTATGATGTTAAGTTGTACAGATTTTAAGTTGCATTGGGGAATACATAACACACGATGCTCCAAAACAGGTTGCATGACATAAACATTGCATAGAACACGGATGAGAGTCTACGCATATGCAAAACATATACAAACATATATTTTACAACAAACAGCCAAGAAGCTGAATGCTTCTGATGAGACAAAAACAAATCATAGTTTACCTTTTTATACTCATTGAAAATGTATTTACTCCTGCCTTTCCTTTTTCTTGCTGCTCCCTGGCTGCTCCACTTTGGCTCAGTTTATTTTCCATACTGTTGTGAAAATTATTCATGAAAACCAACAAGAAAAATGGATACTGTATCTCCAGCCTGTTTGATGCATTCAGGCGCATCCCCACAGTCAGACGAATCGTTCCCGTCACAAATGTCACACACTCGCTCTTATATGTCTGGAGAAGCAGGAGACACAAAAGAAACCCTTTGGCACACTCGTCAAGAGAACTATTAGAGTTTCTAAATCACAAGATGCTATTATAACATCGTCAACAATCAGCCTCCAGGAATAACTTCACAAGCTGAAGCACCTGCACAATGTTGCATCCCCTCAGCTGTTTGGAGCTATTTCGGTTGATTAGGTTTTTTCTCAGGGCTGTTTCGGTGCGTACAGACAGAGTGATTGACAGCTCTGTTACTCTCCTGTTAGCTTCGCAGCGCCTGTCAGGGCAAGATAACTCTCACCTTTATGGTACTTTTAGGTAAAAGGAGGCTAGAGACTTCAGTAAACTCCCAGCATGGCTGCAGAATACTGAACACACCTCTGTGTGAGTGCGGAGCTTTGAAAGCCTCAATGCAGAACTGGTGTAAGGCAACATTTACACTCTTAAAAATAAGGGTTCCAAAAAGGTTCTTCTCCTGAAAGGCTGAGGTTCTACACAGAGCCGTTTGTTTCTGAAGAACCCTTTATTGAAGAGAGTTCTTTGTAAGACTAAGGCCTCGTTCACACCTAGATGCGCCACCCCAAAAACTATTGTTTTCCTAGTTAAAATATTCTCAACTCATGCACCATGCACAGAGCTGTAGGTGTAATGTCACCTTGCCCTAGGCAGCCAATCAAATCAAGCAAGAGCCGGGCTTCACTTCTTTACCACTGTCTTCTGCCAGTAGGTGTGGGAGGGCTAAGTAGCTAGTTAGCTGTTGGGCTATGAGAGAACTACGGAGTATGTGAGAGCCAAAGCGGAATTCATAACTCATGTTAAATAGTTTCAAGAAGGCAACAGGGACCAAGGGAGAGAGTGAGCGTGCTCATCTTCTGCATACTGATCTTTTTTCTTTCTTTAATCACATACAGTATGATCGGGTGCCCATGCACTCCCGCTCCACAGACGCACGCCATTTGGCCTGACCAGCTTTGCCAAGGCGTTTTTGAAGCGACCCCAAACCACCGAACAGGTTCTGGGTGACACCATCACAGATAGTTCTAGGAAAAGTCCTCTTAAAGGGTTGCAGGTTCTCCTATGTGCTGAAGAACCCTTTGTTTCTAGTTAGTGCCGCAGAGTGTACTGCCACAGTGCACCTGCTGTGTATTCTAGTGATGGCCTTTACGAACAGGGTCACAGATAAAGTAAACACAGAATTTATGACACAAATAAAATATACTGTCTGACACTGATACAGGCATTTCCGCTGATGCAGAACTCGAATAGATAAACAGCTCCACGCTTCGTGATCTCATCTTAGCTGGATGATTAAATGCTGCTGGTTCAAGAGCGACTTCATTTCTCAAACTCTATTTCCTGTAATCATTTGAACTGTGGCAGTGGGACCCTCCGAGAGCCAAGTGGCACTCTGCCCATGTAGGAGGACCTAATCAAGCAAATAGGGGTTGACTTGTAATTTGTCCAGTCAAAAACCCTGTTGACCTGCAATTAAGGTGCTGCGGAGAGGTCAGAGCCAGAGTTTGGTGTTTAACAGCGGTGTTTACTGGGGTCACTTACTTAGAGAAATGAGTAGAAAAAAAATGGGTTACAAAACAGGCAATTACTTAGTATCATTGTCTTTGCTTTACTTTGGTATTTGTACATTATATGAGTACTAGTGCTTTAGTGAATGAGTGCTTCATTCAAAATAGGAAGTGATTACAAATAGAGTCCTAGATAGTACAGTGCATTATTGTATAGTAAATGTGTATTATTATCTACAATAATGTACAGTTGAAGGGTTTGCCGGCCCGACGCGCAGCGGAGGCCCTAACAACTCCCTTGAACAGTACATTATTGCACGACACAGTACTGCCTCTCGTACCTTATTGCTTAAGTATATTTAGAAATAGTCCGAAAGGTATTGGACGTAGATCAGAGTTTCCCAAACCTTTTTGTCTGAGGATCCACTTCACAATGTGGGCCGTTAGAAGAGAACAAATAAACGTTGATTGGAGGATCACCTGTTGTGCAGGGTTTGTGGACTGACTCCTAGTTAAGAATTGAGAGTAGCTTGGTGCATTTCTCCTCTCAGCCAATCAGGGTGTGCCACGCAGTATTTTGTAACTAGCTGGAATTAATGTTAAAGAATACCTTTCTAAAAGGTTGCTTGCATCAGGGCATGTTAGAAGGGGTGTGGTGTTGAGGACCCAAATGCACAGACGCAGCAGTTCAAGTTCCAAGGGCGGACTTTATTGCGATAAAACAAAACACAACGAATAGACAGACTAATACCAACGGTAATGTCCAGCGAACACAGGAGATCCACCTCCCCTGCTCCAGAGTCGGGAGGGCAACTCAACCGCTCTTGTGATCCACTCTCACCTGAAGAAGCAAACCAGACTGGAACTGGAACAACCCGACAAATGAGCCAGGTACGCAGTGGTCCCTAAATCACCTGCCGGTGATCAAGGCAATGCACAACAGCTGGGATGAATGAGAGGGGCGTGGCAGTGGGCGGAAAACCAGGGGTGGAGACCCACGAGCAGACAGGGAACCCAACAGTACCCCCCCCCCTTAACGGGAGCCTCCTGGCGAACCACCGGATCTACCAGGGTTCTGTCGATGGTAGTCTCTAATTAGCCCCGGATCAAGAATCCGAGAACGGGGCACCCAGCACCGTTCCTCTGGGCCATACCCTTCCCAGTCTACCAGGTACTGATATCCCCTACCCCGCCGGCGGACATCCAGGAGGCGATTGACTGTGTAGACGGGGCCCCCCTCAATGAGACGGGGGGATGGAGGGGGCACAGACGGAGGATTTAAGGGACTGGAGACAACGGGCTTGAGGAGAGAGACATGAAATACTGGGTGAATTCTCATGGAACGAGGCAGCTGAAGTTTGACCGACACCGGGTTGACGATGGAGATGATGGGATAAGGGCCGACATATCTGGGGGAGAGCTTCTTACACTCGGTGCGGAGGGGGATGTCCTTGGTCGAAAGCCACACCAATTGACCAACACGGTAGTCCGGGGCTGGAACACGCCGTCGATTCGCCGATCTCCTGTTCTGTTCTGCTGTGCGAAGTAGAGCGGCCCGAGTCTCTCTCCACACGCGTCTACAACGACGGGCATTGCTTTGGACAGAAGGTACGGCAACCTCAACCTCCTGGCTGGGGAACAGGGGAGGCTGAAAACCCAAAGAGGCCTCAAATGGGGACAGCCCGGTGGCAGTAGATGTGTGGGAATTGTGGGCGTACTCGACCCACGGAAGGTGACGGCTCCATGACGAGGGATTGGTGGCGGTCACACACCTGAGGATGGCCTCGAGCTCCTGGTTCATCCTCTCAGTCTGGCCATTAGTCTGTGGGTGGAATCCTGAGGAGAGGCTGGCCGTGGCGCCGAGGGTGTGACAGAAGGCCTTCCACAACTGGGATGAAAACTGAGGACCGCGGTCCGAAACTATGTCCGCCGGGATGCCATGAAGCCTCACCACATGTAGAACTAGCAGATCGGCGGTTTCACGGGCCGATGGAAGCTTGGGCAGGGGAATTAAGTGAGCAGCCTTTGAAAACTGGTCCACAACCGTCAGAATGACGGTGTTGGTGTCAGATGGAGGGAAACCAGTAACGAAATCCACACCGATATGGGACCACGGGCGTTGGGGCACAGGAAGTGGTCTGAGTAACCCCACGGAAGGTCGGTGCGAAGCCTTGTTGCGGGCGCACGTAGTGCAGGCCAGCACATACGAACGCGTATCCTCCTCGAGGGATGGCCACCAAAAGATGCGGCGGAGCCAGTTTATAGTTCGGCGGATGCCCGGGTGGCCCGAAAGACGGGACTCGTGGGCCCACCGCAGGACTTGGGAACGGGCGGCCTCAGGAACAAACAGGCGGTTCGGGGGACCTCCTCCGGGGTCAGGCTGGGTGTGCTGGGCCTCACGTACCACCCTCTCAATCTCCCAGGTAACTGCACCCAGCACGCACGAGGCGGGCAGGATGGTGTCGAGAGTAGAACCTCCCTCCTCCGGAGCAAACTGACGGGAGAGTGCGTCCGGCTTGGTGTTCTTGTGCCCTGGCCGGAAGGTGATGGTGAAGTTGAAGCGTGTGAAGAACAAAGCCCAGCGGGCCTGGCGGGAATTGAGGCGTCTCGCCGAATGAATGTATTCCAAATTATGGTGGTCGGTCCATACAATGAAGGGAAGCACCGATCCCTCCAGCCAGTGCCTCCACTCCTCCAAGGCTAACTTAACCGCCAACAGTTCGCGGTTGCCAACGTCATAATTCCTCTCCGCCGGGGACAATCTGCGGGAGAAGAAGGCACAAGGATGGAGCTTGGAGTCGGAAGCGGACCGCTGGGAAAGTACAGCTCCGACTCCGGTGTCCGAGGCGTCCACCTCGACGACAAACTGGCGGGTCTCGTCTGGGTGGACCAGGATCGGGGCCGAGACGAACCGATCCTTGAGGGCACGAAAAGCCCCATCGGCCTCTGGGGTCCATGAAAAACGGACCTTGGAAGAGGTGAGTCGTGTCAGTGGTTCTGCCGTTCGGCTGTAGTTCCGGATGAACCGACGATAGAAATTGGCGAACCCCAGAAACTGCTGAAGCTTCTTTCTTGAAGTGGGCACCGGCCACTCCGTTACTGCCTTAACCTTCTCGGGGTCCTTTCTCACCTGACCCTCCTCGATAAAGACCCCCAGGAACTGCACAGATGTAACGTGGAACTCACACTTCTCAGCCTTCACGAAGAGCTGATTCTCCAACAGCCGTTGCAAAACCAGGCGAACATGGTTGGTGTGCTCCTCGGGGTTCGGGGAGAAGATGAGAATGTCATCAATATACACAAACACAAAACGGTTCAAGAAGTCGCGGAGGACATCGTTCACCAGGGCCTGAAAGACGGCAGGGGCATTAGTTAGTCCAAACGGCATCACCAAATATTCAAAGTGTCCCAGGGGTGTGTTGAAGGCCGTCTTCCATTCGTCCCCCTCGCGAATTCGGACCAGGTGGTAAGCGTTGCGGAGATCCAGCTTGGTGAATATCTTGGCTCCAGCTAGGGATTCGAAAACAGAGGACATCAACGGCAACGGATATTTATTCTTGATAGTGATTTGATTCAAACCTCTGTAGTCGATGCAGGGACGGAGGCTCTTATCCTTCTTCGAGACGAAGAAGAAACCCGCTCCCACAGGTGATAAAGAGGGGCGTATGATTCCAGCGGCAACCGAGTCCGTGATGTACCTCTCCATAGACTCATGTTCTGGCCGGGAGAGATTATATAACCGGCTCGAGGGAAGTGGAGCGCCCGGGAGCAGGTCAATGGCACAATCGTATGGACGATGAGGGGGAAGTGAAAGAGCCCGCTCCTTGCTGAACGCCTCTCCCAAATCCACATACTCCTGAGGCACTGCGACGAGGCCAGGACCGGTGTCAGGCCTGCTGGGAGGAATAACCTGACGGGGCAGCGCAGACCTGAGGCAGCGAGAATGACAGGCAGAACTCCAACCGGTGATCCTACCTCCAGCCCAATCAATCTGAGGATTATGCTCCCTGAGCCAGGGAAGTCCCAGAACCAAGGATGTCTGGGGGGACGGAAACGCATAGAACCGGGTACTCTGGCTGTGATTGCCAGACACATGCAGGGAAATTGGCTGAGTCCAGTGTGTTATCTCCGCCAGTGAACTACCATCCAATGCGCTTACCAGCAGAGTGCACTCTAGCGCCTCCACAGGAATCCCTTGGCTCCTAATAAAGTCAGTGTCCAAAAAGTTCTGTTCATCCCCGGAATCAATGAGGGCTGACAGGTGCACAGGGCCCGATGACAGCCTCAGGGTGGCAGGAAATAATGACCGAGACTCAGAATGGGGAATTCTCCTTGACCCACTCGCCAGCACCCCCACTCCTACTGACGAGCTCTCTCTTTTGGCCGAGCGGAGCACACGGCCCTGCGGTGTCCCGACTCCCCGCAGTACAGGCAGCCTCCTGTGCGGAGGCGTCTCTCTCTCTCCTCCGGAGAGAGGTGAATCCGCCCGAGCTGCATCGGCTCCGGTTCCAACGGGGGAGGGACCGAGGAAGGAGAGCGGGCGCGCTCCTGGCTGTACCGTCCGACTGGGCTCGGAGGCTGAGAGCCGGGAGCGGAAGAAAACTGGCGCACCGGATTGGCGGGCCGGTAGTTCCTCTCCCGACGGCGTTCCCGAATACGGCTGTCCAGCCTGACAGTGAGAGCGATGAGCTCCTCTAAGGAATCCGGTTCGTCCCGGACGGCCAGTTCATCTCTCAGAAGCTCCGACAGACTGCAGCGGTATATCCCCTTCAGCGCCTCATTCCCCCAACCCGACTCCGCCGCCAGAATCTGGAAATCCACGGAGTATTCTGCTGCGCTGGTGGACCCCTGGCGGAGACCGAGCAGGCGCTGTACAACGTCCCGGGTGTACACCGGGTGGTCGAATACGCTCTCGAAAGCCTCCTTGAAGCGCTCGTAGGAGACCCGAGCAGGGCGTCTGTGGAGCCATGCCTCAGCCCAGACCAGCACCTTACCACGTAACAAACCCACCGTATATGCCACCTTCGCATTGTCCGAGGCGTACGTGCGGGGCTGCTGGGTGAAAACAAACCGACACTGGAGCATGAACCCTCGGTACTCCCCAGACGCGCCACCATAAGGCACAGGAGAGGGAACAAAGGACTCACGGGTGCAGGCGGACTCCTCGTCCTCCGGGACCGGCTCCGCGGCGGCGGGGCGGCGCAACGAGAGGTTGTGCAACATGCCTCCGATCTCCTCCATCTGGGAACCGATGGTACGCTGGGAGTTCAGTAAGTCCTGCAACACCTGCTGGTGTTGGCCGAGGAGAGCGCCCTGCGAGGCAACTGCCAGCTGCAGCTGATCTGCAGCAAGCGATGCTGCTGCGGTGGCTGGGTCCGTCATCCTTGGTCGGGTTGTTCTGTTAGAAGGGGTGTGGTGTTGAGGACCCAAATGCACAGACGCAGCAGTTCAAGTTCCAAGGGCGGACTTTATTGCGATAAAACAAAACACAACGAATAGACAGACTAATACCAGCGGTAATGTCCAGCGAACACAGGAGATCCACCTCCCCTGCTCCAGAGTCGGGAGGGCAACTCAACCGCTCTTGTCGTCAATGCTCTTGAAGCACGCCAGACTGATTCCGCTCCAGAGTCGGGAGGGCAACTCAACCGCTCTTGTGATCCACTCTCACCTGAAGAAGCAAACCAGACTGGAACTGGAACAACCCGACAAATGAGCCAGGTACGCAGTGGTCCCTAAATCACCTGCCGGTGATCAAGGCAATGCACAACAGCTGGGATGAATGAGAGGGGCGTGGCAGTGGGCGGAAACCAGGGGTGGAGACCCATGAGCAGACAGGGAACCCAACAGGGCAGACTATACCGCTATATGTGCAGGAGTTTGTTTCCCTAACGATAAACCAACGCCAGCTGGCTTTATTTTGT
The DNA here is from genome assembly GCF_910589615.1 of Taurulus bubalis. Lineage (NCBI taxonomy): Eukaryota > Metazoa > Chordata > Actinopteri > Perciformes > Cottidae > Taurulus > Taurulus bubalis. The sequence goes on along the minus strand of NC_136594.1, from coordinate 22,021,647 downwards.
TTATTGGGCTTATTTTTACTGAAACCCCCTTTTTATACATATTTCCTTATTTAAGTGTGACTTCACACTAAGTCCACCCACTGTATAATTTGGAAAAATACATAAAAGTAGAGCGCTTCAGCCTCAGAGAAAAACCTGTCTGCTCTCCTCCCAGCTGTCGTCTCCTCGCGCCGGGAGCTGGGAACCAGTGCTGCTACTCCTTTTCTGTAACCATTGTAAAGTTAGCATGAAAGCATGGTGGACTTAACGATCTAACTAACAAGCTAAATACCTGCTAAGCGAGAAAAATTCAAAGACGTAATGCTTCATCCACACAGAGTAGGAAAGCATATTGTTTTTCCCAAATAATCAGTCATCAGCACTGATTCTCCAGATGTTTCAATGTGCTTCATTTCCAGTTCACAGAAAGGAGAGAACGAGCTTGTATTGAGCTATGATTGTAATGCTACTGAAAAAATAAAAAGAAGATAGACGCTATGGGAAGGTGAGGAGGTCTGAGTAGAAAGCGGCAAAATTCTTTCATTTCATGACTTGGATTAGTCCCACACGGTCGACTCTGCCTCAGAATTGGCCTTGAAGATTAGGGCTGATTGAGTGGGAAGGAAATGTCAATATTATCCTCAGCATTTGCGTTTCATCACAGTGCAGTTATATCATTTAGTTTAAAGCACTAACAAACATGTTTACGTGTACAGTTACTCCCTGAAGATGAAAATCTTTCAGTATTGTTAAGATCGCATCGTTTCATTGTGACATCATCTTAGTTAAATGAACATATTGACCTCATATTACAGAATATCTTGTCATGGTTGTGCTCTAAGAATAATAGGAATTGAAGGCATGGTTATTTGTTATGTGAGCTTGGGTTTAAGAAGTTGAGACTTTTCCATTTATACTCTTACAGACCTTGAACACTAACTTGAAGGTCATATTTGTGTATGTGTGTGTGTGCGTGTGTGTGATAGGGGCTAAATTACCTGGAGCTATAGTCTGATCCATAGTACATTTACAGTATGTATATAGACGCACAAACACACCTGCAGACACATCTAAGCACACATCCATCTACAAAAGCCATAATAAGCACTATTTATATGGCAGTGAAATGTATTTATTAGTAGCTTTGGCACACAGACTGGGCGCCTTGTGACAGTGATGGAGCAGTCCATCTCAGCCAGGTTGTACAGAGTTGTGGGGGAATGGAGGCAGTCTGACCCATATCCTGGTTGAGATTCATTTCATTACAGAACTCCAGAGAAAGAGAGCACAGAGGGTAGAAGAGAGCGGAGGAAGAGATTAATTTTATTACAGAACCCCAGAGCAGAAATGTGTCCCCATAGTGACAGATCGCCACAGCAACTGCCTCTGATGTTCAGTGTGAAGCAGCGAGGCTCTCTGCAGGACGCAGCCCTCTGATTAAGTCAGTAACATACCCAGATACCATGATCGCTCTCACTCCCACACACACTGTAGACTTTAAGTCTGCAGAGAGAGAGAGTGAGAGAGAATTATGTACAAGCGACACAACCTTGTACTTTGTCGTCTTTGAACAATCCCATGCAAATTTATATATAAATCTAAACACACACCCAAATATGACTTTCTCAAACATTTTGGATATCGTGTGATATGTGATCCTGCGATTCTCACATGATATCAGGACATTGTAAGAATCCAGCTGCGGCGCAAGATAAACCAGAACCAGGGTCAGGATAGAAATGACAAGCTTCACCTGCCTGCGTTGGCTCAGAGCGGCTCCAGACCAAGTTGTTTGTTTTGCTCCACAACATTGCAGCCATCACTAAGGAGACGGCCCCTCAGATGCACCAACGACCCCCTAATGTTGTCCACCATCCTACTGACGGGTCTGTAAGAGACGCCATAACAATGTCATTATTTACTTCAAGACACAGGCTTTTTAAAATGTTATTACCAAGACTTTATCTTGGTAATAAGATCGTTTGTTTTCCTCTCTTCCTGTGAAAAAGGAAATACATTTTAATTTAACTTTCTCCTAGGAAAAAAAAGTTAATCAATTTTGTTAATTGTTTCCCATGCCTGGTTTCCCATGCCTGAATTGCTACCAAATAACCTTTTTTTTTTTATTCCTCCACCTTTGAGTTTGACTTAATTTAAAAAGAAAATGTAATAGTATTATTCAATGAAAATTATTTTTCTTTCAATGTCCAATTTAAGGGTCCGTTTGTACAGGGACCCCACATTGTCTGCTCCAAACCTGAACAAAAAATATATACTATGAGTTGCTGTTCTACTCCGCCATCATCCAGTCTGTCCTCTGCTCTTCCATCACTGTGTGGTTTGGATCGGCCACCAAACAGGACAGACAGACTACAACGGGTAGTCAGGTCTGCAGAGAGAACTATTGGTTCCAGCCTGTCCTCCATCCTGGACTTGTACACCTCCAGAGTCAGGAAGCGGGCTGGAAAGATCACTGCAAACCCCTCACACCCTGGACACAAGCTGTTTCAACTCCTCCCCTCTGGGGGGCGCTACAGAGCACTGTACGCCAACACCACCAGACACAGGAACAGCTTCTTCCCACTGGCCGTCACTCTGATGAACAGTTAATCAGACTCTTCCAGGGCTCTCAAGTGTCACGCATTGAGCGTGACTGTCACGCATTTCGGTCTTAAGTCACGCCCTCCCGCCACACATCGTATTTCTCACGCTAAAAAAAACCTCTAGGCCGCAGCGCACAAACATGACCTGGTCGCGCTGCCCTCACCATGGAGGAATCAAGCACGTCTCCCCCGAATCCCCTGCCAATCAATAAAAAGAAATGGGCTACACGAATAGCCAATCAGAAAAACGTATCTGTTGTATCTGGGTGAAATCTGGGTGACCCCGCCTCAGTTTGACTGAGGGAAAGGTTAAGATGTATAACTTAAGATTTTAACTTTTACTTTGAACTACAGCGGTGTCTTATTACTTTTGACCGAATTGTTTGCAATTATATGTGTATCTATATAAATATATAAGTACATATATAAAATACATATTTATAAACACAATATAAATATTGATATTGATGTTCACATGTTAAAGATGCTATTCAGTTATCTTAGAGCCTAAGTAGAGGTAACCAATGAAAATGTGCAAAAGACTTGAAGTTCCAAAGAGGGATTCATAAAAGAGAAATATGATGAAAATTCAAATACATTTCTTTACTTTTTAGTTTTTACACAGTGTTTTAAGCCTTTATAACATATCATAATGACAAATACCTCCCAGATTTTTAAAGTTACATTTCTCCTGAAAAAAGGAGCAAAATAATTTTGAAGTATGAAGTATGCCGCTCTTCTGCCAGGAAACGTGTTTGCTATTGGTTGTATGCTGCAAACATCGGCCATTTTATGTGAACGCGCTCATAACTACATGACAGTCTGGGTTGAGGGATAGGGTTGATTATGACGATCATGGGACCGCTTAGTGCGATTGCAGCTGTCGGAGTTTATGAAACCAGATGACAAAAAGCAACCTGTTCTTACCCCAGCTCGTCAAACACCATCACTTTGTCAGTGCCCCTTGGCAACAGAGATACAACAGAGGGTATTTTGAAATTGCTTCATAGCATAGGGCCCAGGAGGGTCTCGCTCTGGCCTCGCAAGCAAAGAGTTGAATCTCACTCTGTTGTCCCTAACAGCTTCCTTACAGTCAGTGAAGATAACTAAATATTGTATGTTTTTATCTTGACCCTGACTTTAATAGATCATAGCATATCGGGTATTAATAGATGCTTCAACTTGTTTTTATTGATGTCAGTTTTTGAGCCACAACAAAGGCCAAAATGTGGCCTGCAACAGACTCCTTTAGGCTTGTTTTTAGCCAAAGTTATTTGCTGGAAATGCCTTTTGCTACTTAGTTGAATGTCTACTTGTAGGTTGAGAGAAGACAGCAGTCTTGAAAACATTCAATGACAAGTGGTCCTAGAGCATATAGACATAAATGAGCACAAAGAATATCAGGCTAATGGATCCAGTATATGCGAAATACCGCTGTGGACAGACAGAGATGCGCACACACACAACTGAACACATGATCTCCCCACAGGAGATCCAGAACGCCTAGTTTAAATAAGAGAATTGTATACAAACAAATATCTATTTGACAGAGAAAAAAAAAGTACATCTCAGGAGATTTTCTGCGCTGCTGTTCACTCCAAAGAATGTAAACTGGAAATCCCATTATCCGTCAAAGCAAGCAACAAATTGAGTGATAAACAAACACAAAAGTAATGGGTTTCACGCAAATTGTCCAACCACTCAGCATCTCTACAGAATAATCACTCCATGCTTTATTTTGTCTCCCAACAGTTTCTAAAACAAATGTCCCAACATTATTGGACTTCTTTCCCACAGGCAGGGTAATGGCATTTTATACAGTTTAGTAGAGTTTTTGTTAAGTCCATGGGGAGCGGATCAGTGTCTGGATGCATTCTCTCTTCCATTACTCTGATCTGTTCCAGTCACTCAACAGGAGGCGGGAGCATGGAGAGCTGCAGATGGGTAGAAATGACAGGAGCCGACATTTATAACATACATCATTGTCATGCATACAGACATGTTCATGTTCATGACCGGCGAGCAGGCGACCATGGCGACAGTTCGAGGTGTTCAATTACAATGTCCATGCAAATGAGAGCAACATGTTTTTCTTCTGTTCCATAATTTTATGGTCAATATTTGGACGGAACATCAGTGAAAACTATTTCTAAAAACATCAGGGAAATATTTAGTACAAGAAAGAATACAACCACGCTTACTGTGAGAAAAACAATAGACATAGCTTTTGCTTTTCAGATTAAACTGAAGCAAAAGTCAATACTTTGCAGGGTCCAGACTATGCTGTGAGTAAAATTCCGCTGTACTTTAATGTATGAGATAACCAATATATGTTAAATATCTTAGTAATGTGTTCTACACATCTGAAAAGGCAGCATGATGACAGAATTGATATATGATCAATTTAAAAGATGTGCGGGAAAGTGATGGCCTGTGTGTAAATTAGACAGTGGCGGGCCGTCAGAGCCTGCTAAGCCTTCTCTGCTGGCCTAAACAGAATCACAATGTTGTAGCTATTTTATAATTAACATTATTTTTATTGTTTTAGGAATTAAAAGTTATAGCTGATCGAGACTATAAAGAAGCCGAAGGTAGAAAATCCACGGCCCGCCACTGCAATTAGAGTATGTGGAGAAAACCCATGTAAAAACATTTACATTCTTCACAGAACAGCCTTTGCTTTTTGTGGATTGTGAAATTATTCTGTGAACAATTGTTATTTATGATGAATCTTTCCATTAAACAAAAGTCCATCTCTATCTTCTGATCAGAAACGAGGGTTTGCGCAATCCTGAATCTTCTTTAAGAACCCTCTCCACTGTACTTGTTTATACATGTTGAGGCTTAAAGATCTCCGTGAAGAGCTGCGACTGGGAGATGTTTCCCTCATAGTGCATTGAGGTGATGCGCTCAGCCTGACAGGGCCAGATGTTGGATAAAACCACCGCAATGTACAAGGCCTCTGAATGGAGGCTTTTTGACCAGTTCACTTTGAACAGATGGGGAACCATTGTTCAGTTTTTTTGTTGAATGATTTCACCTTATTTCCGATCTCCTCTTCAGTCAGGGCAATGAGGAAATGATTGACTTGAGTGTTGATGCTTTTGTTGTTGCTGGGAGGAGGAGATGGATTCCTTCACCACATAACTAAAGATGTATCTAGGAGGGGATATAAAGCATTGACCAACATTTAGTATACAATATGACAACATCTATTTATCTAGCTAGAGCAGCTCAACTGTTACCTTTAATCAGACGGAGGTCTCCCGCACAACTTAATACATTCTTGATATTAAACTAGATGTTTCTTCAGGCGTTGAAAAATCAATTACTGTATGTGATGCTGCAGTAATATATAGCCATGGCACACTCAAATGGCCTTTGTAGTTTGTATGCATTACACTATAAGAAATATAGGTGCTATCTAGAACCATGCAGGGTTATTCAAACTCATATGAACCTTTTTTTTGGTTCCTGCAGAGCCCTTTCAGAGGGTTCCAACTAAAACCCTGAAATCCACCTTCTAAGGGTGCTAACGAGAAGAGGTTAGAACGAGAACCCTTTATTATTCAAAGGGTTTCATCTCGAACCCTAGAGGGCTGGGTGATGTGGTGCAGCGCAACCAAAAACAAAATGTTCTTCAGAAGCAAATGGTTCTGGGTAGAAGCTCAGCCCTTCAGGAACCCTTGCACAGAAGACCGTTGAAGCATTAGAGCGTAAAGATGATGAAGAGGTTGTCTGAGTTTGTTCTCAGTTGTTATTGGTGCAATGAGGGACATATAAGGTTAAAGTGTCCCAGTGGTATCTGTGGTATTATTTCCCACTTCTTTCACCTTGTCCTCCACGGCACTGCACCTGCTACTCCAATGTGAATGTCTCTTTCCTCTTGTTCCTCTTTTCTCTTTGTTTTTTTTTTCTGGGGGTATATAGGAGCACCCAATGAAGCACCAAATGTTATTAGGAGGTTGTAGACTTCAAGACAGGCTGGCCAGCCATGGGACATGTTGGGCTCCGGGACGTCACTGTTGGCCTCTTCCCCTACTTGCTTTCTTACACAGCTGGTCCAATGAGAATATTTACTAGGGGCATAAAATGGAACTTTTGTCATTGGTGTGCAAAGCCCACTCATAATGAATCACAATTACTGCTGCTTAAAACGAGTGATGCAAGCAGGACTGACAAGAAGTCTCGCAAGCCTTTTCTGTAAAATTATCAAACTTTTTATATATATAACAATATCTTAAAACTTATCTCCCATCACCCTCAGCCAAAATATATATATATATATATATATATATATATATATATATATATATATATATATATATATAAACAATCCCAAGTTCATCCAGCTTTACAAAGTATTTCATGAAAAAAAATTAAGAAGGCTTCAGTGTCTTTTTGGCTTTATCTGTTGCTGCGGCCCAGACAACCCATTTGTCCATATTTATATGCAGTCACATGCTTCTGTGGATTAGGCTGTCATTGTTTGACTTCAAATTCACAGTGCAGCCAGTATGATTTTAAGTAGAACTAACAGTGTGTTTTGCAAGCTGGGTGACACATTTGTCCCCTCACTGCCAGCTTAGCCATCAGAGGTAAGAAATGTGTTGTGATATAATTCACGGACAACAGGGGTCAGATGTGCCGACGGCAACATGCCATCTGAAATTACAGAATGCTGAGCGAAGCCACAATGGGGAATGACATGAAAATATGAATTTAGCATGGATGCCTGCTCTTCCTGTTCTTGGAATATTCTTATCTTATCTTATATTCTATTATCTCAAAACTGAAAAATACCACAAACGGGGTCCTTTGTTGCATATTTCCTGCCACCTTCCATCACTGATAAACAAAGACAAAAATATTAAAACTAAAATCTGAGCAAACAAGGAAAAATATTACACTTCATTAAATACTCTGAATAGCCACCCAAGAACATTGGTACTGGAATATTTATATGGTTGAGGTTAAGAACACATTATGGTTATGGCAGCTACACTATGGCTAAGGTAACTAAAACACTTCATTTGGGTTATTTAAATAAGCACCAAGTGCTCTGCCCTTTTTTCCCGTGTTCAAGTAGTCATATGAACCCCAAATGAGTTCCAATACTTGTGTTATTTTATATGATTTTTTTCAGATTTCTTTTGCGAAATTCTTTTAGAGTTTCAAAAAAAATCCGTTTTATACCATATTTTGATCAGAACAATGAACATCCAGCAATATATAAGCCAGATTCCCCAAAAATGCCTCCTCGAGCGGTCCCCGGGTTTTTCAAACTGTATGGTTCAGGGCCTTAACAACAGCCCACATACTAATAATGCACCCTTTTGGAAAGATTAGGACCTAAAGAATCGGAATCCCAATAAAACAAAGCATTGGCATGTTAGGAAGGATATTCAGTCAAAAAACTGTGTCGTTCGGTTCAAAAATGAAAAAATTGCTTATTTTATGCCAAAACATTGTCTGATTCAGGCATGCTGGGTATTGAAATGTTCAGGAGCTTCCACATGTGGTGTATGATGCGGTTTTAGAAATGTTCATACCCTGCTCCATGGTCTATTTTACTCTAAATGAGTCATAATTTACTAGATGAACATCATGCTATATTGAAGAAGACTTCAAACTAGTAATTGAGCAGTGGCGGGCGTTCAGGACCTGCTAAGCCTTCTCTGCTGGCCTAAACAGAATCACAATGTTTAAATTTAAATTTAAAAAAATATATTTTTTTATAATTAAAAGTTATAGTTATTTTATAATGTAATTGCTTTTCACAAGTATACTACATTATTATCAGTATTATTAGCATTATTTTTCCCTATTAGCCCTATGCGCTTCTTCTGTCCTGTTTTGGTGTACAGTGCATAGTATGTGGTTGGGTATACAGTGTATGTCTGCACACACAAACACATTTTACATGCCATTCGACCTTTACAGCTCATCCAGAATGCAGCACTTCGACTGGTCTTTAACCTCCCGAAAATGCACCCACACTCCTCCGCGGCCTTCACTGGTTACCGGTGGCCGCCCGCATCCGCTTCAAAACATTGGTACTTGCGTACCGTGCTGTGAACAGGTCGGGTCCTATCTACATCCGGGACATGGTAACACCGTACACCCCAACTCGTTCACTCCGCTCGGCTTCTGCCAATCGGCTTGTAGCTCCGTCACTGCGAGCTAAACACTCAACAAAGTCACGACTGTTTGCTGTCCTGGCTCCTCAATGGTGGAATGATCTCCCCATTGACATCAGGACAGCAAAAAGTCTCTACGTCTTCCGTTGCAAACTAAAAACACATCTTTTTCGACCATACCTTGAATAAGGAAAGTAGCACCGTAGTAGCACTTTAGTAGCACTTGAATGGCACTTACTGATTGCACTGTGTTGTTTGACTTATTGAAGAAACTGTACTTTCTTGATTGTTGTTGTTGTTCTGAGTTTGTACTCATGGTTGAATGCACTGAAAAGCATCAGTTAAATCAAATATAATGCAATGTAATGTAGAGGCATGTCAAAATAAATAAATAAAAACACCTTCTCACCCCTTTAGAGGATAAAGTCATTACAGTTTATTCCTCTATGAAACATGTCCCAGTCTTTCCAGCGAGGGCTCTCTGTGACCTGCCCCGGCCACAATAAATACTCTAGCTCCTTCTCTACTGCAATTCCCTTTAATAACCTTTTCCCAATCCAGACTGCAGCTCAAGCGTACAGTACCACCACAGCTGTATACATAGACACACTCCCTATAGAAACTAAAATGCACTGGACACTTCCTCCTCTTTGAATGTGTCCAAATGTAAACAACAAAGTGGGAAAAAGAAGAGAAACTTTAAAGTGATGGACATATATTGGCTCAGAGAGAGACAGAAGCTATCAGGGGAAATTTATTTAGGCTTAGGGCTGAAACAGGCTTTATTGGTGTTTGGTGGAAGGTGGATGTTAAGCCCTCTGAATAGTGAGGAACAAAGTTTTTCTTTCGGTAGAAGATTGAGAAACACGAAAGAAACTTCTATGTCCTGAAGATAAAACTAGGCAGTTACATTATATATTACAACTACGTCTTTTTTTATCATTATTATTATTTTCAGAGCGAAAATTCTGCAAGCGTAGAAAATCATTTGAAAGGAAGTCAGTGATTCATTTTGGCACGGGCTAATTGTACAAACACTGAAACGAGATATAAGTAGCAGTTTACGAGCCTGGAGCTGACACTGCACACACATTATTTCACAATTTGTTAGTTATATTGCAGAATTTATGTTTTTGATGGTTTTTTTATAGGTAGGAGCTGCAGGCAAAATAAGTTTATTTCTCCACATTAGGGCTAAAAAAGTCATAAACATGAGTAGAGACATTGTCAAAGGCTGAGTCTTGTCCCCCATTAAAACATGTCAAGCAAACAACACAATAAATAGAACCCATAAAACTCATAGTGAAGCAGGAGGATGTGTGTGTGCATGCACTGCATGTACAATGCAGCTTCTGTATAATTTGTGCTTTCCTGTGTTGTAAATGAAAGAGGAATATAATACAGGCACAAAACACCTGCAAAACCTAAAGTGTAAAAAGTATAAAATATATATGCGCAGTGTCTCATCTCCTGTAACTCCTTCGGCCTCGTTGTTAACTGAGCAGAAGAGAGATTGGTTTGTTTGTGAAAAGTTAGAGCAGCATGGAGTCATTTAAATGCCTAATGGATGCTCTCACCCTCTATTGCCTGCCCACTTTCTCACACACACACACACACACACACACACACACACACACACACACACACACAGCTTCATATCTCTTCTCTTGGTCTTGTCGTTTTTGTTTTTCATCATCCAACGCTGTTTCAATTTCTCTAACTTCCTCTCCATTTATCCCCTTGTTCGCCCTCTCTGAGCTTTTTCATTACACTTTTTTTATTTGTGTCTCATCCCATAATTTCCCTTCTTTTATCTCTGCACACACAAATAGACACGCTGACTGGGGTGAGAACACTTTATATCTTCTTTACACACTCACACACATCATCTGTCACTTTGTGCTTATGTTTGTGTCCGCGCTAAGTGTGTACCCCGCCTGCTGTTCGGTCTGAGTCGTCCTCCAGAAGACTGACCTCTAGCCAAGGTCGCCTTGGCGACATGATGAAGAGCTAAGCTGAAAACATTTAGCCAGCTTCATTACTCCCCTTCCTGGGCCTGTGTGTGTGTGTGTGTGTGTGTGTGTGTGTGTGTGTGTGTGTGTGTATATAACAGAAGCAGGGTTATCAGAGCAGGACAGAATAGAGGAACTGGACAGTCGATAACTGTGTGTGTGTGTGTGTGTGTGTGTGTGCGTGTGTGTGCGTGTGTTGGTGTTGGTGTGTTGGTGTTTGAATAGCATATACAAAAATGGAGCCAAGAAATCACCTCTGAAGCTGTAGCAGTGCTACAGTGTGTTGGGCTCTGCCAGTGCAGCTGGCGGCATTTGAGATGTCTTAAAAACAAGTTAGCCGTTAGCTGATTTGGCCCGTTTCATCAGCTCAATCGGCAGCTGGAGCAGCTCATGGAAGCAATTTAATTTAAAACTTTCCCGTCACTTTTCCTGTGCACAAATGAGAGCAGCACAATGTCCGCCCTTGAGGATATAAACTGTGTGCTGTTATCGCCATTTGAGCGATAACCACGGCCGGCCACTCTCGGCAGGCTCTTGGTAGTTTGTTTCAAGCCTCCGCCCCAGAAGAAGGCGTTCGATCAGAGGGAACCTGAGAGGTCAATCGTCTAACAATAAAAAATAAACTAGTTATACTCAAGAAGTAAGAATTAAAGAAGTTCCAGGAACAATTAAAGTGGTGAAAGGGTTAAATAAGGACACAGGGAAGATGCTGATCTCATCTTTTAGAACCTCCGGTGGCCTGACATGCAAATATTTTGCTTGCTGTATTTTTACATTTGTCTATGCTCTGATGATTGTCAGATCATATCAAAATTAACATGCATCAGGGTTAAATGCATTAATGGTTGTGATGTTTTTTCACTTTAAACTTCTTCACATTGCTGCTCTGACGCTCCAGAAGAATCAAGACTGCATTATGTTTGTGTCACAAATCAACAGTGACAATATGGCTTATTGTGAAAATAAGTTAAAACTTTGAGGGAATACATGTCCACATGATGTCCATAATAGTAGTAGCTGCGTAAAGTAGGGTGATTTCTAGCAGTATATATGACAAAAATATTTAGTTTTTAGAAAGCTATTCATTATAGGGCATTATTAATGATATGTTGTCTTTTTATTACACTAGTGTGCAGATTCGACATGAAAAAGTGTCAGTAAACATTTTCAGTTTCTGACAATGCTCCTTGTAGGCTACATTCGCATAGTTTTAAACTGTTCAATTTAATAACGTCAACACAAAGGAAGACATACATGTGAGTGGAGGTTTTCTACTTGAAAAAAAAGGAACAAGACGGCCTGAAGACGAAGCTGGCCTGCCGGTATCAAAGCATACAAGAATACAACAAGAAAAAAAGTAATTGTTTTTATGTGATTTGTTTTCTCCTGCATGGCCAAATTGTTTCTCCATGTTTCATTCAGCTTACCGTTTGTGATTTCCGGTGTATAATGAGCCTCGCAGCCTCACTGCTGGGTCAGAAAGGATTTCTATAGATTGGCTTTTTTTTCTTGTCACAAATGTAAGAAAATAAGACAAAAGTCATCGATTGGAAAGAATACAAATGATAAAATGTCAGAAATCCCATGTAAATGCATTGACATGATATATTGAACTTTAAAGCGAGCTTTAATTTGGCCATAAAGTGGACATACAGGACACAAGCTACAGTCTCAAGCCTCAGGCAACATGCACATTATGAATTACAAACAATATGTTGCCTGCAGGTATTGTAACACCGATCATGACACTTCTGGACGGGCGATCTGTCTCTGCCAAGGCTCCGCAGGACTGTGGGGAGCAGTCATCCTTCAAACCCAGCAGGGCTTATGCAACAACAGGGGATTTTGTGTGTGTGTGTGTGTGTGTGTGTGTGTGTGTGTGTGTGTGTGTGTGTGTGTGTGTGTGTGTGTGTGTGTGTGTGTGTGTGTACATCTGCTGTATTTCGTCTGTCTTCAGTGTCCCCACCGAACAGATAATGTCACTACCTCCAAGAGGATGTTTTTTATTAATTTTTTATTATTTCGTGTTTTTAGCTTCACGATATCATGAGCCAATGTTTTACTTTAATTTAGTTTTCTTAAAAGCACGTTCGCACATACTTAAGCTCTTCATGTCACTTTAGTTTAAGGAGAAAGAAAAGAAAAGTCTGATTTCTTTTCCAGTTTTCCAATCAAGATGTTTCTGAGTGAAGTTCTTCAGCTACATCTCCCCTCGGATTTCTTCACGCCATATAACTTTGATGTAGCTTATTATACATATGATGGCTATTCCCATTCGGTGAGGGGCGGTAAATATTACTCTTAATGCTTTTAATACATGGCAATCACCCTGTGACCTTGCAAATGAATATTTTCAAAGGTAATTACCCACAATCCCTCAAAGTGTGATTAATCATGTCGAAAGAGTCAGGGTAAGTAGTACTGAGAGGAGTCCTGCATTAGTTGCATATATATAATGTATGCATGTAGGGCTTACATGTACATTAATCATGCCACCATTAATCATTTCTGTGAGACTGAACCGAAGAGAGACAGACGGGCTTCGAGCCTGCTGCCTTTAACATGCGCTCTGTCATTGAGAAGTCACGCCTTGTTCCAGTCAGTCACCTGTTCCATATGAAAGAGGGCCGGGCCCGAGGCCTGAGTTTTGCAAAGGGTGTGGCAAGGTTGTCACTCCTCTGTAAGTAGCTAGGTGTTAAAACAGCACATGTGTTAAGCGTGCAGAGATCTACTGAATGGACATTTGAAGGGGACAAAAAGAAAAACCGACGCTGCTTTCGAGAAGAGCAAGACAACGTGCTCAGCTGATGTGAATCAAACGAGAATATGACGAGTCATTGCTGTACAGAAGGGTTCGACGTTGACGCTAAAAAAAATATTGTTATCAGTCTAAATTCCCGAAAATGTTTTCATCTCGCGAAATATTCCGCTTCAAGTTTTTTTTCACTGCTTTCAAAAAGGTTTCTCTTTAGTTCACTCTCCCGCACTCAACTGCACATTTATATAACCCCAACAACACCAAAGGAAATGTCAGGGTGATAACTTCATAAAATATGACGACCGCAATTCAAAGCTTAATTCAAAAAGCTAAATCAAAGCTTTAAAAATGACATTAGGCACAGCCCTGCGATGAACCCATCTTGCTCTTGGGTTTACAGTGAATATGGGGGATGATGAGAAGAGACCATGTGTTATGTCTTTAAGTTAGAAAAAAGTAATTTATTTACGGTTATGTTGTTACAGAGTTATATTTTCTCACCACAAAGCATGTTCTTCATAGCCTTATCAAAGTTGTTTCACAGAAACACATGGCATTGTGGGTTTCTGCAACTTTTGGGCGTGTCGTCTTTTTTTTCACTCAATTTAAATTAAAAGGAAGAAAGATTCGATATGCTGGATTTGATTTCTGCTCCCACATTTGGGGACAGCTGGGTTGCCTGTTCCCTTCAGACCCAGAGAGCCTGAGGTTTCTATTGTTGCTGTACATGCGTCCGTGTTTGTCTGCCCACATTATCCTCTTGTAAAGTCGTCAAGTGTTTGTAGCTGCCTGGATTGTCTGCTACGTAAAGCCTCTCCATTCAGTGAATGACTACTGCTGTACTCCAAAATCCTGCAGAAACTGCAATCTGGCTTCATCTCAGCATCCATTAAAAAAAAAATCACACACCGTCGTTTGATTGACGGATGCAACTGACTTACTGACTCTCTCACTCTCTCCAGTGTAAATAAAGTAAAATACAATACAAAATATGTTGTTTTTGTTGGAATCATAGGTCCCGGTCCTATTGTGCATATTTAACAAGACAAAGATTCTTTTGGAAATGTATATTTTCTTTTCATATCAAAAGCCAATCATCTTTTCTTCCCTTTAAAACAACATATGAAGTGTCCTAATGTTAGTGTAAGGGCCTGAGGGGAGGTGTGGTGGATGGAATCTACATTCCAGCCAGAAGCCTCCACCCACTCGTCAGGAGAGCATTGGGATCAGGTGTGGGGCGAGACACACCTGATCCGGATCCCCCTCGTCAGGGAAGTTTACAAAAGCCAAGGAGGGGAACGGAGCAGAGAGACATGCGACGAGAGGAGAAGAGAGGCGGCGCCGCTTGACAAATACAGCCGGTCGCTACCGTATGAGGCCAAGAAAGTGACCAGTCAGCAGAACCCAGCCAACCTAGATGACCTGGTTAGTCTGGTGGAGAGCCAGAGGGTTAGGAAGATGCATGAACTGGAGGGTCCAAGACGAAGGCGGCCACCCTCAACAAAGGATTAAAGGAGCTGCTTTAAAAGGAGGCCCTCAGTTCACAGCCGGTATTGTTGCCCTCTCGGGAACGCTGTCTTGTGCCAAATCATCAGCCCGCCCTTGTTTAAGTGGTCCAATCAAATGAAAGATTTGAGTTTAAATCCCTCCTGTCACTGTTTCACTGGGGACCACCTAACTGTACAGACGCTGAAGACACTGTAACCTCTGTCTCACTGGGACTTTAATCTTCATTTTCACAAACACAGCACACTACAATTGAGGATTTGAAAGCATCTAAATGACAAATTACTTCTTTTTTTTTACACACACGTTTGGTTAAATGTCAAAAATACAGTGTTTGCCTGAAAATATGGTTTACACTGGCTTTTGGTGTCATAACATCTGAGAAGGTGTTGAGTCAGTAATTGGAGAATAAATAAATACATAAATAAGTCAACATTCATAGCATGATTTGTCGAGCAAGTTTACAGCTAACACTGTTATTACAAAACAACTTGACCTTAATCTGCTGAGTAGTTATCAGTGTCTTTGAAGAAGATAAATGGTGTTACAGGCAAACAAGGAGAACGTCACAACAAAAGCAAATACAATATAAGAGTTTAAATTTGATTGTACATGCATGTAGTGTAATATATTATTTATTTACGCTGCATTTACGTTAAGGTATGTTTACGTTAACAGATGCCACCTTAATTAACCAGATATATTAATAGCAGATGAAGTTGAGTTTCTCCTGGCAGTCCCGGTTCTCCCACAGCCCCTCTTTGTTTAAAGCTCCACAGCGGTTCCACATTGGACACTGGTGGTCCTGATCTGGCCTCTTGTGCCAGGCCTCATACTCCAGAGGGTCCCCGTTCACCCACAGCCAGCGGTCCCCCAGGTAACGCAGGCCGATCCACACCCGGTCAGTGATGAGACGGGGCTCGATCTCGCTCTTGGCCAGAAGGCGCTCGGTCTCAGAGAGCATGCTGCTGAGGTCCTCGTGGTTCTCTCTGCAGTGCTCCAGAGCCTCCTCCCAGGTCTTCGTAATTTGGCAGTAAAAATACAAGGAACTTGCACCACTCCCATCATTCCGTCCCCCATTCTGTCTGATCTCTACCTTGTCCTCTAGGTTGTTAGTGTTATCTGGCTGTCCAGCGATCCAGTTTTGGAATGTAATGCCTCCGCCTCCTGACCAGATCCAGGCAGTTTTGTTGTTGGGATCTTGTTGGAGACCGATCCATCCTCCGCTGTTATTTGACACAAATAGGAGCATATTTTGATCACTCTGGCTACGGACAGAGGAAAGATCAGTGTAATGGAGTCTACAGTAAGCTTGAGCATCAATCCAGTTTTTTTTCTGATCGATAAAAATATGTTTTCCGACAAACCCTTCAAAAGCTGTACAAGCTAAAAGTAAAACGATGGTTCTCTCCACGGTCGTTGGTCTGCAGCTCAAGATTAGATTGTGTTCTTTGGTTGTGTCCTTTTTGCAAGTGTCAGGGTTGTTCTGTCTACCAATTTGCATGACTTTGTCTCACAAGCAAAGTATCTTAATGGTACACTGTGGCAGCGGGGCGGGGTTGCGTTCAGCTGCAGAGGGAATTGAGCGAGGGTGACGGACCGCAACCCGCAGTGTGTTGCCTTTGTGCCGCCCGAAACTCACGGGGTTAACGCAGAACTGTTACATAAACCTAACCTCAAAGAGACAAACAAATGACTTTCACAAACCAACAGGAGTTTCATTGGTGCTCCACATTTGTTGACACTGGACTGAGTGGCATCATGTTTCTTGTTCACCATCATCGTCATTGAATGCTTGTAAAAGAAAGACTTTTTGACAATACATTGTTTTTGCAGTGACAGTCTTCAGAACAGATGTCAGAAACTATAGTTGCAGTATTCAGTGCAGCCGTTTGTTTGCCGTCACTTTTTCTCACCACCACTTCACATTTGCTTTTATGTGAAACATATTGCAGTA
Organism: Taurulus bubalis; assembly: GCF_910589615.1. Lineage (NCBI taxonomy): Eukaryota > Metazoa > Chordata > Actinopteri > Perciformes > Cottidae > Taurulus > Taurulus bubalis. The sequence continues at coordinate 22,004,692 of NC_136594.1, read as the reverse complement.
TTTGAAATTGCTGCTTCAGGTTAAGTAAACTCAAATGAAATTAAACTGTATTCTTAAAGCATTGAAAAATTAACCATTAAAAAAAACTCAACTTCAGCAGGAAGCACATCTGACATTATAAAATCCGTAAAACATTCATCCACCTTGATATGGAGCCTGATGCATGTTAAGTCCAACATTCACTGTCTTAGCTTTGTTTTAGTCCACCATGATTTGAAACACGTATTTGTCTTGTATTCTTTCTACTGGCCCTCAGGGAGCGACTCCTCTGGTTGCAAAAAGAAGTCAATGTATCGTCTTTGAGGAAATGACCCTACTTCTCATTTGTAATCTTGAGTTAAAGATCTCAATCGTTTCAAGTCTTCTTCAATACAGGATGATGTTCATTTAGTAAATTATGGTCGCATTTAGAGTAAAATAGATCATAACATTTTTTAAATGTAGAGTAAATAGACCATAAAGCAGGATATGCTTGAGGGCGGGCTACCTTGTGATTGACAGATTGCTACCATGTGTTCATCTCAGAACTTTTATCCGGTCACAGAGGTTTTTCAGTTCATTAATGCTGACCAAGTTGTATAATAATTATTATTATTATTATTATTATTATTCAGAATATAGATAAGAGACTCCAGACTCTGGACCTCTTCTGATACTGCTTAATGTCAGCGTAGTTAAACATTACACACACACACACACACAGTTGTTAAGGGTCAGTTAAACATACAAAAATATATTAATATTAAATAAAATCCTTTCTGATGATGTGGTTAACCCAGAACATTGTGAATAATCCACCAAATGCAATCTACTGGTCCAACAAACACGGGACTTTCAACCAACACTCGTGTTCCTGTGCACAAAAGCAATAGATCTCACAAACTGTCCCGAGACAACAGTTCTCATTGGAACTACTTTCTGCCAAAGAGATGTAAACTAATATAAACGATGAGCAGTTACATCCGTGGATTACGCATTGTTTCTTAAATGGATGTTAATGACATATTTGTAATGTTATGTTTTTTAATGTCATAAGCATTGTGCAATTATAATCACCTTTACTGTTTCATGGTGGAAGCAGAAATCTCACAGTGAGAAAATATTTTATTTTCGATGGAGCAAAAAAAAAGGCAGAACACTTTAGTGTGACCTCCACCAAGTGTTCAATTGAATTAATTTGTTTTGTGTTTTTTTTTTACACCGATTTAAAAAATAAGTCCACAGACACAACACATAATTACTTTACCTGTTGCTGCAATGCATGAATTACATAAATAAATACTTATCTTACGTTACTTTTGTCTCAATTAATGTTTGAAAGCAAAGAAGTTTTACAATCAGTGCAAAACATTTTTTCAGGTTTATATTTGTATTTTGGGTTTCTACTGGTTTCAACTGTTTACATTGTTTCTCATACTGTCTGCTTCAATATACCTGTGTTCACCTGCTCTCTGAAACGCTCTGTCTAGGCGCCCGCCTCCTTAAGCCCCCTCCAGAAAAAACCCACAATGCTCTGATTGGTTAATTTTTCAGGGCCATGGGATCCTTGCTATGTTCATCAGGTTTATGCGGCACATGATGAAGTGATAATGCCTCTAGCCCCTCTTTATGGTCAAAGTTTGTATGACGTGATTCCACATTCATGGTCACTAATAATGACGATCCAATGTTCTTTATGTCATATTCAATACATGTGTGCTATCTTTCATAAGAGAGGGCAAGTCTGACACAAATGGCTTTATGCAAAGATCCTCTAATTCGGAAGCTGGTTCTGTAACTGACTCCTTTCATTCCTGGTGGGATTTGTTTGTCATGTTTTCTTGTGTTGCAAATGCAAGCTATGTCTGAAGTTAAAAGTTTAGTTCTGCTTCCTGGCAAGTTTATAATATATCCAAACTAAAGCTTTGGATTCATTTCACATCCTCATTATTATTATTATTTTCTAGCTTTCCTTTCTAGCTGCAGTTACATATATTCACAGTTAAAAGCAGCTCAGTAGAACCACAGTGTGATTGTTTGCCCACTGAGCAGCTTCACTGAAGCAGGTGGGGGTTGATGCTGCAGATAAAGACCTACATGATATTGTTTAGAGAACAAGCACGAGACGGTTTTGTTTAATTCATTCATTTGCAATACGTCTGCGTTATAATCCATATAATCTCTGTTTTGCATTCTGCTATACAAATACACTTGACCTTGATCTGAGGGAGAGGCAAACAATGTGGTTTCATGTTATCCGGTCTGTGGAGTATCAATCCTGGTGAACAGTCCACATGGAGAGCAAAAGAGATGGAATGCCATGTTGTTTGGTGTTTCTGTGATTTGATATGCTGTGTTCACACCGAACACGACACAAATTTGTCGTGCTACCAGATTACGTGCAAAGCTCCGCCCGTCACCGTCGCCGTCTTGCCGTTGCTGAATCAAACTGTTGCTGCTCCGCCAGAAGTAGCGCCTGGAGTGGCGTCATTCAGACACTGTTGTGGGACTACGGATAATATTATGAACCCAGACACCATGGAGTTTGATGTTCCCGACGTATGTGGAATTTACACAACAAGTATAAAGCAGAACTAGTGGTTATTTCCATGGTGGATGGCAGAAACGGTATGCCGATAAAGTTCAAGTGGAAGTTGTGTTTTTTTTATTTGCAAAACTGGGATGGCCCCTTTAAAGAGACACTGTTTGGTTTCTCCATTCTGTGCTACTGTAGAAACATGTAGATATAAATTATGTTATTAATATTCTACTCTATCCCCGCCAATAGATCCCACTAAATGCTACACACTGTTCATTCAATGTCTCTCTCTCTCTCTTAAAGTCTTACTCTGTGGCCTTTTGGAGGCTAATCATTTGCTTTGATTGGGACTAATGGTTCTCATCAAGGCTAGTTACACAAGTTTGGTTCTTTTGTGCGTGTGTGTGTGTGTGTGTGTGTGTGTGTGTGTTTGTGTGTAGTTGCCTGTTAATTGGCCGTTACTTATCTGACCTTAAGGCAGCCTTTCCTTGGTACTAAAAAGTCACTTGACCTTCCACCAGACCTGCAATTACACACATTAGGACCAGGCGAGAGTAACGGTGTGGCCTCGGGTCGATGCCTAATAACGTTAACCTCCCAGAGAGAAGAGCACCAAAGAGGTTGTTTATTGTTCTTGGCAACATGGGCAGTGACTTTTTTTTCCGACACCGTAATATACAAAATCACAAGTAAATCTCACGAAATGTTGTGTCTCCTCCAGTCTATCTTTTCTAATCCTCTATGTTCAAAAAAGAAGAGATCTGCCTTTATGATGAATGTTAAATCCACTCTCCATCCTGAACATAACGTAATATTGAGCTGAACCACAAAGACGATGTACCACGAATGTGTCCAAAATGAAGTGGAATGGGGAAAAAATCAACACAATGGTCACATCCACGTTTTTGTATTACAAATGCTGTGTATAACTCCCATTACAGCAATATAGCTTACTGTAACTAATTACTGGCCTCTAATTCTCCCAGTCGCTTTAAAACCGCAGGTAATGTAATAAACTGTGTCACAATATCACAATTACTGTACACGAGTATTATTTATAGTACAAGTTGACAAGATGACGTAGTAACGTTGATTAAACGTATGTTTACAAAACCTCTGAAAAGCTATTGCATTATCAGTCAATATTATTACATACAAATACAAAGTAATTGACTTCTAACGGGCTGCTTTCTAAAATGAAAATGTTCCTGGAAAGTATTTTGTACGGCTGATAACCTCTGGCTGCAGAATTAGCAATACGCTCTTCTGAAAGAGGAAAGCCCCCAGACTCTGAATCCCTGCTGGTTCGTCTGTCTCATGCAATGTTTTGCCTTTGAAGGTTATACAGTGGGCTATCAGATGGCCTCTGCAGAGTGTGTGTGTGTGTGTGTGTGTGTGTGTGTGTGTGTGTGTGTGTGTGTGTGTGTGTGTGTACTGTTTAACCACGCTGACGTTAAGCAGTATCAAAAGAGGTCCAGAGTGTGGAGTCTCTTATCTATATTCTGAATAATGCAAGTGGCTCAGGGGCCAGAGAGCAGCCAGGCCGCCTAACTCTTTATACACACACACACACACACACACACACACACACACACATAATGAACGTGCACGCTCACCTACCCTCATGGTTATTATCTTGTCTGAGTCACACCTTGGGAGAAAACGGGTTTATTTAGCTCACAGCCAGTTCATTTTACTCACTGACCTTTTCACTCGGTGCGAAACGCAACTCCTGTCCAAACAGGAGACCGAAATATGTTCCATGCAATTACTATTTCATCTATAAAGCCCAATTAGCATAATTAAACCATTGTCAAGGCGCTCAGTAATGGGAGCGGAGCAGAGGAAGACTCGTGAGCCCACCTTCAGATCCATGAACTCGGAGCGCCTCATTTATACGACGCGCTCTCGTCCCATTTGACCTATGGGGCTTTATCTTTATGAATCAACGGCACATGGGAGCAAAGCGTAGTCAAAGGCAACAATGTGTTTATGACTGCCTGTAATTGGTTTGGTCCGACAAAAAAAGAAAAAAACTGTCATCCTAGCACCTTCCACTCTTCTCATATGTGAAGCTACGGAGCATGTAATGAATGCATGTATTACACTGACGGTAATGATTTCACAGCAAACCGACTGTAACACTGTCTGAACGCATCGATGATGTCAGTCTTCCGTTTAACATCCTCAAAGCGTTTTTTTGTTCCTTCGCTTCTTCCATCCGTCAGATCTATTCAACTATTCATCTGACATTGATCATTTCTATTCAGAGTGCAGAATGTCTCGTCTTTTTTTTTGCCTCCCGCTGATTTCTAAACACGAGGCATTATTCATAATTATTTTTCCGTTGAGCAGCAGGACATCCATTTCTCGTCCAAGGCAGGGCTCGCTTGTAAATCTGGAGGAGACCACGAGCCTCTGAGGTGCTTACAGTACCCATGTGATTTACTTGTCATATTAATAGGCTGAGACTGTGAGGCCTTAAGCAGTGGTTTCTTCACACTGCGCCGTATATTTATGACACTGGTGTTGATAGACACTTAAAACAAATGTCTTAAACGTAGAGACAGTGTAAAGAAGTTTTTTTCAGCGCAGTGTATATGTTGTGATGTATGATGACATTTATGACCATTTAAACCGCTTCCATCTGAATGGTGACGAATGATTGACATCTATCAACTCAAGAGGCCAAAACCAAAGTGAGGATTTTTATTTATTTAACAAGCCACACAAAATCGAGCGAAACAATTGCCAATGCCGTCGGTCAGTTTTATTGGTCCATTTCACTCATATTAATTATGCCGCCAAAAATCTTGCTACTGAACTCGCCCAGTCCGGTTTTCTACAGCTAATAAATATCGTAAAAATATAAAGCATGCAGATCTTAAACAATTAAAGCCCACTTTAATTTGATCCCATCTAGAACATTGTAATTCCATCTACTCGTGTCTCACGTCAAGGTGCTCTACATGTTGGGCCCTCCCTTGGCTTCCTGTACAATTCAGAATGAATCATGAGATCCCGCATGTGAGGATCTGCATGGCCTTCTGATCCACTTGTTCCTGGTCTGTCTCTTACTTTGCAACCGTGTGAAAAAAAGAGAGAATATAAATAAAGCTTTACTTTATTAACAACAACACTTTAATGCACTCATTCGTGTCGCGCAAACAGTGAGAGATCTGATCGCTTGCGTTCCATTTCCAAACGGATGATGAGACGACAGCGGTGTTGAATCAAATAACATCTGGGCACAGCTGCTCACATCACAGCCGTTGAGTGCAGAGAGGCAAGCGCTGTAGAGCCACTGTTTGTTTTGTGGAGATGGCACTAAATCATGTCAGTATGAGTTCTTTTGTTTTTACGTGAGTTTGAGAGTGTGGGAGTTGATACACCAATCCAATGACACACGCCCACACACCAATGTGGTATCCGTGTGCTGCTGACGCTAAGGGAGTCCCTGACCCCTAGTCTGGCAGGAATAATGGGGGTATTTTTTGATCATTTGTTCCCTTAAACTTGTAATTCATATCCTGCCCTCACTACATCATTTTGCACTCCATTACATACAGACATACGTCAACAAGCACCCCAAGCTGGCCCGCAAAGCATGAACAAGGAGTGCTGAAACAGTGTAGGATTATAGCTGTATGGAGACTGTACAAAGCTGCACGAATCAATATTTTGACGACATATCACATGACTACTCGTATGGGAAAGGGGTCGCTAGTATAACAAACCCAGAGGATTGTCACCCGACTGCAGCTCCCCTCAGCTCCACAGACTATTGTAACGTCTCTTTTGGGTCATTGCTTTTGTTTTTAAGGCCTGCGGTTTCTGGTTTCAATGCTCCCATCAGAATTGTTTCCCAGCCATTTTCAGCAACATAAACAAAAAAAGCTGTGCACTTCCTGCTCTCCACCAACCAGCAGACAGACCAACACTGTCTCACCTCTGTGTCAAATACAACCTGGTCAGTATTAATGAAATCCCACTATGACAAGATTAAAGCTCTTAGATGAACACACGGTAGCGACCTGTCAATCACAAGGTAGCCCGCCCTCAAGCATACCCTGCTTTATGGTCTATTTGACTCTAAAATGGGACCATCAATTATTAAATGTTATGTATAATAATGTAGAATGCTAGAATTAACATGTATCACGCTCCATATCAATGCTAATGAATGTTTTACGGATTTTATGTCAGATGTGCTTCCTGCTGAAGTTGAGTTTTTTTATAATGGTACATTCTTCAATGCTTTAAAAACAAAGAGTGATATTTTATTGACCTCCATTGTATTGGGATGGCTGCAGAAGTCTCAGGAGTGGAGCACTAAGTTCATGAAACCAACCACAGCATATCACTTCTCTGCACAACTGTACAGCAACAACTGCTGGTTTTCATTTCATATATAATAATGTTAGATGTTTGTTTTAACCTGTTTCATTTGAGTTTACTTAACCTGAAGCAGCAATTTCAAATACTGCAATATGTTTCACATAAAAGCAAATGTGAAGTGGTGGTGAGAAAAGGTGACGACAAACAAACGGCTGCACTGAATACTGCAACTATAGTTTCTGACATCTGTTCTGAAGACTGTCACTGCAAAAACAATGTATTGTCAAAAAGTCTTTCTTTTACAAGCATTCAATGACGATGATTGTTAACAAGAAACATGATGCCACTCAGTCCAGTGTCAACAAATGTGGAGCACTAATGAAACTCCTGTTGGTTTGTCAAGTCATTTGTTTAGTGTTAAGTGTACCATTAAAATACTTTGCTTGTGAGACAAAGTCATGCAAATTGGTAGACAAGAACAACCATGCCACTTGATAAAAGGACTCAACCAAAGAACACAATCTAATCTTGAGCTGCAGACCAACGACCATGGAGAGAACCATCGTTTTACTTTTAGCTTGTGCAGCTGTTGAAGGGTATGTCGGAAAACATATTTTTATCAATCAGGAAAAAAACTGGGCTCAAGCTCAAGCTTACTGTAGACTCCATTACACTGATCTTTCCTCTGTCCATGGCCAGAGTGATCTAGAAAGGCTCCTATCTGTGTCAAATGCAAAAGACCGTGAAGGATGGATCGGTCTCCAACAAGATCCCAACAACAAAACTGCCTGGATCTGGTCAGGAGGCGGAGGCATTACATTCCAAAACTGGGCCAAAGGACAGATAGCTTACTATAACACCTATGAGGACAGGGGACACATCAGAAATGATGGAAAATGGATGGATGAGAGAGGTTCAAGAGCCATGAATTTTTACTGCCAAATTACTACCAAAATTTCCGTGGTGGACGAGGAGAAGACCTGGGAGGAGGCTCTGGAGCACTGCAGAGAGAACCACGAGGACCTCAGCAGCATGCTCTCTGAGACCGAGCGCCTTCTGGCCAAGAGCGAGATCGAGCCCCGTCTCATCACTGACCGGGTGTGGATCGGCCTGCGTTACCTGGGGGACCGCTGGCTGTGGGTGAACGGGGACCCTCTGGAGTATGAGGCCTGGCACAAGAGGCCAGATCAGGACCACCAGTGTCCAATGTGGAACCGCTGTGGAGCTTTAAACAAAGAGGGGCTGTGGGAGAACCGGGACTGCCAGGAGAAACTCAACTTCATCTGCTATTAATATATCTGGTCAATTAAAAGGTGGCAACTGTTGCTCATACTGACATGAATTACAATACCTTAACGTAAATGCAGAGTAAATAAATAATACATTACACTACATGCATGTACAATCAAATCTAAACTTTTATATTGTATTTGCTTTTGTTTTTGCTGTGATGTTTTCCTTGTTTGCCTGTAACACCATTTATCTTCTTCAAAGACACTGAAAACTACTCAGAAAATTAAGGTCAAGTTGTTTTGTAATAACAGTGATAGCTGACATGTTAACTTGCTCGACAAAAATCATGCTATGAATGTTGACTTATTTATGTATTTATTTATTCTCTAATTACTGACTCAACACCTTCTCAGATGTTATGACACCAAAAGCCAGTGTAAACCTTATGTTTAAATTTTTAAACCTAACAAAAGATGTAATTTGTCATTTAGATGCTTTCAAATCCTCAACTGTAGTGTGCTGTGTTTGTGAAAATGAAGATTAAAGTCCCAGTGAGACGGAGGTTACAGTGTCTTCAGCGTCTGTACAGTTAGGTGGTCCCCAGTGAAACAGTGACAGGAGGGATTTACAATCAAAGCTTTCATTTGATTGGACCACTTAAAAAAGAGTGGGCTGATGATTTAGCCCTAAAGTTAAACTTCTACCATGTGCACTGCAAAAAAAAAAAAATCCCTTGTTTCTAAAAGTTGCAGATTGAATGATGGGTGTCATGATATTATTGTTTGCTGGAAATATCTAACATAAGGACACTTCATATTTTGTTTTAAAGGGAAGAAAAGATGATTGGCTTTTGATATAAAAAGAAAATATACATTTCCAAAAGAATCTTTGTCTTGTTAAATATGCAGAATATGACCGGGACTTATGATCTAAAATGGTTAAAACTATTTTTTTTATTTCATCTCGACATATATTGTATCGTATTTTATTTTATTTACACTGGAGAGAGTGAGAGTTAGTAAGTCAGCTGCATGCGTCAATCAAACGACGGCGTGTGATTTTTAATGGATGCTGAGATGAAGCCAGATTGCACACTGGAGTTTCTGCAGGATTTTGGAGAACAGTAGTCATTCACTTGAATGGAGAGGCTTTAGGTAGCAGACAATCCAGGCAGCTACAAACACTTGACGGCTTTACAATCAGAATCAGAATTTAGAATCAGAAACCGTTTATTTGCCAGGAATTTTTACACAAACAAGGAATGTTTCTAGGCGGAAGGTGCATACATTAGACATGAGACGTTAGACGAGACAAACAACAATCAAGAATCAACGACAACAACAGTGCAATGATATTAAATCAAGTATAAGATAAGAGACAAGAGGATAAGGTTAGCAGACAAACACACGGAGGCATGCACAGCAACAATAGAAACCTCAGGCTCTCTGGGTCTGAAGGGAACAACCCAGCTGTCCCCAAATATGGGAGCAGAAATCAAGTCCAGCATATCTAATCTTTCTTCTAATTAAAATTGAGTGAAAAAAAAGACGACACACCCAAAAGTTGCAGAAACCCACAATACCATGTGGTTATTGCCAGTGGTGTATAAAGTACCCAAAAGCCGTACTTGAGTAAAAGTAAAGATACCTTACTGGAAAATTACTCCAGTAAAAGTAAAAATCACCTATTAAAATACTACTTCAGTAAAAGCCTTAAAGTATCTGATATTTTCTGTACCTAAGTATCAAAAGTATTTGTCTGATATAACATGTATTGAAAAGTACAAGTACATGCTGATAAAAAAAAGCAAAGGGTCAGAATTTTGAGAATTATGAAGTGTATTCTTTTAAGTGCTGGCCACGGACCAAGGACAAGGAGTTGTGTTGAAAATAACTGGGTTGGCTGTGATCCAGCCATATGTTCAACATAATATATTGCACCTAAGTATACTTATCATCATAATTCTCCAAAAAGCAATATGACACTATGAAGGAGTTTTAACAGTGCAGTTGTAAGTATGCTCATTCCACCCGGTACCAAGGGCCGTGGGGACCCTTGGTACCGGGCCGTGGGGATCCTTGGTACCGGGCCGTAGGGACCCTTGGTACCGGGCCGTGGGGATCCTTGGTACCGGGCCACACAGAAAGAATGAATGAAAAATTTAAATAAAATCAAAAAAATCAAGGCCGGAAAGATGTTTTATTGTGAAAAATGACCGGATATATCCGTCAATGGTAACCTCAGACGTAACCTCTTGACACATGTCAAGAGGTTACGTTACTCTAAAAATGAAACTTAAGTCTGTTTCAACTCTGCCGATGTTGTGGATTAAAACCAAGGCAGAGTATCCTGAGATCGCCAAAAAAGCACGAAAACCTGCTTCCATTTCAACATCCTGTCTTTGTGCAGCGGGTTATAAGTTAAGCAGTAGACTGGACTAACGGTTTAGTTAGGAGTAGAGTCAGTAGACTGGACATAACGAACACACGTCCGGTGTCGTTGTCTCCCGTTTCCCCGAGGTCGGACCCGATCCGTGAATATATTGTCTTTGCGTAACCGGTCCGTGGCGCATAAAGGTTTGGGAGCGCTGGACTAGAGGATGTAGAGGCCAATGCATAATATTGTGTTTCGCAAAACCTGCTTCGTGGAGTCTGTGTTCCACCACAGTCCCGATGTGTTTTTTTTTTTCTTCTAAAGATAGATTTGATTTTGTAGCGAGTAACGAAGGTTTCAGGGGAAATGTATTGGAGTAAAAGTAACAGTTTTCTTTGCAAAATGTAGTGAAGTAAAAGTCAACAAAAATATAAATAGTAGAGTACAGATATCCAAAAAAAACTACTTAAGTACAGTAACAAAGTATTTCTACTCCGTTACTATACACCACTGGTTATTGCTGTAAAACAACTTTAATAAGGCTATGAAGAACATGGTTTGTGGTGAGAAAATATACACCGTAACAACATAGTCGTAAATAAATAACTTTTTTTTAACTTAACCTTTGTCACGGCCCGGCTCAGGCGCCGCAACAAAGTACACTGAAGACGCAGCGGTCCGAGCAAAAACAATGACAATTGTCAAAAAGGCTTTATTTGGGTGCTCACGAGAGCTGGCGACAACGGAGAGCCTGCGGTCGCTATCAAGAGCACCTTGGCCGGCCCAGAGGCGGAGCTTTATTCCCCCAGGAGCACCGGGCCCAGGTGGGTCTCATCACGCCGTCCTGCAGGAAGCAGAGGGACAGACAAACAGACAGACAGGCAAGCAGACAGACAGGCAAGCAGACAGACAGGCAGGGGAGCCGTCACACCTTACATAACAAGCGTAACAATCCAAAATTAAACAGAAAAGGAGATCGTGGCCAAATCTCATTAGTTTAACTGAAAGCTGAAAGCGCTCATAGTCAACTGATTGAGGCAAAAGAGAGAAAATATGAATGAAGGAATGAGATGATTAAGAGTCTTCCAGGCTGAACTTCAGCTATACATGTTGAGTTTCCCATGACGCCAATATTACAGTATTACAATATTACTGGTGGGTTTCTACTGGTTTCAACTGTTTACATTGTTTCTCATACTGTCTGCTTCAATATACCTGTGTTCACCTGCTCTCTGAAACGCTCTGTCTAGGCGCCCGCCTCCTTAAGCCCCCTCCAGAAAAAACCCACAATGCTCTGATTGGTTAATTTTTCAGGGCCATGGGATCCTTGCTATGTTCATCAGGTTTATGCGGCACATGATGAAGTGATAATGCCTCTAGCCCCTCTTTATGGTCAAAGTTTGTATGACGTGATTCCACATTCATGGTCACTAATAATGACGATCCAATGTTCTTTATGTCATATTCAATACATGTGTGCTATCTTTCATAAGACAGGGCAAGTCTGACACAAATGGCTTTATGCAAAGATCCTCTAATTCGGAAGCTGGTTCTGTAACTGACTCCTTTCATTCCTGGTGGGATTTGTTTGTCATGTTTTCTTGTGTTGCAAATGCAAGCTATGTCTGAAGTTAAAAGTTTAGTTCTGCTTCCTGGCAAGTTTATAATATATCCAAACTAAAGCTATGGATTCATTTCACATCCTCATTATTATTATTTTCTAGCTTTCCTTTCTAGCTGCAGTTACATATATTCACAGTTAAAAGCAGCTCAGTAGAACCACAGTGTGATTGTTTGCCCACTGAGCAGCTTCACTGAAGCAGGTGGGGGTTAATGCTGCAGATAAAGACCTACATGATCTTGTTTAGAGAACAAGCACGAGACGGTTTTGTTTAATTCATTCATTTGCAATACGTCTGCATTATAATCCCTATAATCTCTGTTTTGCATTCATGCGTTTGCATGAGATTGTGCTTTACACATGTGGTATGGAATGCCATGTTGTTTTGTCTTTCTGTGATTTGGTTGAACCTTGTATCTTTGTGTTTTGGGATTGTGGAGCTACTTTACAAAAAAACTAAACTCTGCGCGGAAGTAATTAAAACCTAAAACACTAATCCAAAGCAAGGAAAAACAAACACACCAGTCATGTATCTTTCCTCAATAATAAATTATCAGCACTGCTCCGGGGGCCGTTTTGAACGATTAATAGACTCTGTGTAGTAATTGAGCTATGGACACAAAAAAAACTGAGCTGGCAGAGCAAATGTGCTGCTGACAGAAGGCTTCCTGAAGATGCTGTCAGTGGGTTTCATCTATGAGATGTTGACATTTGACCTGAACACAGTTACACAGAAACTCAGAAACTCAGAGATGGGTGGTTACCATGGATGCGTACTCCCATGCAACTGAAACACTTCTTAGAGGTTATGTATGTGCCCTCATGCAGCCACCGGTGGCTTTTTCTTCATATGAAAACTCTATTGCATTGGCATGTTGTTTTCTGTTTTCATCCTCTAATATTCACCTGCTGATGAATTCTGAATTCTCATTTAATGATGGGTCACATGTGAGAAAGGATTCTAGCATCAAAACACAGGGGGCTAAAGGGTCATTATTCCATCAACAAACTGGAGCAAACTTTTTTGTTTTATTTGTTTCAATAAGAGGGGCATTACTTGATAATGCAATTGCAGAGGATCCTGATGGTTTCTGACAGAGATATCTACAAAAGAGATGAAATTTAGATTACATTTACACAAATAATTGAGAGTGATCCATAGTGTTGCTTTAATCTTTACAAGTTGAAGGAAGTAAAACAATTCATGAATATGGATCTATTCATGAGAAATAGCACAAACAACGTTGACCAATATGAGTCATCTTTGCTGTACAGAGAGTCCAGCCTGGAAGACTCTTAATCATCTCATCTCATTCCTTCATTCATATTTCTCTCTCTTGCCTCAATCAGTTTGCGATGAGCGTTTTCAGCTTTCAGTTAAGCAGTATCAGAAGAGGTCCTGAGTCTGGAATCTCTTATCCTGAAAAATAATAAATTATACTTGGTCAGTATAAATGAACTGAAAAACCTCTATGAACGGAAAACCTCTTAAATGAACACACGGTAGCGACCTGTCAATCACAAGGTAGCCCGCCCTCAAGCATACCCTGCTTATGGTATATTTGACTCTAAATGGGACCATCATTTACTAAATGAACATCATCCTGTATTGAAGAAGACTTGAAACGATTGAGATCTTTAACTCAAGATTACAAATGAGAAATAGGGTCATTTCCTCAAAGACGATACATTCTGACTTCTTTTTGCAACCAGAGGAGTCGCTCCCTGAGGGCCAGTAGAAAGAATACAAGACAAATACGTGTTTCAAATCATGGTGGACTAAAACAAAGCTAAGAGAGTGAATGTTGGACTTAACATGCATCAGGCTCCATATCAATGTGGATAAAAAAAACATACAAGTTTAGTTTTTTAAGGTTAATTTTTCAATAATTTAAGAATACAGAGGGATATTTTATTGACCTCCATTGTATTGGGATGGCTGCAGAAGTCTCAGGATTGGAGCACTAAGTTCATGAAACCAACCGCAGCATATCACTTCTCTGCACAACTGTACAGCAACAACTGCTGGTTTTCAATTCATATATAATAATGTTAGATGTTTGTTTTAACCTGTTTCATTTGAGTTTACTTAACCTGAAGCAGCAATTTCAAATACTGTAATATGTTTCACATAAAAGCAAATGTGAAGTGGTGGTGAGAAAAGGTGACGGCAAACAAACGGCTGCACTGAATACTGCAATTATAGTTTCTGACATCTGTTCTTAAGACTGTCACTGCAAAAACAATGTATTGTCAAAAAGTCTTTCTTTTACAAGCATTCAATGACGATGATTGTTAACAAGAAACATGATGCCACTCAGTCCAGTGTCAACAAATGTGGAGCACTAATGAAACTCCTGTTGCTTTGTCAAGTCATTTGTTTCTCTCTTTGAGGTTAGATGCAACAATAACATACTTTGCTCGTGAAACAAAGTCATGCAAATTGGTAGACAAGAACAACCATGCCACTTGATAAAAGGACTCAACCAAAGAACACAATCTAATCTTGAGCTGCAGACCAACGACCATGGAGAGAACCATCGTTTTACTTTTAGCTTGTGCAGCTGTTGAAGGGTATGTCGGAAAACATATTTTTATCGATCAGGAAAAAAACTGGGCTCAAGCTCAAGCTTACTGTAGACTCCATTACACTGATCTTTCCTCTGTCCGTAGCCAGAGTGATGTAAAAAGGCTCCTCTCTGTGTCAAATGCAACAAACCGCAAAGGATGGATCGGTCTCCAACAAGATCCCGACAGAACTACCTGGTTCTGGTCAGGAGGCGGACGCATTACATTCGAAAACTGGGCCAAAGGACAGCCATCTAACCCTTTGAGGGAGGACAGGGGAGCCATCTTCCATAATGGAAAATGGAATGATATGAGAGGTTCAAGTTCCACTCATTTTTACTGCATCCAAGTTACTGTGGTGGACGAGGAGAAGACCTGGGAGGAGGCTCTGGAGCACTGCAGAGAGAACCACGAGGACCTCAGCAGCATGGTCTCTGAGACCGAGCGCCTTCTGGCCCTGAGCGAGATCGAGCCCCGTCTCATCACTGACCGGGTGTGGATCGGCCTGCGTTACCTGGGGGACCGCTGGCTGTGGGTGAACGGGGACCCTCTGGAGTATGAGGCCTGGCACAAGAGGCCAGATCAGGACCACCAGTGTCCAATGTGGAACCGCTGTGGAGCTTTAAACAAAGAGGGGCTGTGGGAGAACCGGGACTGCCAGGAGAAACTCAACTTCATCTGCTATTAATATATCTGGTCAATTAAAAGGTGGCAACTGTTGCTCATACTGACATGAATTACAATACCTTAACGTAAATGCAGAGTAAATAAATAATACATTACACTACATGCATGTACAATCAAATCTAAACTTTTATATTGTATTTGCTTTTGTTTTTGCTGTGATGTTTTCCTTGTTTGCCTGTAACACCATTTATCTTCTTCAAAGACACTGATAACTACTCAGAAGATTAAGGTCAAGTTGTTTTGTAATAACAGTGATAGCTGACATGTTAATTTGCTCGACAAAAATCATGCTATGAATGTTGACTTATTAATGTATTTATTTATTCTCTAATTACTGACTCAACATCTTCTCAGATGTTATGACACAAAAAGTCAGTGTAAACCTTATTTTCAGGCAAGCACTGTTTTACATTTAACCAAACGTGTGGGTAAATTCATTTTTAAACCTAAAAAAAGTCATTGTCATTTAGATGCTTTCAAATCCTCAATTGTAGTGTGCTGTGTTTGTGAAAATGAATATTAAAGTCCCAGTGAGACGGAGGTTACAGTGTCTTCAGCGTCTGTACAGTTAGGTGGTCCCCAGTGAAACAGTGACAGGAGGGATTTACAATCAAAGCTTTCATTTGATTGGACCACTTAAAAAAGGGCGGGCTGATGATTTAGCCCTAAAGTCAAACTTCTACCATGTGCACTGCAAAAAAAAAACACGTCCCTAGATAGAATGATGGGTGTCATGATATTATTGTTTATTGTAAATATCTAACATAAGGACATTTAATATGCTGTGGAAAGAAAAGATGATTGGCTTTTGGTATAAAAAGAAAATATACATTTGCAATAGAATCTTCGTCTTATTAAATATGTATAATATGACCAGGACTTATGATCTCAAATGGTTAAAACTACATTTTTTATTTCATCTCGACATATTTTGTATTGTATTTTACTTTATTTACACTGGAGAGAGTGAGGGTTAGTAAGTCAGTTGCATGTGTCAATCAAACAACGGCATGTGATTTTTAATGGATGCTGAGATGAAGCCAGATTGCACACTGGAGTTTCTGCAGGATTTTGGAGTACAACAGTAGTCATTCACTTGAATGGAGAGGCTTTACGTAGCAGACAATCCAGGCAGCTACAAACACTTGACGACTTTGGCAGACAAACACACGGACGCATGCACAGCAACAATAGAAACCTCAGGCTCTCTGGGTCTGAAGGGAACAGGCTACCCAGTTGTCCCCAAATATGGGAGCAGAAATCAAGTCCAGCATATCTAATCTTTCTTCCTTTTAATCAAAATTGAGTGAAGAAAAAGATGACACACCCAAAAGTAGCAGAAACCCACAATGCCATGCGGTTATTGCTGTGAAACAACTTTGTTAAGGCTATGAAGAACATGGTTTGTGGTGAGAAAATATAACACCGTAACAACATAGCCGTAAATAAATTAAATGTTTTTAACTTAACGTTACATAACAAGCGTAACAATGTCACTATACAAAGGGAGGCGAGGGGAGGGGGGCTGTAATGTGTACCCTCACCATTTGGCTGTCTGATATGTTATCCTTTCACTCCTTATCTGTGAGGTCTATTGTACATTAAGTCTTGTTTTGTCATTTCTACAAATAAATCATATATAAAAAACAATGTCACGATATATAACGATCGCCCTTAGTGGACTTTCTTAACAAGCGTAAAGTCAGCGTTTTCTTTTGGTTTCACACGGGACACAAACCTTTAAAGGATCCCTCTGCTGGGTCCATATATTCTGGTCGGTTCATACTGTCTGTTTACCCGTGGGGGCGATGAGGTAGCAAGGGATGGAACAAACACAGAGAGACACAGAGACACAGAGGGATGATGCACAGTGAATTCTAATAAGCAAAACTAACAGAAGATAAAGCCATAAAATAATGCCAAAAAAGACACACAGGGTTATTTGGGAGGTGATTAGACAGTCAGGGCGGTGCAGACAATCACACAGGCGGGAAAATGATTCTTCACCACTCTCTGTACAGCAAAGTAAATAAGTACATATTCATGAATTGTTTTACTTCCTTCAACTTGTAAAGATTAAAGCAACACTAAGGATCACTCTCAATTATTTGTGTAATGTAATCTAAATTTCTCTTTTGTAGATATCTCTGTCAGAAAACATCAAGGTCTTCTGAAATGTCATGATCAAATAGTGCCCCTCTTATTGAAACAAATAAAAAATAAAAATAAATTGTTGGAAGAATGACCCTTTAGCCCCCTGTGTTTTGATGCTAGAATCCTTTCTCACATGTGACCCATCATTAAATGAGTATTCAGAATTAATCAGCAGGTGAATATTAGAGGATGAAAACAGAAAACAACATGCCAATGCAATAGAGTGTTCATATGAAGAAAAAGCCACTGGTGGCTGCATGAGGGCACATACATAACCTCTAAGAAGTGTTTCAGTTGCATGGGAGTACGCATCCATGGTAACCACCCATCTCTGAGTTTCTAGCTCCATAAATGTTGAACTGTGTTCAGGTCAAATGTCAACATCTCATAGATGAAACCCACTGACAGCATCTTCAGGAAGCCTTCTGTCAGCAGCACATTTGCTCTGCCAGCTCAGTTTTTTGTGTGTCCATAGCTCAATCACTACACAGAGTCTATTAATCGTTCAAAACGCCCCCCGGAGCAGTGCTGATAATTTATTATTGAGGAAAGATACATGACTGGTGTGTTTGTTTTTCCTTGCTTTGGATTAGTGTTTTAGGTTTTAATGACTTCAGCGCAGAGTTTAATTATTTTTTTTGTAAAGTAGCTCCACAATCCCAAAACACAAAGATACAAGGTTCAACCAAATCACAGAAAGACAAAACAACATGGCATTCCATACCACATGTGTAAAGCACAATCTCATGCAAACGCATGAATGCAAAACAGAGATTATAGGGATTATAATGCAGACGTATTGCAAATGAATGAATTAAACAAAACCGTCTCGTGCTTGTTCTCTAAACAAGATCATGTAGGTCTTTATCTGCAGCATTAACCCCCACCTGCTTCAGTGAAGCTGCTCAGTGGGCAAACAATCACACTGTGGTTCTACTGAGCTGCTTTTAACTGTGAATATATGTAACTGCAGCTAGAAAGGAAAGCTAGAAAATAACAATAATGAGGATGTGAAATGAATCCATAGCTTTAGTTTGGATATATTATAAACTTGCCAGGAAACAGAACTAAACCTTTAGCTTCGGACATAGCTTGCATTTGCAACACAAGAAAACATGACAAACAAATCCCACCAGGAATGAAAGGAGTCAGTTACAGAACCAGCTTCCAAATAAGTGTATTTGTGCAAATGACATAAATAAGTACAGATAAGAAAAGAAGAAAAAAGTGAAACTATTGTATTTATTTGGACTTTTATTAGTCTCTCCGTGTCATCTGGTGACACCGAGATAAGTTAAGTTGCAGCTCAGTGACCCAAAAGAGGAAAAAATAATGTGTTGTGTTGTGGACTTATTTTTAAAATCGGTGGTAAAAGAAACGCAAAACAAATTAATTCAATTGAACACTTGGTCACTAAAGTGTCCTGCCTTTTTCTTTTTTTGCTCCATCTAAAATAAAATATTTTCTCACTTTGTGAGATTTCTGCTTCCACCATGAAACAGTATAGGTGATTAGAATTGCACAATGCTTATGACATTAAAAAATATAACATTAAAAAAAATGTCATTAACATCCCATTTAAGAAACAATGCGTAATCCACGGATGTAACTGCTCATCGTTTATATTAGTTTACATCTCTTAGGCAGAAAGTAGTTCAAATGAGAACTGTTGTCTCGGGACAGTTTGTGAGATCTATTGCTTTTGTGCACAGGAACACGAGTGTTGGTTGAAAGTCCCGTGTTTGTTGGACCAGTAGATTGCATTTGGTGGATTATTCACAATGTTCTGGGTTATCCACATTATCAGAAACAGAATTATATATATTATTTTTTTAAAGACTTTTTGGTAGCACTTTATAATAACTACACGCTATTTAGCATTAGTTAAGTGTATGAGTAAACACTTAATTCATCATTTATAAAGCATTATTCCAACATGGTTGGTGACGCATCATCACCGTGGCCCAGGCAGAAAGAATGCCGGCCAGGTGATGTGAGGCGATGCCCGTCACGAGTGTTGAGTATGTGTTATAGTTTGCTGGCACATACATATTATTGAGCTATCACCTGGATTGGTCTACTTACAACTGAGGTGGCGCGTGCCTGTCTCAGGAGCTCTTGTGATAAGCTTGCTAGCTGACTAGCTTGCGAGCTAGTCATAGCTAGCATACTCAATAATATGTATGTGCCAACAAACTATGAAACATACTCAATTCTTCTGCCACTGACGGACATCGCCCCCCATCACCATCATATTATTGCTCTTTATCACTTCGTGTTGTGTTTATTTCCCTTTTCTGTTGAGAAGATAACTGAGACTTTTGTTAGCTTTGAGGCATTTCTTTTAAATGTGTTTTAAGGCAGAGATAGTCCTCACTTTAGATGAGGTCACAAAACATACTTAACTAATACTTAACTAATGACTAGTAACTACCTGAATTAAGCATGATTTGAAGTATTCAATTATAGGCATTAATGTTTATAAAGCACATGTCAACATCGCCCCTAATCATTAGTGCATATCTAAATCATTATATGTATAAATAAATGCATGAATAAATGACATTTAAATATTTTTTTAAAGAATTTACTAACACTTTATAAATTATCATATTAATCATCTATAAGTCTTTAATCCTTCATTTACAAATGGGGAATCCATCCTTTATAAAGTATGAAAACCCAATCATGAAACGCATTATAATCAAGAATAAAACATGTATAACTGTGTTTATGAATTGCATACTAATGAGTTAATGATGAGCGTTCATGTTGGAATTAAGTATTTACTCGTGCTTTACTAATGCTAAATAGTTGTTGTTTTTTTGGGCCAGTAAATTACATGAAGGGTGACATCAAGACAAAGCTTGCATTTGTCAGACAACCATGTGCCGCAGTATCTATTGATCTCAGATATGTGAAATCAGATGAAACATCTGCCTTCACAGAAAAATGGACTGCTGGGGTGAAATCCCTTCTCACACAGCTCCTCCCCTCTATGTCAACACCCAGCCATTACTTAAGCTTGTGTGTGCGCTCACCTCTGGTCCACCCCCTACAGATCTACGCTTCATGGAGCAGGAAGAAAGAAAAGAGCTGCCAGGAGTGTTACATCCCTCTTTCAGGCTGGCCAAAGAGGCCTCGGCACAGGTATCAAACAGTGCAGCGCTGGTACCTTTTCTTTGCTGCTTTTTGCAAGTTCAAAAATGCTGTATCAAACTCACCTCTCAGACATTTCATGGTGTAAAATCACATAACACAACATGTTCTTTTCAGCCCATTGTCATCCCATTGAAAACACACACACTTTCCCTCGAAGCAAATATTCATCAAACACTTTGCTCCAAACACATCATCACTTTATGAACTACTTTTAGGCATCAGCACTTCACATCAAAGGAATCTATTCACAAATGTCCTGATTCGTACCATGCTTCAATTTCAGTAAAAGGATAATAATACCGTACTTCTCAATATGCCCATTGAGCGGACCATTTGCTTTCATTCCCATCGCTCGCCCCTCGGTTCCTCTCTCACCTGCAGGTTTTCACTTTGACACTAACAGCTGGTGCCAGACCTGAAGCTGCCACTGAACCTGTATGTGTATTTCAAGAAAGATGTCTAATTCCCAAGGTCTCACAACACTGTTGAATACTTATGAGTGCTTCCATTTCGAGCCCAACTTGGCTCTTCAGCGAGCACAGAGTCATTGTAGTAATAATACATAGACTTAAAGGGCTGTCCCACCACAAAGGGACATTTGTGCGTCCGTGTGAAGCAGGTGAGGACGGCTGCTTGGTGGGATAGTGATTACTCGCAGGGCGAACCGTTAACTTCCACAAGTTATTGAAGAGGTTCATGCAACAGAAATAAAGTATAGGATGAGATCAGACATCAGCAGAGTTTATAAATAAAAGTGAATGATGCAACACAGCTAACAGGATATGATAGCTTCCTCTATTTTAGACTCATGGCTCTCTTTCCCCTTATATTATAGGTCAGCACTGTAAAGACAGCAAGTCAACACTGAATATTTACACAAATGTAATTCACCTCCTGAGAATGAATTGACATTGACCTGGCCTAAAAGCGGAAGAACAGTGCACGTCTGCCGCGGTCCTGGGATTTAGCTTGTCGTCTGTTGCCTTTTTTGTTTCGTTCCTCTGCTCTCCTTTCCTTTCAAATCCCTTCGCTTTCTGCCTTGTGTGCGCTTTCCCTGATTAATTTCACCTGTCCCTCGTTAGTCAACAGACCTCCTGCTCACCTGTTCCCACTTCTCCATTAGTCGGTCAATTTTTGTCCCAGCTCAGTTCTTTTGGTCTTTGCTATATGTGGTTGCTGAATGGAGTTGTGTTTTCCTGTTGTGTTCCTGCATTGCTGTTATTTAGTGGAACGGCTAGTGTTCCTCGCGTTTCGGTTTGTTTCCAGTGATCGGTACGCCTAGTTTGTGTTGGATTAACTTCTGTTACCCGCCTGTCGTCTGTTTTCATTAGATCGTTGAAACTCTCCCTGCTGCCTCCTCATCTAGTCATCTGTGTTGTGGGTCTATTATAGAGACACACAATAAGTTAGGTAATGAAGAAGTCATTTGAACTCAAACAAAGTAAAAAGTATCATCGCTGAGCACTTGGCCAACAAAGCTGTGTGTGTTTTTGCTCACTGATTATTATAAGAAAGACAAAGAAAGGGCGCTCGGTTAGTTGAACCTCCTGTTAAACCCTCTTTATCTTTGCATTCATCTCTCACTGCACTGAAAGCCCGTTAAAACCGAATGTTCAGTGATCACGCTGCCGTGACTGCTGGATCATCGCAGTCTGACACATGCTGGCTGTAGCAGAAACTATCCATGAGATATTGCCTCATTCTAAAAAATTCTCTGAATGTATTATCACTTTTAAATGAGCGAAAAGAAGCCTGCTCGGCGTCCTCAATACATTTTTGGGCTGCAGGGTTGCTGCCTCTGCAAGTAGCTCAAGGTGCCCGAGTGAGTGGAGTCGACTGTTTTCCTCTGAGGCTGTTTTTCTGTCTTCAATTTAAATTAAACATTCCCTATGCGTCTCATATATTCGCCTACGTATTCTCCCATGCACACAAGTGCTCAGACTGCAGACTTGTGAGGAGTTTGCTCACTCTTTGATTTATTCATGCCCCACTGCACAATATGTGGAAAGGGGAATTGAAGTAACAACATTGGTATTTTTTTTTTTTTTTTGTCTTATTCCTTTACTCAAGTATCAGATTCATCAGGAAACTGAACTCTCATACACTGCATGGCCGTGGATAGTTAGATAGATTCCTTAGAGACAGACACAACCAGGACTAAAAGGTTAGGGTTTTTTTGATTGCCGCATACATAATACAGTTATTTTTCACAGTCTACAATTTTACTTGTCGCAGTCGGAGAAGCACAGATGTAAATAAACTTTGACGGATTTCATTTAACTGCTTCAGTGGCATGGTCCTGGCGTTGTTCATGCTGTCTCACAGTCACCCTGACATGACTTACTCAGCCACTTGAAGAGAACTGAGCCTTAATGTTGTTAGTAATAATAATAATAATAATAATAATAGCGAAAAGGGCACTTGGAGAGCATAGACCTCCACTAAGTCTGTTCCCATATGTGAAATGTAATGTGTGAGTCTTCCCAGTGATTCAGATCTGCACAAAAACACTATGGGTTTTCTTAGACCGACGGTTCACCCTTCCACCAAGTTTCAAGAACATTGGGTGCGTAGTTTGACCGTAATCCTGCTGACAAACAAACCGACGAACTGAACTGAAAACTTAACAGATCTGTGTCTCCTTCTGCCCTCCCGAACAAAGAAGAGTTTAATCTCCCTCAGTTGTTCCTCGTGAATGTATTAGTCTATCATAACATATTGGGCATAAAGGTTAAAAATGGGACCAAACTTTTCCATGGATCTCAGTTTTTGAGCCACAACAAAGGCCAAAATGTGGCCTGCAACAGATTAGGTAAGGCTTGTTATTTAGCCTTTAAGCAGCTGTTGATCACCCGTACCAGCAGGTTAAGAGGAGTCAGCAGTCGATGATGGTATGAAATAAAATATTTTTTTCAATCATTTTGAATCACCCCAACCACAAACAATCTTTGAGCCTATAACAATAAATGAGGACTTTGGTATGCAAGGTTAGATATGGACAGACACGCACACTCATGACCAAACGCATGATCAATATCGCTCGCGTTGTGTCGTTAATTATTAGGCCATTGCCAGTTAGCTTAGCATAAAGACTGGAAACAGGGGGAACAGCTAGCCTGGCGCTGCCTGTAGGAGACAAAGTATTTCTTTAAGCATCTTAAAAGCTCACAAATGAACATGTTATATCTTATTTGATATCTTACTGTTTCCTGTCTTGTAGTAGTTGACCACTGGGAAGTTACTGGTCCTGGTTTTCGTAAAGATTAGATGTTTTGTGAACTTAAAGGTTCTCAATACGAAATGTAGAACATACTGTAAGCCTATCTGGTGGCTACACACAGCTCTCAACATGGCGATAGCTGAGACGGCTGCTCACAGCTAACATCAGCCTGTTTGCAGTGTCGTGCTAAGCTACGCTAGCCTGCTGCTTGCTGTATAGCCTAATATTTGCCGTACAGATGTGATAGTGGTATCAGTCTTCTCATACAACTCTCCCTCATATTAGAGAGACCAAAATGCTAAACTATTCCTTTAAGTGCCCCATCTAATATCAAAGAGTAACATGTGTGTTTGAACCGAAGTCATATCAGAGGTTAAGTGGCAGAAAAAAATTCAATAACCTTGATTATTAGATACCCTTCCAATTTTCACTTCCTCCGTAATTAAAATGTGATGAGCCTCAAGCTTCCTAATCGCTATCATGGATGCCTAATGTCTTCTGCTACTGCAGCCTACCAGGTCTTTTTTTCCACTGTTCCTTGTGGACAAAAAAAAATGTTGTGAACCTGTAAGGCAAGACAATCAGAGGAATGAGAGAATTCAGGGGAATTCCCCCCGCAGCTGCTAAAGTAGCAGATTGGAGTAGGGTAAGGAAGCGGAGAGGCGTCATTTATCTTCATAAGACCCTCATTCCGTCGGGGTTGGAGCAAGCAGGGCAAGAGGAAATATATAGGACAGGGAAATGAAGGATGGGGAGGCAGGCAGAGAGAGATGTGGGTGATCTGTAAATGTTGCAGACTGAGACATCTGTGGCAATCTGCCGCTGCTGATGGAAGGTTGCAATCGTTGTCAGCTTGTCCTGCACGCGCATCTCCATGGGTATGGGGAGAAAATGATGCTTTTCTCCCCATACCCATGGAGATGCACGCGAGGAACAGGTGGAGAGGAAGTGATGGATGAGGAAGGGGAAAAGGAAGGACGTATGGCGAGGGTGCGTGTGATGCATAGCTGGGGACCGATGGAGAGGGAGGAGGGCGCTCGGGAGAAAGGAAAATAAAATGGCAAAGTGCACAATGTAATTGAATTCATCTTTATCGTCATTACATTTGAAATCGAGGAAAAATACAGATATTCCAAGATGGTGTCACTTACAAAATATAATAAAAAGTGTACAATAAATGACTAAAGTAAAAATTCAGAGGCAGAATAATCAAAGTGTACATTGTGAACATACTGCATATACAGAGTAGTGCAACAAGAGTGTACGGTAGCTACTCTGTGAGGCTATCTGAGCTGAAAGATCGCTAAGAGGCACCCGGTCTAAATTCACAGGAGGACGTACACCACCAAAGGATCTGCTGTTCTTGTTACAGCATCCTCCAAACACCCAGCCTGTATGCATTACATACTGAACATTTTAGGCAGGCACATGATTGGCTAATCATAGCTTCAAGGTAGCTGAGGGGCTCCACAACAATCCCATAACAGCTTGAGCAGCACGGCTGCCAGCAGGCCGACGTATGTCTCCAGTCATCATGAAATCCTTTTGTTTTTCAATATGGATTTTCACGTAACTTTGTATTAAGTACCCAGGGCTGAAATGCTGACATTTACTA
Source organism: Taurulus bubalis (assembly GCF_910589615.1). Lineage (NCBI taxonomy): Eukaryota > Metazoa > Chordata > Actinopteri > Perciformes > Cottidae > Taurulus > Taurulus bubalis. The sequence continues at coordinate 21,979,203 of NC_136594.1, read as the reverse complement.
TACATCTGCCCTTACAGCAGCTTATGTGGAACGAGCTTTCATATTTGTGCTTTTCAAACCGGGTGCTCCCATGTGGGAGACGAAGGATCTAGCAGCTGGCCAAAGGGTAATCCCCACCTCCCAGACCTGCGGAATATTTGGCTTACAAGTCTTCAGGCAGTGCAGCTACTCTGGCTAGGGAAAGCTTTTTCCGTCCCCGTCAGTCGGCTGCTGTGAGCCGTGGTGACTGCTAAAGGGTGGGAGGATGGGGGGCTCCAATCAGGAGACCATGGCGATGGGAGACAAGAGCGTGCTCCGAATAAAACCGGGTCCAAGGCGGCTGCGCTCTGCTCTCACAGTCTGGAGGAGGGAGGGAGAAAGAGAGAGATGGGGGAGAAAGAAGAGATAGAGAAAAAATGTTTAGTGAACAGAAATAAATTAAGGGTGTACAAGTGAAGGAGGGAAAGCAGGAAAACATTAAACGGTGGGTTTTCTCATAATATCCTCTGCTATGACAAGGGTCATGTAGACCTGCAACCCAACGATGGCTTTGGGATGTTATTCTACAGTTTCTGTAATGTGTGTTAGGCCTAAAGGGGACGAGTCATGCTCATTTTCAGGTTTGTACTTGTGTTTGTGGTTTATCTTGAGAACATATTTACATCCTTTTAATGTTCAAACATACACATTACTCTTCTCATACAGTCTTTCTGAATATACCTATATTCACCTTTGGTCTAACACAAGCAGTTTTTGCTCCCTCCTGAACAAACCCAGTCTCCTCTGATGGGCGTGGGAGAAAAGCATTGGCACACCTTTTGCAAAGGTAGCGCTCTCTAGTTGCAGCCCACAGAAAACTGACTGTGTGGTCTTATTTCACAGTTCGTGAGTTGGCAGGTACTCTATATACCCACATGTATGTGCACAAGTTCTTAGCGAGTGACTTGTAGCTGGTGTGGCTGAAAAGCGAACATTCGCTGACTGTCAGTGGCGCATGGTTGCCCTCGGCTGGCCTAAACACCCGTCTCTGACACTAAAGCCGTGGAACAAGGTGAGCAGAGCAGTGGTGACTTATCAACATCCAGGTTTCATGGTGCTGCTTTGGCCCTTTGTGTGTTTGCACTGCCAGTGTTGACTTCACAGCTCAGTACCTTTTGTGCTAAATGTGTTGGATCAAATCCGGCCCTGGAGGCACAGACTGGTTTCTATGTTGTAGTATTTGTCTCTATCTTGTGGAGGTTTGAGGAAGTTCATACTAAACCAGAGCAAAGTTTGTTTTTGGAAGTTGATAACCACTGATGTTATGACGAGGCCAAAGGAGGCAGTAACGCTTTCTCTCTTAAAAAGCAACATGGTTCAGCCTTAGAATTAAAGAGCAGATCTAAAACTGGCTTGTATATAACCTAACACATTTATGTTGTTTCCAATCCTCGGAGACTTCCACCAGGGGGAGAAATGGCTCCATAGCAGTTGTGATCAATTCAAGTTGTCTCTTCTCTCCAGAAAGCCGAGTCCGGCTCTCTTATGTAACTTTACGATGCTCTGCGGGTTCGAGCTGCACAGTTCATTAACACAGGCCCCATGTGCCAGGGCCAGAATTAGCGCATATATCCCATTACACATTATGATATTATACGAGGAAGCGTGGCTTTTCGCTCTCTTCTGTCTCTGTCACGTGCAGTCATGCAACTCTTTGTTCTGCTACTTTTAAGAGAATAACACACACCATTCCCCTTTCTGTCACCTTAAACACACTCATAAACGAGCTTCCCACACGCTTAGCTTTTTCCACTGTGGCAGCAGAGGGACCAGTTTAATCACCCTGTCACCACGGCTTGCTCTCTTTCTTCCTCCCTTTTCTCTCAGGACATGACTTTTCGCCGCACGTCTCAATTTCATGCTCCCATTTGGATAATTGCATTAGAATTACGTTACGCAACGTGTATTTCTCGACGTCTCCCCGCGTGTATTTGTGTATTTTAAAGTATACGACCTTAGTATCGTGTAATTTGGTTCATGTGACCTTAAAGGAGGTATATGAGCTGAAATACCAGCGGTCTGTTTTTATGTGAAATGCCATACTGCTAGACTGCCCCATCGGGGAGGACCAGACCAGGCAGCGGGGCACTTGCTCACTCCTCCCCTTAAAAAAACAAACTCTCTTACCATAAAACACCTGTTGCCTCTCTCTCTCTCTCTCTCTCTCCACCCCCTTCCCTTTCTTTTATTCACTGTTACTTCCTCTGGACGTTTCCTACATCAGCCCTTTCTCGTAAAGCCTCCCTTGATGTGGTCGGGTATCGTGTTGCGCCTCTCAGGTGACGGGCCCACGTGAGAGAAACGGCACAATAATATCACGCAGCTCGCACTCCTGACGTCACGTTGTGTCCCAGACTCTGTGTGTGTGTGTGTGTGTGTGTGTGTGTGTGTGTGTGTGTGTGTGTGTGTGTGTGTGTGTGTGTGTGTGTGTGTGTGTGTGTGTGTGTGTGTGTGTTAGATGGCTGTCTTCGTGTCGCCTACTTCTGTCGCTGGACCGTCGGGAGTCAATTCACTTTCTGTTCACTTAATTCAATCAGCCCTGGAAAGTAACTCGTTTAGTCAATTACTGAGCTTCAATGTTGGGGTACTTGTACTTTACTTGAGTATTTCCATTCATTCCTTCCATCCAATATTTCCTGTTTTAAAAATGTGTTTTAACAAAAACGAGTAAATAAATTATTTGCAATGACCTCTCTCTCTCTCTCTCTCTCTTGTGAGGAAAGAGCCCAGAAGACGTTTAAACCAGGGAGTAAAAAGTTTAAATACCCACAATTGTTCATAATATTTTGTTGGCATTGTCATTGATGTGTTGCAACAAAGTGCTGTCCCGTTCATATTTGCACTATTCCAAGCCCTGCTTCTTGATCACTCAACCCTTTACAGGTGAGGTCTTTAAGTCCCTGAGGGTTCAGGGTTAAGGCCTTGGGGGGACATTGGGATTGGGTGTTCAGTCTGACGCAATACATATACTCAGAAATATTAAGGATTAAATATGGTACATAAAACACATGCAAGCAGAGACTGTATTACACAGCTGTATGAGTAGATTGTTTGACAATTACCTCTATGATGCGCATCTTGCATCAATTTGCATCAATTTAGACGCGTCAGTGAAGACGTGTCTATGTATGCTTGTTAAACAAATCTAAAGTATCCCCAAGCCAACAAACTACCAAATTGAATTGCTTATACATTGATGCATCGCTCATGCTATTCTAATAAATACAGTAATATCACTTGTTTTTTTATTTAGCAACTTTTTGTACATTTTGCTTTTAGCACGTGTGTACTTTAACTCAAGTAGCTTTTACATGAAGAAATAGTTTGACTGGGACACAAGTTTGAATGGGAAATAAGTTGATTTCAGATTGCTACAGCCAGCAGGTAGTTAGGTTGATTTAACGAACAAAGACTCGAAACATGGGAAACTGCAATGTTTTGCATTTCAGTTTTTGTAACCAAATGAGATTAAAATGTGTCCATGAGTGATCTTTAGACGTGCTTGTAGCTAAATTTAGTTGAACAGAGCCATGCTAGCTGTCTCTTAGCGAAGCTAACCGAGTGCTGCGGCTGTAGCTTCCTGTTGAACAGACATCTATACCGTATGAGGGCGGTATCCCTCTCGCCATCTATTATTGCTTTAAGTAAAAGTACGTCAACACTGAAAACTATGAGTACTTGTAAGAACTTCATTGTGGCGAAACTATGATACACTTCCTGATTGAATTAAGAGTACATTTGCCACGACTGTGACTCAGACTCTGGTTTGAATCTCAGGATAGACTGGCCCGGGTAAAATCATTCATCATTTCATACACTGCTAAAACAATACAGATGGAACAAACATAACCAAAAAACCTCTCGCAGACCAGTGCTTACATGCTGTGAATTATTTCCCTGTCTGAAAAACAACGGATCTGCTTCACACAAGAATGGTTTCACAGCTCTGATTTCCTCTCGTTCGGCATCAGAGAAGAAGTTGAAAACAGAAGAGGTCACAGGACTTTCAGAACTCCCCCTGTACCATGACCACCGGAGGATTAAATAGATGGGCCATGACTTTGTCTCCTGGTCACACCATTAGAGAGATGACTGACAGCTTCCTGGGGTGCTTTCCTGTTTTAAATTGAGTCAGGACTCCAGTCCACAGCCTCTAATGTGGTGTTTAGCGAAACACTAGTCGGACAGGTCGCGGCAGAAAGAAGATGAATGTTGGTTGTAAAAGAGGACTACGCGGCCAGTTTGATTTGTTTAAAGCTAAAGTAGATTCAACAAAGGGGAATAGTGGCTGAACACAGGTCCACGAGAGAGACAATAATGTAAGTCTTTGTTGTGTAATTCACAAGTTGAGTCTGGTTACATATGATTAGGAGATACGTTTTTTTGTATTACATTTATTTGTTTTCTTGATGAGAGTGAGACGAGAAGTTCAAAACAACTCTTGATCTTCTCTGAACAAGAAATCCAAAAATCAGCATTCCCAAAATGTTGAACTATTATTGCTTTAAGAAGAAGCGCTACCTCCACCACCTCGGCAACGGTTTTGTATAATTTTTTGCCCTTATGTTGACAGGTTGAAGAAGGAATGACATTCATCTTGGAATATTCATTACTGAGTAAAAGGCTCTTTGTTTGGGTGAGGACTAAAATCAGCTCAGTGAATCATACATTTTGCAAACCTGTCTGGAGAGAGATTTGGTCTTTGGGAAAAACAGGAAAGATGACCAGCTGGGGATGTTTACTGTGTCTGTACCTGATATTCATCTCTCGCTCTTGAGGGTTCATGTTGTAGCGACTGCATTAGGACTTTGGTGAGAAGGCAGACATGTCCCTCATGGGAGAAGAAGTGTTTCCATCTGTTGCACAAGTCATGAAATCCTCTGAGCAAAAATGATTTTATAATTTGCATTCAAAGATTTATTTGTCAGATACACAATTGTCCAGTGTGCAGTGAATGGCTAAGCTCCAATTTTCATAATAAAACAAAGGAAAAATACAAAGACATTATTTAAATAAGGAAAGTTATGAAAAACACATAGGCAAAAGAAAATGCAAATGTACATTCAAAAAAATATTGTTATGATCTTCAAGAGGGACGACAACATACATTAATTGCAACATAGCCAGCTCAAAGGTCTTTTTCATCTGTTTCATCTGGTTTGGGTCTACCAGTGATGCGCAGGTTGACCCAAACCTAAAACCATTCACCTATTTTAAGCCTGAAACTGCTTATAGATCCTGTCTGTGGATGAGGTTCACCAGCACAGAGATTTCCCAGCACCTAGAACACCACAGCCCATACCAGAGACCATGAGATGTTTGGCTTTTTCTAGTTCAAGCCAGAACTATGCACGGACATTCATAGCAGGAACCTAACTTTCAAGTCTCTGCCTATCACATTTCTCTCATCAAAGGAGGTCTCTGTGTCAGGGCAGGTGTGGCTGCAAACCTGTGGTTGAAAAGGAAGACAGCGGAGGAGAAAGAGGAAGAGGAGGAGACCAACCCTCATATGAGCTGCCCTTAAAACAATAATCCACCATTCTTTCCAAGTGATAATATCCTCATCACTCCTGTGTCAGCGCCATGTGGTCAGAAATAATAGTCAGAGACAGACGGGTGCACCTGAATTCAATATGAACAGCAAAACAATCAAAATGTACCTTTTTTAAATCTATGGAAACTCATTTTCTCACACCATGATGGGTGTGTTCACGCTCTCTGACAGCTGCTATTATCTAACTATTTGCTTAATACGCTCCACTTTAATTTTCTGTTCTGGCACCTACATTAGTCTGGAAAAACAGAGGGAATTCCTCCCCCCTTCTTCATCTTTTTTTCTTCTTTTTTTTCCTAGAGGTGGAGGTCCTATTAATGTTACCAATGCTGTCTGGCCCAGCTGAATATATTTACTTAGTGTTAGGAGAGTGGTGGCCACAAAAGCAGGAATGTGCCTGAGTGTGACTTGAAAGCGGCTGTTACATTTTCATTTTTAACCCATAAAATAAATACAGAGCGGCCCTGCGATTTTTATGAATGGCTGCATTCATTCCAAAACACGCCCACCAATCAGCGAGCTGTCCTCGCGGTGAAGCCACGCCCGTTTGGAATGTCGGGGCTGCTTGCCTGCGCGCTGAATGGCTAGAAGCACGGAGGAGGGCGGGGCCTCTTTGAGGCTCACCAGCGGGTATATATCAGATTTTAGACACTCGTCCCGGTAGAAAAACAAGGACCACGGTCCATAAACGACTGAAACTCAGTGTGAAGCTACTTAAGACTCGCAGCCCTCCTTTGGATTGTAGCTTGAAGATATTGTTTTTATCTTTATTTGTATTTTTCCCTCAACGCGTCATAGGCTAATCATGGCATTTCTGATCTACCTGACAGTACTGACAACAGCAGTCATCACACAGGTAAGACGCGCGAGCAGAGTGATCTTCCAGGAAGTGTTTTTAAAGATTATAATCATTTTTAATCTGCTATGGATGTTCGGTCCTATAAATGTCATTAAACTTTGATCTCCAGAGTTTGAACAGCACATACATCCTCTGGTGCAAGTTAATGTGTTTCATCTTCAGCATCAGATTGGCTGTGCTTACTTTATGTCTGTCTGCCTAAACAGTGGATGCAATACAAAGTGGTGTAAAAGGAGTTTAGGTGGGGTTATCGCTCTTATTATTGCTTATATAACAATACTGCTCCTCTGAGGTTCGTTGTCCTGGTGATCAGCATGCCTACTCATGTCTCCTTTTTTATTTTTTTTAAAGCCCAGTGACATGTTGATTCCCACAAACTGTAACAAGTTGGCTCTAGTGCTGAGCGATGACTCAAACCTGGAGTCAGCGGGGGACCTGGGTATAAACCCTGAGCTGTCTAGACACCGGGGCTGACTGGCCGGCAGTGACTTAGTAGTGCAGTGCTTTGTCTGTGGAAGAAGGAAATAAATCACAAATCCTGGGGAGCCCATGATGCAGAAATAAAAAATAAAGAAGTTAATGTAGCAGCTCCTTGTCACAGCTGGTGACCAGCCCACCAACGATGACTGCAGCACCCTGATTGCCATACATTCTCCAATCAAGTATAGTAGTGTGTTGCATTGTGGCCTCTCTACATCTGACTAGAAAAGCTTTGTCTTGAAGCTGCATTACAGATCTCCATGATGTTATTCGAATAACATAAATGGAGTTATGTATTCTTGATCTCCCTGCCTCTCTCTCCTCTTTCTCCAGGTGACTGCTAGCTGCCCGGCAGCGTGCGACTGCCCCGACGAGCCCCTGGTCTGCCCCCCAGGAGTCAGCGCCGTGCCTGACGGATGTGGGTGCTGCAAGGTGTGTGCGGCACAGCTCAACCAGGACTGCAGCCCCATGAGGCCTTGCGACCACCACAAAGGGCTGGAGTGTAATTACGGCAACGATGTGACCATCGCCTGGGGCATCTGTCGAGGTGAGGGAGGAGGGAAGGAGGGAATATCACTCAGAGGAAGAAGGAAAAAAAGCTATTTGTACCGCTCACCCCATGGAGGACATAGTAATAACACGCGTAGGAAGAGAATCCTGTATCTAGAGTGAATATGGGGAATGTGATCTGCTATAAAGATCAGTGATGCCTGGGCAACAATGGAGAAAAAAGGATGTCAAGGAACTGGATGAATTGAGCCCCACCTTTCCATTAAGCCAAAGCCCACACAGCCCAGCGGTTGGGCAACATGAAACCTTGCACTTCCGAGAACAAGACAGGAGGGTATTTTAATGAGTTGTAGAGGTTTTATGGCAGCGACAGGGGGTTTCAAAGATAAAAATACACCCTCCATCTGCACCATGCCAGTGTTGCCCCACAAACTATGAATAGCTGATTCTTCCACACTTGTGAAAAAAAGGAGTCTGACACTTCTTGCGTCCCAATTTCTACTGACCTTTCAATCTCAGTGGTCCTCTGTTGCCATGTGAAGTCATTGTGTGTGTTTATCGGTCACGTCAGGAGACACAGCAGCTGTTGAAATGTGAGCACATGCTGAATTCTTCTTATACTCGCTGTATCCGGAAGCTCAAGCATTGGTGCCTTTTAGACTTCAGAGGATGTCCTGTAGAAACTGAGATGCATCTCTGTGATACCCTAACCCGTGGAGGCCCTTTTGCTTTATGCATATAAACAGTGTGCCTCTGTGTGTGTGTGTCGTTAAAGGTTTTGTTCCAGCTGATTTTAAATGTGTCTTTCCAGCTAAATCGGAGGGACGCACATGCGAGTACAACGGCCGGATCTACCAGAACGGCGAGAGCTTCCGCGCCGGCTGTAAACACCAGTGCACCTGCATCGATGGCGCCGTTGGCTGCGCTCCTCTCTGCACCAATAAACTGCCACCGGCCTCGGCCTCCTGCCCCTACCCACGGCTGGTCAGGATCCCCGGGCAGTGCTGCTTCAGCGTGGACTGCCACAAGGGCACCTGGCGGCTCCCACCCAAGCATCAGGTTAGTTTTTTCACGTACTGCGGCATAGGACTCTCTTTTGTGTGTGTGTGTGTGTGTGTGTGTGTGTGTGTGTGTGTGTGTGTGTGTGTGTGTGTGTGTGTGTGTGTGTCACGAATTGGGAACCTGTTATATGGGGTTTCTTTTCATAATAACACATGCTGTGACTTCTACATATATATACAGTAAATATATACTTTTTCTAAAGCACCAATCATCACAAGTGAGCTTGAACTACAATAAACAAAAGATTCATGCAGGTAGAGCGGGCTGAAGTGTCCCTCCTCTGATTGATTGCCCTGTAATAATCCCTTGATAATCAGGGCGCCATGGCGATAACGCTGTGAAAAACACACAAACGATGGTTGGACTCCCCAGCACTGTCTCAGCTTATCTTATCTCCCACCACAGGCGCCTCCACCACAGCAGCACCTGCCCAGACGTCAGCAGCAGCCTGAAAATGAGCTGGCCAACGAGCTCACAGAGGTCAAGTCCAGCGGCTGGGAGAGTGAGCGTGGCTACAAACACCTGCCTGGTGAGAGAAAGGGAGCCTGAGGGGGGACTATCAAGTGTGTCTCACCACTGCTTCGTTCACATTCGTGTCCCGCTAGTTTCAGGCTTCATGGGCTGCATGTGTAACTGAAGAGTAATTACATGATTTAACCTTTCACAGGGAGGAAAAGAAGCGGCCCTGCAAGGCTGTACTCGGGCACTGCGGCGCTTTGATGCTTAAAGCTAATAATCCATTGGATTATTGCAGACAATAAACTTGGTGGCAAACACAAGTTTATGATATTTACAAATTTTTTGGTTCAGCAAGATAATCGTCACAAGTATAAACTATCTTTATGACTTTTGAACTGCACATGTAATCGTGAGAAGTAAAAAGATACCGTGAGGCTGTAAACAAACTACAGGGTTGCGTAAGCGTAGAGTTTACACAACGAGGCCGTAAAGGTGATCTAGTCAGCCTGATTAAGTTCTGTGTTGGAAGCTGCCTTTTTTTAATTCACGTAAAAGCTTCACGATTGGGATATTTACATATTTTATACCGATGGGGTCCACACCCCCGGGTTGAGAACCACCGGCCTAATTGTTGATTTTTCTTGTCCGCCCTCGTCTCCTCAGTGTGGAACCATCTGAAGGGGAAGTGTCCAGTCCAGACCACGGACTGGTCCCAGTGCTCCAGCAGCTGTGGGATGGGCGTTTCCTCTCGCATCACCAACAAGAACTCTCAGTGCAAGCTGGAGAGGGAGACGAGGCTCTGCACCGTGCGGCCGTGCCGCGGCCTCGCGGCCCCCGCCAAGGTGAGGCAGGCTGAACTTGACTGGAACTGACGCGGAGACGGGCGGAGAGCATATGGGTCGAGCGTTCAGCGAGATAACATCTTATCACGACAACTTATCTCTTGCACGGTGAAACCTAAACGCCTTGTGATAACACGCATCCATGAGGAATTATTTCTCGTTTTATCCCTCCATGTCAGACTGCACATGGGGGGGAAACACACCTGCTCATTATCGCTCTGCTTCCTGGTTTCCATCTTTTAAACTAAGACTAAAATGTCCAATCTGTGCCGCAAAGATTGACCCGTTTGACCTTCTGGAGCTGAGTAAAATCTACTCTTAGTGCTAAAGCCATGTTTATCCAGAGTTCAAGAAGGGAGATTATTTTAGCGGTACTTTTGGGGAAGCTCTGCATCCAGTGGGAACTGGGCAGTGCTGATTTACTCAGCGGTGTTTTGGTGGCAAGCAGGCGCCTTTTTAAATATAGTCCCCCACCCCCGGCATTCCTGCCAAGCAACTGTCCATAGCTAGGCCCCGTCTGTGTACTTGGAGTCCAGGGAAGTGGTGTGTCTATATTAATCCTCCATGTTGGACACGCACTAAGAGCTCTTTTTCTCGGCTCCATTGAGCTCCGGTGCCAAGAGCGATCATAGGTGTCGGTGTTAAACGGAAAAGGCCACTCAAATGTTGAATAATGGGGTTTAATCTTAAAATGAATCACCATAATCTAAAAATAATCCCCCTTTCAATCCCTGTTTTGGCATAACAAATTGAAGTCTGGCCCTCTTTAATGTGAAACTAATGAGTTTGAGTGCAAAGCTGCTTAAATCTGCTGTTATGTAAAGGGCCAGGCCAGATGAAAGTCATTATTACATTTTTATGAAAATACTTCATGACTTGTTTTGATGAGTTTTGCTAATAAAGCCATATATTTCACATATATATTTCTGACACGCATCCTTTTGCTTTTATCCAACCACACAGAAGGGGAAGAAGTGCTCCCCGACCCAGAAAGCCGCAGAGCCCGTCCGCCTGTCCTACGGAGAATGTGCAAGCATCCGCCTCTACCGGCCCAACTACTGCGGCGTGTGCACGGACGGCCGGTGCTGCTCGCCGCGCCGCACGCGCACTGTGCCCGTGACCTTTGCCTGCCCGGACGGCGAGCGCTTCCAGAGGTCAGCCATGTTCATCCAGTCGTGCAAATGCAGCGACGACTGCGGCCACCTCAACGAAGTGGCCCTGCCTCCACAGCACTGGATGTACGGAGACACGCACCAGTTCACAGACTAGTACAGGGGAGGACTTTTTGTTGTATTATATTATTGTGATGAGGTCAACTTTCTTGATGAATAAAAACTCTTTAAGACTAGGGGCCATTTTCCCCTCATCTGGCTCCCAATGAGTGAAGAGCACAGGCCGCCTTTTATTCTCAATCATAAAGGCAACCTCTTAATTGTGATATTGTGTGACCGGAGTGGATCGTACACTTGCCTGCTCCTATTCAAACGGACATGGGCCCTAAATCAGAGCCCTGAGGCGTCCCTGGACTTCCTCCACAATTGGACTGAATGCTAGTTCAGATGCGTTGGATTCTTTTTACTTTGTTTGAGACCCTGAGAGGAGGAACGCTACAAGAGCAACAAAGCACTTTGTTCAGCACTGAAACTTAAGAACCATAACTATGACGACAGTGCAGAATCACTTCACCTGCAACAATAGCCTTAAACACACGGAGATGCTTGGATGACTCCATGTCCCACAACGCACTGTGACTGTTTAGCGACAAGCAAAATCATCTTTTGCGGCTTTGTGGAAAGAAAATGTGGACCTTTTGTCAAAAAGCTGACATTTTTATTAACAGCAATGGATGACACTGTTCCTCTGTAACTGTTAAAATGATAAGGAACATTATGTGGAGCGTTCAGCAAGGACTGGACCAACGCCAATTGATTTCTTGTTTGTGCATTAAATGCAGCTCAAGAGGAATGTCTTACACTAACCTGCATTTGAGAATTTCTTTTGGATCACTTTTCTGTAAATATTTTCTTTATTTGGATCCAAGTTTGTGTTGTCACAATATATACTTATGTGGATTAAGGCACTGGAGCGTAGCTGTCCCATCCATGTTTCATGCAAGATTTATTTTTTTACTTTTGCTTAACTTTTCCAATAAGAGTAAACGGTTTGGTAAAACAGTGGCTATGACTCTGGCGCCCTCTGCTTGTGAGAATAGTCAACTACAACGCAGTTTGTATTGTACAGAATACTGTATGTTTATTGTAGAATCTGAAAAATCCTCAAAGGTCAAAAAAATAACACCATCAAATAAGGTATAAAAAGTTTAATTCTGCAACCAAAACAATATATCAATGTTTTAACAAGGACAACACTATAAGCACCCTGCAAAGACATCAAAATTAAAAAAAAAAGTTGTTTTATCTCTATGAACTTGCCAACATATATGGTAGGAGGGGGGGGCTTTAAAATAAGTGTTGAGGGTTTCTTTTTCCTCCACCAAAATACAGCAACTCCAAGGGTCACACTCGATCCTCACAGGAAAGACACTTCAGACTCATCTGGACTGTTCAACTGCAAAGAGAAAGGGGACGGTTTTTTTAATGTGAGGGGCAAAATAAATATGTAATGCACCGTTATACAGTTTTAGCCTACAGCAGTGGTTAGTTTGACTAATATCCTAATGTGTGATTAATTCACTTTTAAACGGTGTAATCCAAACACACTTTGATTTGTGACGTTTTATCTCCATTAACAGAAGACCAGAGCACAAATAGCCTTTAATGCATCCATCATGTCAACAGTGGAGAGATGATGTGTGAAAAGTAGGCTACTAGTGCACGTGGTCACAGACTGGCCCGTGAGCAACAACAGCACTTACTGTAGGAGGAGATATCAATCTCCTCTGGTAGCTCTGCTACGTTGACCTCAAAGCGGTCTTGGACATCGTTCAGGGTCTTGGCGTCGGTCTCGTCAGACACAAATGTGACGGCCAGGCCTTTGGTTCCAAACCTGCCAGCACGGGCCACCTGAGGAACAAGAGAAGACGTTCAAGCTCGAACCGGGCTCTGCTTTCTGCGATTCGTAAAATACACAATCTCCAATACAGAAAACAAATTGATATTATGGCTGGACTGACCCTGTGAAGGTATGTGTCAGAATCCTCTGGCATGTCGTAGTTGAAGACAATGTTGACTCGCTCAATGTCCATGCCTCGGCCAAACAGGTTGGTCGCAACCAGGATTCGCCGCTGGAAGTCTTTGAACTGCTGGTACCGGGATAACCTATTGGGGGGGGACAAGCAACAACAGGAATAAATAAGATAACATTCCAAAGTGAGACGAAGCACATAAACCTGGTTGTACATTTCTCTCTGGTTAGTTGAACGTTACCTTAAAACAAATTACAGTACAGTGATCTTTTCATATGATTTTCTCAAATTCAAGACATTGAAATTAAGAGAGCTACTGTTGAATTCAAAGTGTGAAGAAGGAAAAAGGCTACAATCAGAAGGCACGTACCGCTCTTCCTGCGCCATGCCCCTGTGGATGGCGATGGCGGGGAAATTCTGCTCCACCAGCAGCTGGGACAGAGCAACACACCGATGCACTGACTTAACAAAGATCACCACCTAAGGAGGAACAGAAAGAAAAGATCTTGCATATTTTTGCTGGGAATGGCGCAGACATCAATGAGATGACAGACAGGCATAAAGAAATATCGCCCTCTAAAAAGGACAAGAATCACTTAACTTATAAAATGTAAGTAGAGGGTCATGAGTGCAAATGCATATTTTTTCAAATTCAGCCCCACGGCAAAGATTTAAAATACCAAAACACAACTGATTCAGAGAGCTGCCGGCTATACCTGGTTGAACTCGAGGACATCGAGCAGGTCGAAAAGCTTTCGGTTCTTCTCGCTGTCCTTCAACTTGCAGTAATACTGCTGTAAGCCGTGGAGTGTCAGCTTGGTCTCGTCATCCACGAACACTTCCATAGGCTACACACCAAGAGAGCAGAGACAAGCATTAGTCACACACAGGTCTACAACTCCATACAGTTTCCTAAAATGGCAAGAAGAACTGCGCATGGCGGCTCACTAAACATGTTCTCCTGGACAGCAGCAGAGCCAGGAGGACAGACTGTCCTGACCACGCCAAATCTGCCCAGGAGGATCACTCTGCCCCTCAGATATGGCCACTCATGGCACCGACAGCCACAAGTGGGCAAAGCAAAGAGGGACTTTGTAACAAACACTGAACTCACCAAACCATCTAATTTGTTGATTAAACATAACTGTAATAACAGCTAATCTAAATAACTGGTTGTTACACTTTCTCTAACTCCACAGTAATTGATACATCCGTTTATGAACAAAGATCGCTTCATATAGGATTAAAATGCTATTGACATATAGCGAGCGGAATGACAGACAGTGGGTTGAATTTGAAACATTAGTAAATCTCAAGAATAACTCACATCCTGCATGAACTTGCGACAGACGGGGCGGATGTCTTTGCTTAGCGTTGCACTGAACATCATAACCTGTTTCTCATGAGGTGTCACCCTGAAGATCTCCTGGACGTCGCGCCTCATGTCTGTCCGAAAGAGAAAGAAATACTGTCAAAACTGCATTTGGATTATTCTTTGTAAAACGAAAAAGTTGTAACCATGTTATAAAAAAATGCATCTACTTTATTTTTAAATAAACTCTTCATAAACTACTCCATTCACTATTAGATCACAGTAAAATGATATTCCACCAACAACCCGTTTTCAACTGCACACTAACGGCTAGTGACAATGTGATGACATTGCACAACTCTACATGAGATATGCACTCACAGAATAATACCTGCGTCAACTGTCTTACATACCGACCACAGTCCACCAAAGCTACACGTTTCTGTAACATCCACCACTAAACACTTTATAAAACACCTGGTACTCACCCAGCTGCTCCAGCATCCTATCGCACTCGTCAAGCACGAAGTGTTTGATGTTCTTCACATTGAGGGTCTTGTTGCGGATGAGGGCCAGGGTACGTCCTGGAGTTCCTACGACAATGTGAGGGCAGTTCTTCTTCAGCACTTCCTCGTCCTTCTTGATGGCCAGGCCGCCGAAGAACACTGACACCTTGACAGTGGGCATGTACTTGGAGAAGCGCTCGTACTCTTTGCTGATCTGGAAGGCCAACTCTCGCGTGTGGCACATTACAAGGACAGACACCTGGCATACGGGGAAATTAGGAAATGAGTGTTATTAACTGTTAAATATTTATGTAGTGCATGTTGTGCTTTTGTATTGCTAGCTAGACATCAACAAACATCTGATCGCAACAAAATGTAAATCGAGAGGACGCAAGGTTTACGAAACAGTATTTTTAACACCGCCTAGTACAAAACTATGAGAGAGATTATGATTCTTGAGCATGAAAGGCAAGCAAAAACCAATGGTGACAAACTCACCTGACCATCCACAGGTTCTATCTGTTGCAAGGTGGCAAGTACAAACACTGCAGTCTTTCCCATACCAGACTTGGCCTGACACAGGATGTCCATGCCCAGGATAGCTTGTGGAATACACTCATGTTGGACTGAAAATTAAAAGGAAAAAAAAGGCAATTAAAAGATGATGCAGCTACAACATATACATCTTCAAAAACATCTGGCGATCAAATGATAATTTAAAATGATTTTTAAAAAAATGGGAGCTTATGAAGCTTCATATGTCTTATTGTGTTATACAGCTATTGCTTTAAAATAAGGAATATTTCCATATAGTTTTTTTGTTTACATTAAACGACTCAAAACTCTTGTTCACCTTCTGAGGGATGCTCAAACCCACAGTCGACAATGGACCGGAGCAGCTCTGGTTTGAGGAGAAAGTCTCTGAAGCCCGAGCTGTGAATGGAAACGTAGGACCCCTTCACTTCCTTCTTGTTTGCTGGGGTCCCAGTCTCAGGGGCTCCCTGGGGCTCCTCGTCCTCCTCATAGTCCAAAAGTTCATTATCAACATCGGTTTCTGCCATCTGTATGAACAACGTGAAAAGCAGTCAGTCAACCTTTGTTTCACAACTTTTCCCAAAGCAAAAAAACTGTGGAAAAGTCCTCCTTAATGTGCAAGCGTATAATTGGTGAGGAAGCCAGGTGCTCTCCAACAATGCAATAATAATTTTACATTTTATGAATTTGATCATAAATCTTAAAAGAATATAAACTATGTAATGCTTAGTTGCCGTTATTACTCGAGTCCGTAATCGTGTAGTAGTCCAATATAAATAAGTCACTCTCGGAATTTCCTGCGTTGAGAATTATCCGTAAAAATTGATTTTACACCGAAACCCGTATAACTAGCTAGCTTGATGCTACAATGAACCGGTAGCTCATAATTTTGCAAAGTTAGCAGGAGGGTCGTTTGGCTAATGTTAGCAGGCCGCAAATCACGCCAAACTGAAGTAATGATTTATATAATAATTATATATATCGAATAAGAAGTCAAAATTAACCGATGCGTCCCGCTAGCTGTTGCAACTACGCTGACTGAAAACAATGGCCGACCGATGCGATCCTTCTCTTTCATTCAAACCGGTTAGTTAGCAAGCTAGCAGCTAACAATTGAACGTGAGTCACGAATTACTATAATCCAACATTAAAAGCCACGTTACGCTCTGCCTTACATAGCATCGGACATAGCATCATTACTAATGATGCGTTAACGTCATTTTATAGTAGACGAATGGTCAGAAAAATAAACATAGATAGCTAAAGCTAATAGGCACACTCAAAACAAAGCTAACGTTAGTGTGGCTAGCGTGTTAGCTGCCAAAGCAAATCTCTAAGTCCTAACTTTAGCCACTGCTACAAATTATTCAAAAACATTTATCGTGCAATAACAACTAAATACACACAAGTAAAGTCAAGTGTGATGTGAAAAGTACGAAGAGGCTGCGACATTACCTTGCTGCGATGTCTGTATGTCCTGCCGATGTAAAAGTGCGTGGTACTACCGAGCTAGCGAGTCACAGTGAGCACACATGTATGGTGTGTTCAGGTACACCTAAAAAACTCCGTGCGCTCTCGATGGGTCTCGACCAATGGCTATAAAAAAGAATATTATATGTTGTGCCTGATAACAACTATGGACAAACAACGAAATTAATCTTGCAATACAATGATCAGGATTCTGTTGTTTTTATTTTATACATCATGTAATGCAGGACAAAGCCTTGAGATGTAACTGTGCCACTTAAACACATACATACAGTATTATACACATTGCATAGACACATTTAATATACATTGATGGCAGGGCTTTCGGGGTCTGTGTAATCTTCGGGTACCAGTTATTATACTGTCCAAAAGGTACAGGTCCATGGACTTTATAATGCGATTACGTTATTTGCCATAACACCTGAATGCATCTGCCACTAGACAGCATTGCCTGCTCAGAAATAACGTTGTGCTCGTTTTCAAGGCTGTGATTAGTCACAATCACCGAGGTCAGGGCAAAGAGCTGTAATATAAACTGTTGTTGCGTTAGTATTTCTGGAGATTGTGTATGTTGTAATACGTGTAATGTGACTGAAACATTCTTCCTGCCGTTTTTGTAATACAGTAAAGCCAATTTTCTCCTGCGAGTTTGGATCCTTTTGTCTTTTGATGATATATTTCGGATGAAAGCTCTTAAATTATAAGTATTTTCATAAAGCATTTGCAGCATTTGTTGGTCACTATGGTACAAGAGCCTGGGGAGCTGCAGTATCCATTTAATCCACTTGATGGCAATACAGCAAATTGTATTTGGCCAGTCGACTGATGGCTTTAAATGTACTTAACATAATATGTTCACGTTCGTTATAAGGGGCCTCAATACAAAAGCAGAGAATATCCCTCAAGGCTTGCCTGAGGTAATTATCAGTAATCATAACTGGATTAAAAGATGCTTTCTGGGAACCCAGCCTTGAATTCAACCACACTACTCAAATGAAAGACTCAAATCTACCACAATGTAAGCCCAGAATGTTTAAGATGCCACCATAACACAGCTATAAATACTCACTATATAAATAATGTGTGTGATATTCATTGAATGTGCTGTAACTCTGTTACGTTGTTCATTCTGTACACATGACATCTATTGCTTTTGTTCATCCCAGGAGAGGGATCCTCTTCTGTTGCTCTCCTGAAGGTTTCTTCCTTTTTTTCCCCTGTGAAAGTTTTTTTCCAGTTTTTTGTTATTCTGGGTTATACAAAATAAACTGAATTGAATTGAAAGCTAACGTAGGCCATATGTTTTGGTTATGTCAATCCTGGAACAACTTTTTGAATCATTGTCATAGATAATGTACAGGCAAACAATAGTGCCCACCTCACTCATTACCATCTTTGGGATTTCAACACCAGAGATAACTGTTCATGTACTTCAGACAAATAGACAAATAGCTTGTGCTTCATTGATGGCCCAAAGACTCAAATTAGATAAACCTCCCTCTCTTAAGCAATGGATAAGAGAAATGTTATCTATGGTGCCATTAGAAAAATGAAGACATAGATAGTGGGGCAAATTGTTCTTGAACAATATCTTGCTGAAGCTGTCTTGGGGTTGTGGGTATTGGAAATGGTCAAAAATGTTCCAGGAGTAAAACTACAGCATTTACTGTAAATTGTAAAACTGTTAATGCCGCACAGTAAAAGTCCTATATTAAAAATTGTACTTCAAGTGAAGAGTTGAAGAGATGCATTATCACTAATGTACTAAACTTCCCAAGAAACCATTTTAGGTTTGGGACATCCCCAGAAAATGTTCCCTTCGGGTTATATGGGAAAGTTTTGTCAATGTTCCGGGAATGTTTGTTTTTGTTTATATTTTCTAACCTTGCAGAATGTTCCGCAAACTGCTTAATCGCAACAATTTTCAGTTTTGGGAACATTTCGCATGGTCATCTGAATTGTAGGGTTAATGTCTGTTCAAAATTTAATTCAATTATGATGCTTGATAGTTTAATTAATAGTGCATCATATTTTTATTGTCATATGTTGTGGGTCCAATCTGAATCGCAAATGTAACCATAATTTCTCTGGTAAACTTCAGTAGTAGAAGTAGAAGTACACAGTAAGTAGTAGCTAAACAGTTCAGTTGCATATTTTGAAGTGCTTTTAGAGAATTTGTAAGCTTTTGTCCAGTATAATGAGTTAGAATAGTAACATAATAAAAAATAAATTCATATCTAAACATCATATTAATCTAAAAGTGGAGCCCTCAACTAAAAGCCCCAGGCCCAGGTTGCCAAAGTTGGCAAACAGTAAAGTCTGCCATTTTGTATTATATAGACCATTGGTAGCAGCAACTTTTATGTATGATGCAACCGTATTGCTCAGGACCCATAGAAGCGCATTGTTGAGTTTAAAATGTGTTGTATGAACGGTTCTCGAGAAAGCTGCAAGCAGCAACACCACAGGACCGGCAGGCAGTTCTGAACAGGCATCTTTTCAACGAGCACTGCACCAGTTAAATAAAAAGCGAGATATGAAACTTGTGTCCAGGCTGAGCATTCAACCTGAAGGTCTCACTGATGCAATACCACAATGATGCACTGCCCCTCTGCCACAAACTACAAACAATATTAAGTCTGACAGATCATTATTTTGTGAAACACATTTTCCTTTCACACAGTTTTTGGGTTACTATTGCACAGGGGTTTTACAAGCAACCCCATCAGACTGAAGACAGTTGAGGACATGTCCTACTGTATAGGGCCAAGCAGATGAACCTAAAAGGGATCTTCTTTTGTACATTGGCCGTACAAATATTTTACAATCAGACACATATATTTATTGTAAAGCTGATTGCTATGTCTTGTTAATTACAAATTCCTTCCTTCCTAAAAACAAATTGTAATTCATTTTTACTATATCATTTATGTTGTCTTAAGTGATATCTCTATCAATCCACAATTTTTGCCAACTTTCTTTCGGCCATGCTTTCTGCCATGCCAAGAGGGAAACATTGTTCTATTTACTCCGTTAAATTGTTTGACAGCTATAGTTACTTTCCAAACAAATGTAATCCCCATTTGAAACTCAAAGAACATTTAATTGATTATACTTATAACACTGATAATATAGTTGTACTTTAGCAACATTTGCAATGCAGGTATTTGTAGAGTGTATAGCTAAATCTTCTCGAGTAAAGGATTAGAGGCAGTAGGCCGCTGTGCTGTGATAGGCTAATCTACTTGCTGCCACTCTTAGGTCAAGGTCAATTTACACAGAACAGATAGACAACTTGTAATGGTGGCTGTTGGTGAAATCAATGGCTCTAGCAAAATATTTAACCCTTAAAATAGAAATACTAAATACAGGCGCTTGTAGTTATGACAAGACTACAGCTGGCTGCCATGGCCGGAGATTGACTAAAACTGTTATGTATGACCGTTACCGTTAATGTCACATAATTAATCGTTTACTTGTAACATACACAGATTATCCGACACCGCTGTATGACACCTGCGGGTCCCGCCTTCCTGCCAAATCTGTCTGCACTGATTGGCTGTCTCTGTTGCTCTTCCAAAGGGATCTCGCCGTCCGAACGGGCCATTGGCGCGTCACACGTCACTCACATCTCGTCCTGCCACCTGATTGGTGCGCCCCGCCTCGCGCTCAGCTAAAGGGCGCAGGACGCCAGCCACTCGGCGCGATTAACTCGTCATGACTGATGCTGCCGTTTACATCAAATCCCCGTCGAACCGCAGGCTACATCGCACGGCTGTCATGGTTGTTTTAGCGAATCTTTCCAGAAATATTGTCCTCCTCTAATTTCGCTCTCACACACATACACACGCGCGCGCGAGCCTCTCCGACCGCGCAGAGGCTCGCGACCAGCAGTGCGACGCGGCGCTGCCTCCCGGTGGAGCGGCGGCAGGACGATGGCAGTGCGCGTGGACGGGCTTTCTCCGTGTTTGTCCTCGGTGGTCCATGAAGGTTTTAATTAGCCGATAACGTACGCTTGACGTCTGCGACGGACTGATGCAGGAGCGACGATGAACGCCGCGCGCTGATTATGGAAAAGCAGCCCAGGTAGGCATTTATTGTTGTATTCGTGCATTTGAGGCGTTTATTATGATTTGTATGTGTATTTATAACATGCATGTTATCGCGTCGAGCCTATTTACGGGCCAACTAGCTTATTAATGTCTATCAATTCAACGTAAATAAAATAAATAAATAAAAAACGCAGGCCCCCACAGCAAAGCCCCATCGGTCCCGGTTGTTGAAGCCCCCCATCAACAGCAGCTCCATCCGTCTGCTCCATTTCTCTCAGGGAAAAATTCCACTGTACGGCGTGCCATCGGAGACACGGCCCATTCATGTTAGCCTCCACAGGCATAGCATGCGCTCTGTGTGCTCGGGCTTCATGCATGTTACACAATCATATTGTTGTTGGATGCCGGGTAATTTGGTCCTGCAAAAAGGTGGTGGGTGGTGGTGTGGGGATGATGTGTCATTTCGGCCACAGATGTGGATCCGGCCGAGCCATGAGTTGACTGCAGAGCATGTAGGCCCCGTCGCTCCAGCATCCTCCAAGCTGAGCAGCAGGCCGGGAGAATGAGCTGTCATGTCCAAATGAAGCCCCAGTCAATAGGATGCAAGGCTCTTCAAGAATGAAACCCCCGGGACAACGTGTTGCAGGAGTCACTCTCATCCTTTTTATTACATGGCTTTTATTCCCTCCTTTCTTTTTTTTTCTTTTGTAATGAACAGTGGATGGATGGCAGAACGGTGGCCACCATGTTGTATCCACCTGTTTGTTTCAGTCAAGATGTGACTGTCCTCAGGGATTAAAAACCACGGGGCAGAGACACTGAGCCATCTGGCTAAAAGTGACATTTGAATTGAAACAATCCTCTGTGTGTGTGTGTGAGGCTCAATCCAGCTGTTGTTACTTTATCCATCTAATCAGAGAGTGGTTTAAAAGTAAATCCCCTTTTTAAATGTCTGGCTAGTAAGACCGAAAACCTGCACGCCTCAAGTACTGAGAAAACCACCACGGCGTTATGACTGTTTACATCTGGGCCAGACGCGGCTCATTGTTACCTGCCAAGTGGAATAAAAAGTAGGGATCTGTGTGATGCCCCGTGACTAAACCAGTGACGGGTACATCACATCTTCGTGTGACATACACTGAGATTATTCTCCGGTTTATCAGTGAAATCAACTCACCGTGCAAGGAAACATATCTGATGCCTCACATCCTGGTGACCTTGTTTTTAGGTGCCGCAGCCTCGAAACTTTTGTAACTGATCCCCACGATCACACACACACACCGCCACACAAACGATCGCATACTGTGTCTACAACACGCGATCACACCCTGGCTTATCCCGGCGAACCGTTTCCTGTGCACTCACTGCTGCTGCAACATTATTCATCAGTGTGAGGGGAGCGGTAAGCTAATAGGCTCTGGAAAGTGTGATCAACAGTGTGTGTGTGTGTGTGTGTGTGTGTGTGTGTGTGTGTGGCCTCCAGCACCAACAGGAGGAGAGATATCATCTGCTGCTGTACAGTTTGTCCGCTTGCTGCCGTCCAGGTTTATTATCATCTGCCACCGTGTTTGGTTGTCGAACAGGAACATACAGGAGCAACATGTGCAGGTCGCAGGTAGCAAGGATGGACACACTCATTTACTGAAACCAGATTTGCCTTTTGACAAGTTGTGCAAATAAGGGTGAGGCTATGTCTTTTTCCCCGAGCTTACAATGAGATCCAACATTCACTCCCCTATGGCTTAACCCAGGGAGGAAACCTTGGATGAATAATCAAAAAGGAGCATTGTGTCTTTTTATTGAACCAGCATTTGTGGCAGCAGCTGTGTCATTATCACGTGGGGGGCTGTTATTAGACAGGCTCAGCGTCTGTTTGGGTGCAACTTTTTGATTTCCCAGCTTCATGGCTGAAAATAGAAGATTCAGTCTTGTGTCGTAACTCTGCAGGCTTCACTTTGCCCCCGATAAGACCTCAGATGTTCCCTCTGTTCCAGTGCCTCACATGAGGGATACGTTTGAAAACGTACAGTTTTTGAGGTTAATTATGTTTTCTCCAGTGGCTGTTGGATTGGAGTAAAGTCTATGAATATATATATATATATATATATATATATATATATATATATATATATATATATATATATATATATATAATATACACACACACTGCCACAACCAAAAATTGTTTTATGTATTTGTATTGGGTCATAAAATGTCCCAGAGCCCAAAGATATTCAATTTACTATCACAGGACACAAATAAAACCAGCAAATATTCACATCTAAGAAGCTGGAAACAAATAATGTTGCCCTTTACGTAAAACAATTAATCAGTTCGCAAAATCGCTTCAGCTCTAAAATGCCTTGCACCTGAGTTTGACTGTTGGGCCATTTGTTTCTTATACTCACAGAATGTATTGCCTTTGCTAATTGACCCTTTTTTGGCTAAGTCCCGCCCTGGAAACGCAGACTGGCCAATCATAGCGCAGCTCCAACCAGATTCCCTTAATGTTCAGGCTGGTATTTGTGATTTTAGCAAGTCATGGTTAAACGTTGTGTAATAGCGATACTCGTTATCCGGAGACGAGCGTTTCTAAATCGTTATGTTTCTGTTAAACCTGTGGAGCTAACATTAGCAGAGTACGTTAGCACATCATTAACTAGCGACAGCACTTCTATGCTACTAAAGGTTTACTGAACACATGTTGCTTTTGAATAAAGAGGAACACTGTTGTTCCTTTATTTCATTGTCTTCTGCCTCAGTCATCAGGTGATGTGGCGCTTCACTTTTACACTGATCTTTATCTTTTTGCTGAATCAGTTCCACTTCCTGCTATTTTGTTCAAGAGCACATTGTCGATCCTTCTGTCTGCTCCTGTCTGAAGTCGCCTTTTCGTCCTTTGCTGACACATGGAAACATGGAGCACGGGATGACCTGGCTGCTGTGGTTCAAGCTCACGCCGACTGTTGGTCCAACACGGCTCTGCTTTCTCCCCTTTTGTTCTCGCAGACTGCAGCTTTGTAACTGGATCTGTGCAGCTCTGCAGATTTTTACAATGACTGAATCGTGATAATGAAGGATAATTCTTTACAAAAATGTAAATGATTATGATGAGCTCATCTTTTGGACTTTTGTCTAATATTTTCTTTATTGTGGTTGGTTAAAGGAGACGGCATTTGTGAAAAGAATGTCTCTTTGGTGGCAATGCTAACAGACATCTGAAACGTGACGTTTTCCCAATGCAAGTCACCGAGTAATAAAAGCTGCATACAAATATTTTGCTTTGGAAAGGGAACAAGAGGTAGCACCCCCCTCCGGTAAACACTGTCGGCACTGTTGCTGTTGTCTGCGCTGTTAAAGCGACACCGTTAGCTGCAACGGTGTCAACCGTTGCCATTGTGGAGGCATCCCTGTGCTCTGAATACCAAATTTAGCAGTTTGGTACAGCTCACCGCTAACACCAAACCATATTAATCATTTGAATGAATACTGATGTAAAAATGATAGTCATAATTTTCGCACTTCGATATTCTTTTCAAAATTGTTCAGCTCTAATTACACCACTGTCGTTAGGTAAGCTGAGTGGCTATGACTAAACAGCATATGGCATTGCTAACACACGCATGGCTATAGTTACCAAAAATATGTGATTCACGAGGTAGTCGGGTACAAACATGCTGCTTCACTGTACAAAAGGTCGGAGCACTTCATCAGCCAAGTCGAGGTGTTGTTTAAAATGAACTCGAGGGAATGATTTACCGCAGGGTGAATCTGTGGGAGGATGATTAACGACACGGACGTGTTACTGAGTGAGAGGATGAGGCATTTTGAAACCTCTGTTGTCAAACAGGGCTGTAGACGATGCTCCGTTTGCACAACCAACCTGTAACGTGATGTGTCCTGTCAGCTAATGGGCCGTCAACAAGCCTCTGATCCGGAGTAAACCATTTTGAAAATGAACAGTTTGTCTTTTCTTCTTTTCTTTTTAAGGTTCTGAAATTGGATTCTTCTTTTTTTTTTTTTTTCCTCATTTCCCCAGGAGGCTTGAGGTTGTTGTGAAGTACAAGCAAACCATTCAAACTAATCACATTTTTTTTAAGTTGGAGTTTTGTGAATTTCGCCGTGCCCGCTTCCTCCCCTCACAGACATTTCTAACGCAAACGGCAGATGTTTGTAATCAGAGCGGCGATTACGCAGCAGCTACGCTACTGATCGGTGTTCGTGACGGCGCTGCTGGAAAAGTATGAAATTAAAAGATAATATAATGAATGCAGCAGGATGACTGATGTCAGTCATTTAGCATCACATTAAGCAGTGTGCCTGTAGTAGCACCCAGTTTGCCGCTGTTTATCCTCCATGGCAACCTCCATGTAATCCAGTTTTGAGATTAGTGGATGTTGTAGTCTGTTTCATCACGTATTATTTTTAGTTATAAAATATTAATCTGAGCAGTATTAGTGCTAATGCACTGACCGTTCAGTGGTGGAATAGAGCAAAATAGTCGCCCGCACTTGAAAATAATTGATGGGTTGTGGGGGATGTCTATTTCGAGACACTTTTCTCTCACAGTGGCTCTCAGGGGAGCCGAATGATCAGGAGAGGGATACGAACTAAATTTGCAGCAGGAACGCATGAGTCATGTAAAGCGAACGTGGTCAGTCGATTTAGGGGGCCGAGTCTGGGAAGCATTTCTTCGTCGGTGTCGCTTCGAGTGCCCTGAATGTGTCTCCTCTTCATTCAAGTTTAATGTCACTTCATTCTCGTTGAACAAATCCAGGAAAACATGTGTTGCACAAACAAACGTTAGAGAGATTACAGCGGTGGCTACATGAGGGCTGGTCGGAGAGCAGGCGGTCATTACTGTAATGACTATGCTGGAAAGCTGATGGGTTAAAGGATCGACATATCCAGGACACAGACATGAAAATCACCACATGAGTCAGATTAGGCAGCAGTCGTGGTGGACCAAGAATTCGGATGGTTTTCTTTATAGGAGACTCATTTCCAGGTTCATTCATGTACTTTAGGGTTTCTGCGAGAACATGTTTACATGCTTTCATGAAAAAAAACACTGTCTGTCTGAATATATCTGTATTCACCCTCTGTCTGAAACTCCTCTGGATGTATCTAATTTCAACAGAATTGCATTGCTCGGTAACAGTTTGGGTCCGTGTTTACTTCCTGTCAGTTGATGCCATTCACACACTGCAATGAAATGGGACACATTTTGAATGTTGAGTTTAAAACTTTAAAATGGTCTTTAATATTGTATTACAACCGTACGGGAATCCTGACCTCTTTTACGGGCTGTGTATTTCTCCATGGATTGAGTTTTTTCCTACTTTAATAGTATTTATGTAGCACCTAGACCTTTAAACTAAAATAGACATGAGAAGACATAAAATAGGTAAGAGGTAAAAGTACCAATACCACAGAATATAAATATTCAAATGCAGTCAAATTCATGCATTTTAAACTTTACTTAAAGTGGAACTTTTACATAGTCGAAACCTTCAAGGTCTTGTATATGTGAACAAGTTGTATAAAGTATTTGTGCCTCTTTAGGGAGCTGCACAGAGTCTGATAACCTGACTCAAGCAGTCAGGGCCTGCTAAGCCTTCTCTGCTGGCAGAGTCACAAAGTTATAGCTATTTTATAATTTAATAGTTTTTCACAAATACACTACATGTGTTAAACAGCTGATCCACTGAAGGCGCAGGTAGAAAATCCACGGCCCTCCACTGGACTCAAGTGTCACGTGAATCATCGTTGGTTGGGTCTGAAGACTAAACTTTGAAAATGTAAGAAAGAAATGTGGGGGTGTAGGGAGTTGGAAAGATGTGAGCTTAGCGCTGTAGATACTACACATCTCTGTTTGAGCCTCGTCGCATAACGCCGACTGTGCAGGTTTTGACGATGAAGAAGACGGCGTGGAATAATAAAGACGATATGTGTGGTATGGCTGCATTGATTATAACCCTTTTTTCCCCTAAACTATTCATTGTGGGCTCAATGATGTTCCAGGAGTGGAATGCTAAATACACTTTAAAAGTTAAAAAACATAAGTGCCACTTACATATTGTATGTAAGTGGCACTTTAACATTGTATTTGGTCACGGTGGGGCTAATTGTATATGTACTGTTCTCATACAGTGTCGTGTCTCTTTGATTTATAACAAAGCATCTTATTTTAAAAACTGATCACATGTAAAATCTTAAAATGCAACCAATAACAATAGCTGTGAAATAAATGTCATGTAAATGACAATAATACCCTTTAAAACGCAGTTAGATAGAAGTATCATGAAATAGAAATACTCAAGTAAAGTACCAGTACCTCAACATTGTAGGCTACTGTAGATCTATTGTAGATCCTGTACGGTCGTTTAAAAGCCTGCTTTCACCATACACCAATTGATTGGTTCTACTTAACACACCATTGCCCCTGTGCCCTGTGTGGAGTGTGTTTAACTTGTCAATATGTCTGCATCAGTGCAGCAAGGACCTAATTCCACGCATTGGTTTTAGATCATTTAAGTTCTTCTGATTCCAGTTATGGATTTCACAAACACCGCTGTGGAGCTCTTTGGAAAAAGAAGGAAAAAACCCACATCACTCCTTTACAATGAGACACTTTGAGCAGCGCCGAGCCAAGTAGGGCCAAGTAGATGAATAGCATGGAAATGAACAGTCCACGTGTCAGCAGTGGCGGTTCTACATGTAATTACGCCCCGGGCGTAATTTTTTATTATAAACTTACATTTCTCAATTGCACAAATCCTTCAATAGAATATTTGAATAACACAATAATAACAATAATAATATTAATATATAAAAACAATAATATTTGAATAGCATACAATTCTGCATAAAAGTGCCAAATATATATATACAATCAGATATAGAAAAATGAGCAGAGATACAATAATATAAAATTTCAAGAATAATATACAAATACAATATAGAATAAATAAACACGCGTGTAAAAACACACTAAAGAAAATCTAATGATTACACTATGAACAGAAAACACAAACTAAAACTAAAACTTAACCTTTATGGCCTACCTTGATGCAAAATCATCAATGTCATCATATGAAATCGACTGACTTAAGCCCACTAATTGCATTAGAGCAGCGGTCCCCCGGTCCGTGGGTCCCTTGGTACCGGGCCGCAGAAAAATAATTTATAAAAATAAAATAAAAAGTCGGAAAAATGTTTTATTTTGAAAAAAGACCGGATACATCAGTCTGTGCGTAGCCTCAAATGTAACATCTTGACATATGTCAAGAGGTTATGTGATACGTTACCCCAAAAAGGAAACTTAAAAGTCCGTTACAACTCTGTGTTCTGGATTAAAATCAAGGCAGAGTTACTGAGTTGGCCAAAAAAAGCTCTGAAACCCTGCCTCCATTTCAACATCCTGTCTTTGTGAAGCGGGTTTTAATGAAGTGACAGAGTGACATAAAGGTTTAAGTTACGCAGTAGAGTCAGTAGACTGGACATAAACAACAGACGTCGGGGCTCGGTCTTTTTCTCCCGTCACCCCGAGACGGACCGGCTCGTAGCAGAGAAACAAGCTCAGGGCTCCACTGATGCAGCGTCATGGTGAGTTGTATCTTTATGCACTTTAAAATTGTCTTTATGCCGGTCGTATTGCGTCATATTTATTACGTCATATTTTTCGCCCACACCGTGAAGACCGGTCCACGAAAATGCGCCCCCTCCCTCACACATGATCTGTAGACGGCACCTTCTTAGCAAGCAGGGTCGCCTGCAGCTGCAGGGGGCTCCAATTTGCCAATTCCCCACACAGTGATATGATATATAATGGAAAACCGCTTCGCGCCCCAGATGATATTTTTAGTGGTCGTGCCGCCCCCCACGTGACATGAAAAAGTGCTGCCCTGGGCGGCTGCCCGGTTCGCCCGTGCCCAAAACCGCCACTGCGTGTCAGTAACCAAAACATGAGATCATGAGCTGGAACAACAGCGAGGTTAGCAGCCACAGTTAACAAAGAGGTCACGCTTAATGTCAGGGCTGGAAGGCCCCGAGGGTAAAACACACACACACACACACACACACACACACACACACACACACACACACACACACCGGGGAGAGGGGGGGGGACACATCAGCGAGGTTGAAACAAGCTGATTTTCTGTTTTTCTTTCATGAAATGCTGGTCAGGTTATTCCAGGAGATTATTTTGGGGCCTCTGGGAAAAATAATTGACGGCTCAGAATGTCTGCCATGATTGGTAGTAATATTACTGTTTGCTTATTTTTGCAAAAGGGTAAATATGGATGGAGATGTTGTTGGAGAGGGTGTTGTGAAGAGATCAAAGGCGGCACTAGTTGTTTTTTTACCCGTCTTATTTGAATCGCCCAAGGCCGGCTCAGCGTCACCACTCCAGATGGGCATCGTGAAAAGCGCCTTCACGCCGATGAAAAGTACTTCAGACGGATCGTGCTTGAGGGTTTTTGAATGGGAAGCACGGATACAACGTTCAAAACATGGCGGGGCAAACATGGGTTCATGTTGGAAGGGGGGTAACAAAAGAAAACAATGGCCCTGTCTGTTCCTGTAGACACTGCCAGCTCAGAGACGATGCGCTCAGGCATAGAATTTACACAATAAAATAATTGTGGATGGTGATATCAGTCAAGGAGGGTAAACACGAACACTTTAACTTGTAGGACAGCAGGATTCGTACACACCCATACATGGCAACACACACATACTGAGGTGGAACTTGAGCAATACGGACCTGGCCACACCAAGCATGGAGACGTGTCAGTGCCCATGCTAAACCAGAACCTTTCATGTAGCACACACAACACGCACACACACACACACACACACACACACACACACACACACACACACACACACACACACACACACACACACACACACACACACACACGCAACATGCTTTAGAAACGCCAATTTAACTGGGTTACAGTGGAAGCCTTTCATGTCACAGTCCTCTGCAGTTTCTTCCAAGTGCACAATGACATTGGATTGCTGTCGTACGGAGAGCAACAGGCAAGCTCAGGAAATCTGGCTTGTTTTGCTTTGTCACAGACCTTCACAATGTCCTTCCATTAACGTGTGTGTGTGTGTGTGTGTGTGTGTGTGTGTGTGTGTGTGTGTGTGTGTGTGTGTGTGTGTGTGTGTGTGTCCCACTTTGGTAGCACTATGCTGTAGTCCTGCATGACTCACACCTTTCCACAGTGAGGTCTGTCCACAGTGACACAGCTGCATAGAAAAAGCCCCTATTCTTTTGTACTGTCATGACCAATGGACTGATCTTTAATCTAATGAGGTCCTTTTTTTTAACAAATCTATATTCTTTTTAGTGGATTTTAATCAGCTTTAAACGCCATTTGCAGATTTCAGTATATTGTGTTCAAACCCTGCATGGCCGTGGGCCAAATGTATTACAAAGGCGTAATACAGAGGCGAGCGCCTGGTGGAGAATCCCTCTGCTGGTGTCTGTGTTCTGTGCAGGTAGCTAATGTTGAAATGAACTTTGGGAACATTTAGCTTTAACTCAAAACTATACCCAAGTAGTACCACCGTCAACCAGCTCTATTAAGGAGCTATTGAAGGAGGCTAATATGTTCCTGCTTTTAAAGTTAAGCTGTAAGACTGGTTTGTGGTTGTGAGACTGGTTTGTTGACATTGGGCTACTTGTTGGTAGCCGTGATTCGTCGTGATTCACAGCTGCCTGAGAAGAGGCTTGATGGGACGTCATCAGTGCTGCATTGATGCAGTCGAGTGCTGTGATTGGCTAAATTAATCATCATCACCATCGTCAATTATCACAGTACCAGCAGTTTGACCGTCAAAGAATAATCTCTAAAGCAATCTAGTTATTGGCACACATCACATTATCACCACAAAGGATGACATTTCAGATGTGCCTCTTGACCGAGGCCTTTGACAAATGTGATTGGTCTCATTGACTTGTTAATGGCTCTTTTGAATGGGCCGGTTTCTCGCATGAATGTGGCCCTTGTCTCTTCCCTGTTCAGACTGTTATTATGCTCCTCTCCTCTCCCGCAGGCTATGTTTTTCCTGCTCTCTTTGCCTGCATCTGTACGTTTCTCTCGACCTTCATTACGCGGCCAAAATCAATCCCCCATTGCATGGATTTTTCGAACACAGACGGTTCAATATGGCATTTGTCGACCAATGAACCTGAATTGTTGCATTTGCCAGCTATGACCACACCGCTGTTTGTGTTTCGTATTTTAGGTATTTAAAAAATAGACTGACGCCTAAATAAATGCTTCAAGTGGCATAGCTCTATCGTATGAGACGTGCCAGTGGAAAACACGTCTGATTCATTTGCAGAGTAGACGGGTGGTGTCTGCAACAACCACACTACAGCAGGGGTTGTTGCAGACACATCTGGCTGCACTCCTCTGAGTGCACCTTTCTGGTGTCTGGCTAGGATTTCTCTCCTCTGAATAAGTGCATATGCAAGTTATTATTAGTCTGTGTGTGGGGGGGGGGGGGGGGGGTGGTGTGTGCGTGTCCAAAAGTCCTTTCCATAGGGCTCCCCCAGTTCAAGAGCTGCCATCCATAATGCAGAGGAATTGAATTGGACTGTAGCTCCTCATTTGGTTCCCTGTTACAGAGCAGCAGCTTGGCCTTGTGGCTCATTTTCGCCGCTGACCAAATGCAACCCCTCAGCTGCATCTCTGATTGCTAGCTGCAGCATACAGACAAAGAAGCAGAGTGTGTGTGTGTGTGTGTGTGTGTGTGTGTGTGTGTGTGTGTGTGTGTGTGTGTGTGTGTGTGTGTGTGTGTGTGTGTGTGTGTGTGTGTGTGTGTGTGTGTGTGTGTGTGTGTGGCTGACATATTTTGCACGACAACAAAGCTTAGATATGTGTTTACCTCTGAGATGTGTGAGATCTTAACACTTGGTTGCATACATTTTCCACTGGATGAAAAATCTGGTTTCTTGGTGTTTATATTAAAAGGGAAACTATTAAAAGCTCCCCTAACTCTATTGTTTGTAGTCACGGTACTCTTACAAGTAAGGGTTACAGAATGGTTCTTCCTGAAGGGCTTGAGGGTCTACCAAGAAACAGTTGCTTTTTTAAAAGGGGTTTCAAGGGTTCCCTGTTAGACCATGGGTTCCATTAGGAACCCTTTTCCTCCAAAGAACCCTGTGTGTTAAAAGGGAATGCCCACAACCCGGCCCACACAAACATTTTGATTGTGAACCATGATAGTTTTGGGTTCTAGATGAAACCCGTGGAATATGAAAGGGTTCCTGTTTGCACCCGAAGCTTATATTGTATACTCACTTTCATAAAGGAGAGTTTCAAACACGTTCTTTCGACAAGGCTGAAGTCCTGCGCAGAACCATTTGCTTCTGAAGACTTTTTTTTTGAAGAAGGGAATATAAAATGTTTCTCGGTAAAAAGCCCAGTGTGTGTTTTTGTTTGCACAACTTAACAGAAGGGTTTTCTGTAGTGGAAAACCACTTCTGGGTGGAAACTTGCACAGGTGGTTTAAGCTTTAACCTTTTATATTGGGTTCCAGGTAGAAACCTGTAACCTTTACAAAATGTTCTACCAGAAACAAAAAATTGTTTTCCAAAGAACCCTATTTGGTTCCAGTTAGCACCTTGGTCTGTGTGTAACACTGCTGACAGGTTCGTTCTCGCACTCCCTCTTACAATGAAGATAGAAATGCAACACAGAAGTTATGAGTGTATCTATGAATCACAAGAGTTTATTTACAACAATAACAACATTGTTTCCTTGTCAGGCAACCGTCCATCTTTATAAAACGTCTCTCGGACAGCCGAGTCTGTCTGCAGTGATGGGCCGTCAGGATGATGTCATCAGTGACTCAGGGGCCCTCCTTCAAAGCACTTACTTAAGCCGGGTGTGAACGGGCATTATTAGCATCTCACATCTTAAAGTGCACAAAAAGAACATGCTGAGGATTTTTACACTACTCTGAAATGTTGCACGGTATATAGACACTAAAAAGGTAGCGCGGTACCCGCACGTTAAAAACGATAGGATTTTGATGTATCGATACTATTAAAATAGCGCGGATCAGAGCGCACTCCTCCACTCTCTGTTGTCCGCCTGCATGCAGAGCGGGGCTCGAGGGGGCGGGGCTTCCAGCGCTCACACAACACTCACAGCGCGCGCACACAGATCGCTGCAGACACGAGCACGAGCTTTTGAACGTTCGTCCTCGGCTTGATGGAACAAATCTCTCCAGTTGATATTAATGATGACGTGTAGTTCAGTAAATCAGCAGTTTTAGGATCCAACAGTGTCTGAGTTCTGTTGCACACGGTCCCATCAGGCCACCTGATGCTTGTGTCTGTTCTTTTTATATATATATATTGTTTACAGTTTGAAGTTAAAAGGTTTGAAGCTGTAGTTTGAAGACAAGTGTGTTGTACGTATTTATTTATGTATATGTAAAGTATACTTTAAACAGTTAATATTTTGTTCAATTTTAAGAAAAGGAATTGCCTTGGCAATAAAGATCAGTTCAGGCACCGGTATCTTTTTGTTTTGATATAATTGGAAATTAAGAATCTTTGGGTTTAGACAAAACAAATATATACTGATTAATCCATGATGAAAATTGTTGTATGTTGCTCTTATTTTAAAAGATACAATAACCACAGGCTTTGCTCATTTTTTTTGTTTCTTCCTTGATCTGTGGTCAGTCAGTTTATTGACCCTTTTCTAAATCCATGACAGGTTTGAAGACCTCTGATCCTATTGGCTCGTCGGCCAGCCAGGTGGCCAATCAGACTGGAAGACCCTCTTACCTCCACACCGCTTCACCCATCCCCCCCCCATCGTCACCGCCATGTCTATACCCAGCCCAGAGAAAGAGAGCTCCAGTGTGGCTCCCCCTCAGCTAGAGTGCCCTTCTTCCCCATCCGGCATGGACCCAGACCCCCTATCAACCGGCAGCCCTGTGCTCAGCCCAGACTCCTCTTCTCACGATGCAGCGTTGTCGGCGCCGGCGGCCTCTCCGGCAGACTCGGAGAACTTGAGTCCTGATGAACTGGAGCTGCTGGCCAAACTGGAGGAGCAGAACAGGTGAGACCTCAAGTTTTACTGCTGGAGTGAAAACAAGACAAGATGTTATAGTTGTATCGTAGCAGGTTCAGACAGGTAATACAGAAGGAGTAGTTGTGTGTTTAGACTTTCTAACAATTAACCATTGTCCATTCCACAAGCCTGTTAAAAGACGAGACAAAGAGGTCAACTTGCATGTGTATTTACAGTTTGACTCATAAGCTCATAAAATAATGAGGTTTGAATGTAGCGTTAAAACAGCAACTAATTAATCCAATGGTCTAATACGGGAGATAATTGGAACTTCATGATCGGGATACAAAATATGATCTCCAGGGAGAGTTTGTGAAATGGCGATAGTGTTACAGGTCGATAGATTCTCTGTATTAAATGCCAAATATTGTGCTGTACATAGCAACAACTGATATTACCATCCTCAATTGATTACCTTTTTAAGTAATTTTAAAGAGCACATGAAAATATCAGAAAACGCTACATATTTGTGAGACTTAAAGTGATGCACAAACCTAAGACGGTCCACGAGCACGAGAAGATTGAGATTTAAAAGTGTGTATTTGGTCCTATAATGTAGTATAACATGCAGATGCCCTTGGTCCCAGTGATTTCTGGAGAAATAGTTAAATTCTGTATATTCCAGCGTTTAGACACGGACCACTTTGGTCTTGAAAGCTCCTGCGCTTCCCTGTCTTCATGAACTGTCTCTTCATGCAGGCTGCTGGAGGCCGATTCCAAGTCCATGCGGTCGATGAGCGGTTCGCGGCGCAACAGCGGCTCCTCGCTGGTGTCCAGCTCCTCGGCCTCCTCCAACCTGTGTCACCTGGAGGAGGACACCTGGATCCTGTGGGGCCGCATCGTCAACGAGTTGGACGAGTGGAGACGCAAGAAGGACAAACTCCTGAAGGTGAGGACTGGATATTGACGAAAAAAACAAAGATGTGGCTTCCTGACGAACGAGTCATTGAACATAATTAAAAGAGAGAACATGTATACAAGACGGGTATCGGCCTCCTTGTGTGATTTTCATATGTTGCTTACTGGAACAAAACAGAAGAAGGGCTCCCTGACTCATTGCACCATTTTAAGCAGAGGCTGGTTGGCCATTTAGGAAAACCTTCCTGAACTCTGTCTAAATCTGATTCCACGTGTCGACACTCCTGCTATTTAAATCTGATTCCACCGATGGCTTGACGTTGCACTTCACTGGCGCGCCTCTCTCTCTTCGCCCGTGTCCGTCTGCGCCCTGTGGTGACGAGAGGAAACCCAGGGGAGGAGAAGATGGATGAGCGGAGAGACGGCAAAATTAGGAGAACAGTGGGACGACCCTCTCTGCCACTGGCCGTTGTCCTGCAGGTGCGCAGGTGGGCGTGGCAGACAGGGTAGTCAGCAGAGGGGGGACACCTGAGCTCCTTAGGGGAAATTGGCTAAAAGGCCCCCAGGTTGAGTGTTCTCACTCTCCGCCGCGAGGCACCAGTGGGCTGGTGTCGGGAACTCTGTTCATTAGTGATGGCGAGATGAAGCTTCCTGAAGCATTGAAGCTTTCCATCCAATTGGTTCGCTAATGGGCCGAAGCTTCACGGAGCTTCATTTGCTCTACTGCGCCACCTAGTGGACAATACATGTAAAACAAGCAGAGTGATCATAACGACACCATGGCTTTGGTGTGTGAAGCTTTAAATTTAATAAATGATGTTTGTGACGCCAATACATCAATTATGAACTTATTAATATTGTGTCTATCTTTATGATATAATAATGGCGGGGTCAAAATCAAAAGTCGAAACAAATTGGGAGAGGGATGTGACTGTGGGTCAGTGGTTAGATATATCCGACTTTCAGTCAGAGGATCGGTGTTTCGATCCTCGGCTCCGTTGTTGATGTCCATGTTGATGTGTCCAATTTTTTAAGTAAAAATAAGAACTTTTCCACAGTGCTGGGCTTTTTGAGAGTATTTTGCCTGCTTTATAAAATACCCTTTCACGGACACACATGAAGCTGGGTACAGAGAGGAGGGGGAAATCCATTGAGTTTCTCTGCCTCTTATATTTCAAATCTCACGGCAAACCCACGAACCATTTTCTGAATCGGTCACGTGGTGCGGCCGGCTCGCGAGGCTTCGAACGTCACCGCATACGTCATCGACACAAGCCTCGATACGCGCTTCACCAAAATCTACCTGGATTACTCGACACGCGCATCGAAGCCTCCACACGAAAGGACACATCACTACTGTTCATCCTAAATTTGGCAAGTTAAATGAAGTCTCTCCCTCTTTGCCCTCCAGGAGCTGATCAGGAAGGGCATCCCATACCATTTCCGGGCCATCGCCTGGCAGCTGCTGGGCGATGCCACCAACATGCCGGTGAAGAACCAGTACTCCGAGCTGCTTAAGATGTCGTCCCCGTGCGAGAAGCTCATCCGCAGAGACATCGCCCGCACCTACCCCGAGCATGAGTTCTTCAAAGGCCAGGACAGCCTGGGACAGGAGGTCCTCTTCAACGTCATGAAGGTGAGCACTGCGGCCTCTCTCAGCCTGGGTATTCAGCGAGGTGACACTGGTGTCTGCTGGAATCAATGTCTTTTGCTTGTACGTGTGTTGGGACCGTTTGTTAAATGGTGGTTGCCTTTGGCGTGCATTCAAGCTGTGAGCGACGTGGCGGTTGCAGCCCAGATTATGTTTATGAAGGCAAAGATAATAACCCCAACAGTATCTTTGAAAAGATTCAAACAGAACCCTCTCATGAATACATTTATTTTCATAGCACTAAACTCAAGTCCATTGGCTGTCTCATTATTTCTTCAATCATTTTGGGGGGGAAATTGTTTTGCTTGTTTTGTCCGACCAACAGACCGAAAACCTCGTTGACCTCATTGTTTCCTGGTGGCTCGGCAGGAAATGAAGGGACCTTTGCTGACTTTCATAACAGAATGTTCTGGATTACAGATGTCATCTGTGCTGTGTTCTATAAATACTTTTCATCCCAAATGTAATGTGTGTGTGTTTGTTTCAGGCATACTCTCTGGTGGATCGAGAGGTGGGCTACTGCCAAGGCAGCGCATTCATAGTTGGTCTGCTGCTTATGCAGGTAATCAAGTATTTCACCTGTTTAATGAGGATATTTGGCTTGAAGGCTCAGTTTAGTATGTTTTTTGGTTCATTGTTACTTATAGTCCCGCTAGATGTCTCTGATTGCTACAACCACCAACAGTTGATTATGCACCAGGATTGTTGCAAGGCAATTAGGTTGCCTTTAGAAGTGAAATATAAGTATAAATATAGAGTGTATAATAAACTGTTCAACATAAGCAATGTTTAATGAGGGAACTTTACTCACCCCTCTCCTCCCAGATGCCCGAAGAAGAGGCGTTTTGTGTCTTTGTGCGCCTGATGCAGGAGTACCGTCTGAGGGAGCTGTTCAAACCCAGCATGGCTGAGCTGGGCCTCTGCATCTACCAGTTTGAGTATCTGCTGCAGGTACAGAGCAAGCAGGAGTGTCCATCCACAAACACAAGGCTTTCAGCGCAGCTTTCCTCCACAGAGGGGCAGCAAAGCATTTGTTTGTGTCTTAAGTGCATCACTTTCTTTTTTGCACCTTATTCGAGGCTTGAACTCGTTCTCTTTTCTTCTCCTCAGGAGCAACTTCCAGAGCTGAACGTCCATTTTCGATCCCAGAGTTTCCACACGTCCATGTATGCCTCGTCCTGGTTCCTCACCCTCTTCCTCACCTTCCTCCCGCTGCCTGTCGCCACGCGCATCTTCGATATCTTCATGTATGAGGTAGGAAACATTTTGAGGCATGAAGATGTGTTTCACTGTGTATATATTCGGTTTGCTTATCTGTACCTTTCAGTCCACTGAACTCGCGTAACAAAAATGTCTGCAGGGCCTAGAGATTATCTTCCGCGTGGGCCTGGCCATCCTGCAGTACAACCAGACTGAACTCATCCAGCTGGACATGGAGGGCATGTCGGGGGTAAGGGGCTGCAGATTTTTTTCCTTCCTTTTACTGCAGAAATGAATTTCATGTGCAGATTAGAGGCTCCACGTCGCGCTTTCCCTTTTGCACGCAAGCTTCCTGAACTACAGATTTAAAAAACTAAAAGAGGCTTCATGTGGTTTCTCTAATTAACAAACTGAAACCAGGACACATTCGGTGGGTGATGGGGTTTTATTTGAGAATAAACACTGGCATAGGCTTGATTTTTACACTTCGTGAAGCATGTTGTCCAAAACCAAACTGTGTTTCATGTTCTGGATGCACTCCACGCCAAATAGCAGAACTAGTTCTTGATTTCTGTTTATAATTATCTGATCTCTAATAACAGACAGAAGTCTAATCAGAGGTTCATTAAAATAGGGTGGCAACTACCTATAATTATTGTCATCGTTGATAAATCTCTCATCATTGATACATCTGTCAATCATTCCCTTGATTAATTGAACCTGTTTGTCCGTAAAATGGTCGGTCATTTTATTTATTATATAAAAGTCCAAACTCGAAACATTCACCTTGTCATATATCACAAAGAAAAACAGCGAATCTTCAGGGGGGTTTTGATTGAAAAATGACTGACGTTGTAAAGTATCATAACATACAGTTAATGAAATGCAGTTAATAAAATACAGTACGTATTAAGTAAAAAATGTATTCAGATAAATGAATACGTGATCATTATTGTCTATGAACCTCATTTCATCAGAACCACCGTAGTTCCAGAAATGAATGCAGGGCAGACGCTCCTCCTCCTCGTCTAATCTAAAATGTGCCGGCCTGCTTCTGCATGAAATATGAATGAGCATCTGTCTCGCATTCACTAATCTTGTGTGTGTGTGGTTCCCTCCGGGTCTGCCAGTATTTCCAGAAGGTGATCCCGCACCAGTTCGACAGCTGCACAGACAAGCTGATCCTCCGGGCCTACCAGGTCAAGTACAACCCCAAGAGGATGAAGAAGTAAGAACGCTCATTACTCTCCTTACCAGTAGGATTTGTACTCCTGTCTCACTAGTGCTGAGCTTTTTGCTCAGCAATTCAAATTGCACCAAACAACAAAGTGCCGCAGCCCGAGTATTCTTTACAAAAACACACATTTATGTTACGTAACATTGCATAATCCTGTGTTATTGTCTTTTACCAGACTTGAGAAAGAATATACCACGATCAAGAACAAGGAAATGGAAGAACAAATTGAGATCAAGGTGTGTGTCTACTCAGCTGTGTGTGCATTATGTGGATATTACAATAAACACCTTTAGTAGGATTAAAAACATAATTAATGATAGATATATATATATATATATATATATATATATATATATATATTGATCTTCCCCTCTCTCCCACATTGCTCTCTTTTCAGAGGTTACGCACAGAAAACCGTCTACTGAAGCAGAGGATTGAGACTCTGGAGAAGGTAAGAGATGGGTTCAGATTCCGGCTTATCTAAATGCTAAAATACATCAGGTCTGTGTGGCGTCATTGACACGAAACGGCCAGATTGCTCAGCGCAGGACTCTTCAGGTTTCGATTAGATCTAGTTCAACACGAGATAACGCTGCGGGTTTCAATTTGCAAGTTCTTTTTTTCTCCTTCTGAGGAGTGTGCGTGTCTTCAGTTTTCAATCTCCTCCTCTCTGAAACACTTTATTTTTCCCTGAGTGATCTCACTGCTGCCTCTTTTTTCTTCACACGCTTCTCTTCTGTTTTTTCAAACAATTCCTCAAACCTGTGGTCCCGTTTCTTCCTCTTGGGCTTTGTTGTGGTTTATCCTCCCTGGTGTCCCATGGTCTTTCACTCTCTCTCTCTTTCATCTATTTATTTTTTCACCCTCTTCTTCCTCCCCACCGCTGCGTTGTAGGAGAGTGCTGCTCTGGCAGACCGGCTGATACAGGTAGAGTACTGTCAACCACTCTCCCACTGACCCTCTGACCTACTCGCGCCCTCCTCTTCCTCTTTCTGCGCTCCTGCACTGCTTCTCTCCCTCCTCTTAACCTCTACCTGCCAAAAGTGCATGAAAGGATATTGTTGAATATCACAAGACCGTCCTGTAACCCTGAGTGCATGTCAAGTTTATCCATCATAGATTCTAACACGGTCTAATGAGGTTGTACCATCCCTGCATGTGGCTTTTGACGGTGTATAACTATTACTACTATTATTGTGACTCATTTTCAATACACCACCAAATGTGAATGAAATACCCTGTGTGTAGTTAGACATTTTGGGAAAAGTGCTCATTTGTTTTCTTGAGTTAGATAAGAAGTCTCTTGTGTACACTAAATATGAAGCTACCATAAGGGGAGCTTAGCTTAGCATAAATACTGGAAACAGTCTTCATGCAAAGCTATGCTAACCAGCTGCTAGCTGTAGCTTTGTATTTACCAGACGACTATGAGAAGGGTATCAATCTCCTCGACCGGCTCTCTGCAGGAAAGCAAATATGCAAATTTCCCAAATGTCAAACTATTCCTTCAGGGCTGTATCCGCTATGCACCATGCAGCACCTTAAGCGTGACAACGTCCCCTGGATGCCCAGAACGACCCCCTTTTTCCCCAGCACTGGTAAATAGTCTGCCTTTTTCTGAGTTGAAACTCGGCTGATCTTGACCCTCCGGGCGTGCTGTTTCAGGGTCAGGTGACGAGGGCGCAGGAAGCGGAGGAGAACTACGTGATCAAGCGGGAGCTGGCGGTGGCGAGGCAGCATTGCAACACAGCCAGCGAGAGCCTGGAGAAAGCGCTGGACACCATCAGAGAGCTGCAGCAACATCAGGTAAACCCACAGTCCGTGCACAAACGCTGTGGGGGAAACCGACGGGGCAACCGTCTTAGCTTTCATTTCAGAGACCTATGTCATTAACGTGAATAACACTTTCCTCAAAGACCTGTTGCATCGGATACAAATAAATTCAGAGTAAACAATCATTTGTTTGTCGTTTACTTTTAGATGGCAAAAAGTTACTGTGTTGTAATGTAAAGTCCGTCCTGGCCTGAACAAGGACAGAACCAGTTGTTTTGCCTACAATGTGAAATAAAAAGGTTCCAGTTTGGGGAAACATGAGAACCAAACCAACTGAAATGTTCCAAAAGACATAATTTATAATTGTTTCTAAAAAATAAACATTATTGTGATCAATACATTGCTAAATATGCCTGAATCAAATGTGATACAAAACATATGTCATCTTTTTAAATGTTGGACTAAACGTCCACTAGACACTTTCTGAATATTATTTGATGTGTCAGGGTTTTTAGTCGATTGCGATTGGTTTAAAAGAATATAAACACGCCATCGTTTTATAGGCGACTTACAATAAACCTTCATGGACTGTGAAAGGGTTAAAGCTGTAAGACAAACGCAGACAGACGACGCCCAGACCGGACAACGTTGTGGTAGCAACCTGTCGATCACAAGATATCGTCTGTTTTACTCTCAGTGGGACCATCATTGACTAAATGACCATCAGGCTGTATTGAAGATTTGAAACCAACCATTGAGACAATAAACTCATGTTTACTATAGATCAACTTCATAGACTTCTCTACAATCAGACTCCTTTTTGCAACAGAGTGGTCGCCTCCTGCTGGCCATTAGAGAGAATGCAGGTTTAAGGCTCTTCAACATTGGCTTTACTTTTTAGACCCGGAGGCTGCCGCCTACTTAAAGCATTCAGTTAGTCTTACTGTATATCGGATTCAGAGCAGCCAGAGACTTGAATTGACTTATTTCCGTGAATTTGTAGAAGTTGAAATTTGTGCAACACCAGCCAGCACAAAATACGACCCGTTTGAGCATGTTCAGGTCCGACACACAGCAGTGGACCAACTGTTACAGATTGAGACATTTACTTTCTAAAATGATTGAATACATTTTAAGTTGCAAAGAAATGATAGAAACACATTACCTTACAGTGCCATTTACTTGACTATTTTGTAGTTTGTAAAGAGTCTTTGTGGGTCTGTGATTTAAATGTATCATCACCTGTAGGGACCATTAAAACAAAACACTAAGATTTTCACATCAAGAAAATGTCTGAGAAAAGATGATTGTCATAGAAATGTATACTGAAGGTGCCTAAAGATGGCAGCTATGATACAACAAAAGGAAACAACACGAGTAGAAGGTTATTCAGATCCCCTGTGTGCGGGGCGTGTGGACCGACTCCTCATTAGGAATCGAGAGCAGCTCGGTTCATTTATGACTGCCAGTCATGTCTCATGGAGGAAATGAGCGATTTAATCATAAACTGCTGCAAAGCTCACCACCCTGAGACCGACGCAGTTCGTCAGTGTCAGAACAGTTTGTTAGTTTTTTTTTCCGCTGGATTGAAATGCGCTTACTGTCACCGAAATTGTTGGAAGGGTTCGACCAGAAAAAGGTCAATAAATTCAACCTCAAACAATGAAACTTGCAGCTGTCTAAATGCATAAAGACTGCAATGTGTACGACCTGATGAAGACCGAAAAGGTTGAAAACATACATTAAATACTTGATCACCAATTTATTATCTTATCGGTGCTAGTTTATGATCGATACATTTGCAATAAGAGAAGTACTTGTACTGTACTTAAGTAAAAGTTTGAGGTACTTTCTTCTACACCACTGCAGTTCAGAGGATGCATTGAGTACTTTTATTTCTGACACTTCCATTAAATGTAGCTAGTAATACTTATTTTTCGACTGTAGTATGGTTACTTTTTATAGAATTTGAAAACTCTCCATCACTTGACTTTGAAACACAAAATTATTTCTAATAGCCATTTGGGGCGACTCCTCTGGTTTAAAAAGAAGTGTGAGAAAATTACTTCTCACGTGATTTATTAAACATGTTTACAGTTACACATGTAAACAGTTTATGGTCTAAATCACTAGTTTCAAGTCTTTAATACAGCAGGATGTTCATTTTGTAAATGATGGTCCTGTTTAGAGTAAAATGGACCATTATGCAGAATATGCTTTAGGGCGGGGCTACCTTTGA
The DNA here is from genome assembly GCF_910589615.1 of Taurulus bubalis. Taxonomy (NCBI): domain Eukaryota; kingdom Metazoa; phylum Chordata; class Actinopteri; order Perciformes; family Cottidae; genus Taurulus; species Taurulus bubalis. The sequence continues at coordinate 21,936,306 of NC_136594.1, read as the reverse complement.
TTGACAGGTTGCTACCACGGAGTTATCAGCGCTTTCATCGTACAACTTTAACCTTTTCAAAGTGTTTCGACTGTCACCTACAAATGTCTTATTTAGAGGGGTTTTTTTGCACTTGGCTCCACCCTCTCGTGTCACTTGTGGTTGCAAAACAAGATGGCGACGAGCAAAATGCCGAGCGCAAGGCTTCAAAGCGCCATGGCTGTCGTCGTTATATACAGTCTACAGCCCGACCACCACTTTGATGACCTCGACAAAAACCGAGCCTGACCGGCAGTCTTTATGAGAGATTACCAATTACAACTCAGTCATGTCAGCAAATTACACTCTCCTGTGTGACAAAATAAAAAAAGGGTGATTTAATTCCAGCTCAGATTGCTGGCATTCATCACCCACCAGAGTTCACACACCTCCAGACGCTCGCTGTGCTCTTTGATTACCAACACTGAAACGCACAAAATGACAAATCACAGACTTTTACGCACGCTATGTACTTGCCATATTTCAAGCTTTTGTATTTTGCCTCGTAGGAAAGTATCTTTCCACTCAGCCTTCTCTCTGCTTTGATGTGGTGACATGAAGGTGTACAGTAGCTTTCTATTTGCTGACATCACTCTGAGTCAGTGGGGAAGCTTTATACCAACTCCATTTTGTTCATTGAGATATTCTGAAGTTTGGTTACAATGCAGACATTTAAAGTCAGCTGAGACGGTTTAAAACAGTTTGAACAGTTTACCATTTTTGACAGAAATGAGGAATAACACAACAGCTCTTGTTTGTCTTTGTGGCTGCAGCGTCAAATGTATTGCTGCAAGTTTCCTGCTGCCTTCCGCGAATGTAGAAAACCTTTTCTCCAATGTCACTCAAGGATCTAGGAGTGCGTGGCAGTGTGTGAATACTCAATTAGCACCAGCGGAAGAAAGGCAAAGGAAAGAAAGAGATACAGCAGCAGCTTGTGGCAGAACTCGCAACTATTGACGCTCTGTGGTTAAAAGCTGAACTCCCAGTCGTGACGACTCCACCGTCGACAACTAGGCTGCATACGACAATCACAAAACAAACGAGGCCAGTCGATCACTCATCCATCTAATGTTCCCAGTAGTGAGTAAATATCTGTATGCCAACACAATCATGTCACACCGTGTCGGTTTTGTAACACCAGCGATGTTTGTTTCAGTACTCGGAGCAGTTTGTGAGCAATCTGCAAACCCAGCTGGAGCAGTCCAAGCTGCGCGAGGCCGAACTGCTGGGAGCGATGAAGGAAATGCAAGACAAGGTCCTGGACCTGGAGAAGGTGACCTAACAGACACGTGTGTGTGTGTGTGTGTGTGTGTGTGTGTGTGTGTGTGAGAGTGAAAGATGAGCGGAGACAGCAGGCATGTGCAGCTGCGAACGTGTCAAACAGCATCTTGCTGCGAAGTCGCCGAAGGCACTCAAGTGTTGAAGTTACTCCGAACAACGGCCTGTGTGACATTTAAAGCTTTCGGTTTTACTTCACAAGGTGTTGAGACACAACAGCTCTGCTTCCCCCTGATGATGATTTTACTGTCACGTAAAACTGAAAGATAGAAAAAGGAAATGGGCCTCTGCTTCTTAGAATTTCTTTTAACTATTTTATATTCCAGAAACTGTGTCTGTCATGTCAGTTGGTCGGTCCACCACTTTGGTCCAGACTGATATTTGAACTACCGGTTTAAATATAGTATTTGGTGATGTCCTGGCTTTACAACAGGTTATCTGTGGTTTTGAGTAAAATCTCCCGTGAATGAATGGATCGCCATGAAATGTGTTGCAGACATTAATTTCCCCCGTGGGGATGAATTGTAAAAAACTGACCCTTTAGTCATGTATCGTCATCATTGGGTCAAAAGTTTGTGACCAGACACGTGCACAACTAATGTCATTCCAATCGGCCTCAAGTGTACTTTGTTTAGTGCTAATTAGCAGACATTAGCTTGCTGACACACTGACATAAGTGAAGATACATGGTAATGTTTGGCAAGGACTATACTGGCTTGACATTAGTTATTGTGGTAGTAGTAGAGCCTCACAGAGCCGTTGTTATGGCAGGAGACCAGTTAGTTAGTTGTTTTTTAAACTGTAAACATCGTTCTCTCATCCAGAGAAGCACGTGTCTGCCCGATGAGAACAACATGGCGGCTCTGCAGGAGGAGCTGAAGCAGATGAAGCTGAGGGAGCTGGAGACGCTGCACTCGTTCAAAGAGATGCAGGACTCCGTCACTGAGCTCAACCAGCGCTGGCAGGTAACAAACACACACACCTGCTGTCGTTTTGTTCATTATCTACCTGTGTGTGTGCGCGCAGTGGCAGGAGAGCTACAAACCTGTGCTACACTCTGTGATTTCCGCAGCACCACATGTCCCGCGGCAGCAGCACGGGTGGCGGCCACTGGAAGGAGTCCCCGAAGAAGAACGCCATGAACGAGCTGCAGGACAAGCTGATGACGGTCCGCCTGAGGGAAGCCCAGGCTCAGGCTGAGCTCCGTGAGGTCAAACTCAAAGCTCTGCAGCTGGAGAGCCAGGTCAGTCTGTGGGTCATTTTTGGGGATGCACAAGGCCAGTCGTATGTATGTATGTATGTATGTATGTCTTTTACCATTATTCGCTGATTCCATCTTCACTTTGGATTTGGACTGTTGGTCAGCCCACAAGTCATTCCAAGATGTCACCTTTAGGCTCTGATCTTACATCTCACAGACTAAATAATTCACTGCTGTTATTTATCAGGATCAAAAGCAACCATTTTAATGAGGAAAACAAGAACTTTGTTGCAGCCCTCCTCACCCTCCCCCATTTGACTTCCCTGACTACAGAACCAGATCCACAGCAAGCTCATTGGGCGCAACGACCAGGAACGCTCCGCCCTGCAGGACCGGCTCCAGATGCTGGGCAATCAGAACAAAGCTCTCCAGGTCCAGCTCAACGAGATGAAAAGGAAGCAGGCAGAGTCCGACTGCAAGGTGTGTACGGAGAAGAGACATGGAGAGAGAAAGGAAAATGAGTTAGCAGGAGGGGAGAGAAGGAACAGGAAGAATGGATGGGGAGAGCACAATGTTCCTGGTCCAGCTTAATGAATCGTAAAAGATATTTACATACCGTAGTGAGACATTAAGAAATACAGCAAGGAATGAAGACAAAGCGGGGGGGGGAGGAGGAGGAGTCGAAGCATATGGGCCGACAGAGAGGGATGGAAAGAAGGGAGGACCAGATAGATAGAACAGAAGTAGAAAATGGCAGAGAAATGAGTCTGTCCTCTTCTGGATATGACAAAATTTAAAGTCAGAGTCATTGAAGAAGGCCTGGAGTGAGAGATGGAGGACAGAGCAGGCGGGAGATGGAGGGAGAGAGGCTGTTGAATCCATCACTGAATTCCAAAATATTGCTGTCATCTACATGGCGTCTTCTCTCTCCCCTCACACAATGCAGAACAAAGAGGAGGTGATGGCGGTGCGACTGAGGGAAGCAGACAGTATGGCTGCCATGGCTGAACTCAGACAGAAGATTGCTGATCTTGAGATACAGGTGTGTGTGTCTGTGTCTGTGTGTGTTTGTGTACTTTCATGCCTGCAAGGATTGTGCGTACCTAAAATGTGTGCTTGTAGATGTTGACGTCTGTATGCGGATGATCGATTCAGAGACATTGTAACAATAAAGAACCTGTGACTTTAACCCTCAGCGTGTGAAATGTGTTTTCCAGAAGGAGGAAGGGCTGATCCAGGGCCAGCTGAACCACTCAGACTCCAGACAGTACGTAAACGAGCTGCGGGACCAGATCGCTGAGCTCAAGAACGAGGTTGGCACCCAACGGCACCGTTTACTGGATTTCATTTCATGATAATTAACGGCAAAACATTGTGCCACATGTTGCTTTTGAAATATTACGTCGAAATGAACTGCAATAGGCTTTCTTTAAAGAATCGCTTTTAACCCACCGTAAAGAAACAGAATTCATCATCCAATGTCCAAAGTTCCGATTTGTGTTTTCTACTTAGTCTGGTTTGGTTTCACAGTGCACATATTAAAGCAGACCGAACTAAACACAAACGATTTGCAGAACGGCGTGCATGAAGGAATTTGTCTTCCTCGTCTGAATTTGGAACCGATTTTGTTCTCCCTGCAATCCAACCGCTCTCAGATTTACTTGGAAACCGATTGTTTTGGCACCAGAGTACGATCAAAGCGAACCAAATGTTGGCTCGTGAAAGCGGCTTTAATCCCATCTACTGAGTTCTGATTGGTCGGTTGTTTCTCCATGCGGATGCAGCCGCTAAAAATCCCAACAAAAGACCCGTTTGAATGTTTCAGCTTGCGGAGATTCGGAGGTCTGGAACCAGGTGTCTAAAATCTAAAGAAAAATGTAGTTCAGTCTCTAAATGTTTCTTGTTTGCTTCCGGCAACTATGGATATGTTTATCTTCGATGCTCGCGTAATTAACAATAATGTTGACAATATGATTTTTGTTGACGGAGTTCTGCTTAAAAATGGTGCGCCGACTTGAAACGACTCTGTGGTGACTGGCGAGGCTGCATGTATATGGATACATGCAGCCTCGCCAGTCACCACAGAAGAATCTTGTACATCTACACAACACCACTTCCACCCAGATGCGCCCACTCAGTTGTGTTGATGTCTCTCTCGTGACGAGGAGACCACTGCTGCATTCTCATCACAGTGAACATTAATTCCTGAAAGATGGAACAAGTGTGCGTGACGTTCAGAAGATTGCTGCTGCTTCTTTTTCCGCAGCCGTGCTGTAGTTTTACCCACTCTGTTGCTGTCGGGCTAAAACATGAGGACAACTCCAGTTTTTTTTATTTCCACAGCTTCATGGGTCGATTATAATTCAATGACCTCTCGAGCTTATGAAGGCCCCGCCACCCCTCTGTTTTGGAGACTCAAAGGTTTTTCGCCAAACAAACACTCTGGGCTTGTTCATTCAGAGAGTTGCAGTGCGTGACTAGGAGGGAAGTGTTTAAACTTTTAGGTGAGGGGGCGGGATGAGACTGCCCTGCCCTTTACTGCTCCTCTCTTTTCTTCTATTTTCCCCACCTTTTCTTTTTCTCAAAGCAGTATTTTTTTAAATGAGACCGAAACTTGCGTGCGTACAGCCGAGGAAGCAGTGAACCCTTCAGAGAAATCTCAGTAAACCCTTACGGTTGAGTCATAATAACAGTGATGATACATGATGACAGATTCTACTTAACGTAGATGGTTTCACGCCTCACGATGTGACACTGATATGAATTAATCTGCTTATATTGCAAAAACAAACTGTCTAGAAAAGGGCTTGTGTTCTTTCTTCTTTGCTGTAGTTTGACGAGCAGTCAAAACATTTCCATTGGTTAACCACCGGTTTCCCCTCCCCTCTGCCCTGCAGAGCGCCCGAGTGTGTGTGATAGGGGGAAACAAAAACCTCTGAGATTTGTCATGAGTCACTGTGGTACACGCAAGGTTAACACGCAGACAGCATGCAGCCGTAGAGCAAACTGGCAGAACAACCTCTGTGATCTGACAGCTGGATAGCAGCAACACGCAAACGCACACTTTGAGTTTTGATTTTTCTTTTCTTTTTTTTAAATTTGTTATCTAGGTCTCCCACCTGAGAGTAGAGGCAGGTGGGAGACCACCGGTGCTCAGCTTTAGCTGTACAGACCCCTCTGCCCTGTTTGCACAACCTCAAATTGTAAGAAGGATTCAGGTCAGTGGGTTTCACTGGGGGGGGGGGGGGGGGCTTTTCACACTCAACAACCTGTTGACCAAAAAGTCCCAGCACCTGACATTTAATGCTTTTGCAAAGGGCTCATGTAACCGATTTAACACATTTTATTGACTTATTGAACCTGTTACTGTTATGTACTCAAGTATTACATTCCCCTAATGATGTTTAGCAAGTCAACTGAGAGCTGCTGTTGTGTTTAAAACATCAACACAGTACAGTGTACCTTTAGGGTGAGAAACACAGACAGTCTAATGCTGCACACTGCATGGATACATGGCAGATGCAGTCATATCACTGTCATCATTACGGATGGGGCAGATGTTTTGCTGGGAATAAATGATAGTATTGATAATAAAAAGCCTGTTCCAACGTATTCCCCTGTGTGCGCCGTAGAGCTCCATCGTTGTCCGAAAGCTTTTAAAAGCACATCGGTGAGCCACACGTTACATCTGACGACATGTTCATTACAGTGAACGTGGGCACTTTTAGCTTACTTTGACCGGATCGCACATACATTGTCGTGCTGCTGGAAATACTCACTAAAGCACCAACTGTGTATTACACGATTTTAATTTTGAAAAACTTTCCGTGGGGAATGAATAGGTTAAGTGCCACAGACGGGTAACGAACGCATTGTTTATGTTGCCAAAAGTAAAGCCTTCCTCTTTGTGTTCAGGTCAGGCAGATGCGAGGGCAGAAGGCGGCCTCCAGCCACAGGGTCAGCAGCGGAGGAGGAAGTACCAACTACCAGGATCTGTGTCTGGCCAGCCCGGCCTCCGCTGAGGGAGACTATCTGAGCTCAGACGAGGACCTCCTCCCCAGCCCGCTGCCTCCAAACGCCCTTTACCCCAGCCTGTCCGGCCCGTGTCACCCGTCTGCCCGCCTCGACAGCGAGGGCAGCACGGACAGCGAGGCAGAGGAGCGGTCTCTGACGCATCCGGACCCACAGCAGCTGTATGGCGGCATGGTGTGCGCGGAGGCCCTGGACAACTGAGACCTGGAGAGAAGGGTGTGAGGGTTTCATTGGATTAGTTTCAGCTAAAGAGACGCTGGAGCTCTACAGGACGGGACTGCTACTGTAAACTGGGGCTGTATCATCCAATCCAGTCCTCCACGGCTTTTCCAGTGTTTACCTTTTAACTTGATAGCGACATTGATTGGACCCCTGGCCACCACTCATGTTGTCTTCTCCACCTTGTTCCCCCCACACTGTCCCATCCTGCGTTTTTTCCCCGACCGGGAGGCAACAACAACAATCCAAACGCAAAGATGCGTCACGCAACACAACAAAAAGGACTGACGCTGGACCAGCAAGACTCTTGTTGCCTCTCGCTGCTCGCCGTCTACCACGGGACCTGCGACGATGAGTGAAACCTGGGTAGACAGAAAATAACTCTCTCCTAAAAGTGACAGACGCTTGACACACTGTATGCTCTGTCTACCCTGATACGACTCTCCTTCCTGACTGGTTCAGAGTTAAATATCCTCTCTTTTCCCTTTTTAACCTCTCATTGGGAAGAAACGCACAAGAAAAGAAAAACGTATATCAGCCATCCATTTACCTCTCAGTAGAACAAGTGTTGAAAAGAAAACAGGTGGTGAGTATGAGGAGACAGAGAGATGCAGTGTAGGAATACGTACCCATGAGAGAGATCACAAGATGGCATTCATTATTGTGTTACTTTAACATACTAAACATGTGTGACGCCAAGCGAGTTAATGCAACAGGTCATGTTAAAAAAACATGTTCACCATAACCCAGAGAACAAGGAAGGAAGGAAGAAACTCGATGTTGCCAAATGTTTTTTTAATTATTATTATTTATATGTTGTAATTTATTTTGATATTTTTTAATATATTTTATATATCTATATGAAACTATAGGAGTGTAGAGATACCGACAGAGGCCAAACTTTCGACACCGTCCTTTGTGCCAACTAGTCGCCTGTTACAGGTTTACTGTGACACCCGAGTGTTTCAGAGACGGAAATGTGCTGCTATGATTTTGGATTTACTTTTCCCATTCTTTTGTTTCTTTCTGTTTTTTTATTATTTTTTAAATCTTTGTGAGGTGAACATGCAACCTCCTGTTAACTCGGCGCAGACTGAGCAGTTTGACCGGCTTCCTAACCTGGAGATTCTTAACATTCAGCGATGATGGGGACCATTTTCTTCCAAACCGAGCAGGATCATTGTTTATGTGCGAGCTAGAGGAACCCTTTGGCGTTGCAGGACTTTCATTTGCTCTCCTGCGGAGAACTACATGAGAAGATCGAGAATTTTCTCCTCTATCTGTTAAACATGAAGCTACAACCGGTAGATAGTTAGCTTAGCCCACAGTGACTTCCTGTGTCAAGTCACGGAAAGAAATCCAGCACATGAACTTGTTTTTACACCATTTAAGTAACTGCATTGTGGCCACAACTGGTATAATGCTAAATGCACTCGTAGAAAAAGGTCTGTGTACTGCAAATAAAATGCAATATCTGGCTATGGTTCACTCGAATCAGCTTAGCATTATAAGCTAACGGTCATATCAGACCAAGTGAGGTTAAACCAGCTAGTGAAAAAAAAAGGTTATGCACTGTAATTTGCATAAACCCATGTAATTATGTGTTATGTGGGCCACGTGATCGGGAACCAGGACAGGTGACGTGGTATCAAGAGCGAGGAGGTCAAGACCGAACTTTCCCCTACGGTTCGTGTCCCGTGTGAAAACCATAAAAACCTGCGGTTATTTATTCGTCATGTAACTTCTGTACTTTAGTAACGCCAATTCCGTTTAGTTACTTCAACCTAAACCATGATTGTTTCCCAAACCTAGTTGTTTCCTGTGAAGACTGAAGTCTAGATTGAAAAGACTTATCGTAAGATATCGTACATGAATGAGGATAGTTAGCTAGTCGTTTCCAGTCTTTGTGCTAAGCTAAGATACCCGTCTCCTGGCTGTAGCTTCGTATTTAACAGACGGACACGAGAGCGGCATCAGATCTCTCAGTGTATTTCCCAAAATGTCAAACGGTTCCTTTTTAATTATCAGTCCCACGCTCGCCAAAAGAAAAACCAGGTAACCACGCTGATCTGGAATCAACTGTCATATCACTTTTTGACAGCTAAACTGCAGCATGTGGGCCAATGAAAGTGGAGGGAGCGGTTCATATCGTAAGGATGCCACCAGAGAAAGTGTGGGTGGAAAATATTTTACATATCAGACATTAATATATTCTGTGTAGAAAACAAAGGGTGTAAACTGTATGGCGAGATATGAAATATACAATTTAACTGGAGCATAAAGTATATGGATAAGATTTAAAGCTGTATCACTGTCAGTCAAGTCTTGCTGAAGCTGGCAAGTGTAATGTTATCAAACAGGGTGTCATACGTAGAGCAGCGATCTGCTTTTTTGCACTACAGAGAAAGTGTCTCCTCATGACACTAAGCAGGGAGAGATGGTGTGGATGAATGGATTCGTGGTGGGATCATTTCTTGTTATCTTCAGCTCTTCGCCTTGACGTTATCGGACTACTTCGCTCCGAGATTATCCATCCCGACTTTGCAATGGGACCGATGTTGTAGGACGTTGTCTAAATTCTCTAAAGGCCCACTTTCATTTCTAACATCGTTGTGCAGTACAATTGAAGGAATGGTAACGGTGAGAAGTACTGCTGTCCCCTGAGAAATAAGGAAATTGGATCTTCCAGTGATGGCCATCAAAGAGCTAAAGAGGATGTTGGTTTGCCCACCGTACTGTTGCAAATAACAGCCTTTTAGTGGTCATTGGTGGGTGTAGCAACTGAAATCTCCACACAGTATTTGGATATCGTCTGACCAAATGGAGCGTTGGTTTCCAGTTGAGTTGCTGCTCAAGATAATTCGATCACATTTATCTATTCGATGCATTTAGTTTGCCTTTTCTATGCTGTGGGTTTCATTGTTAACAGTGACGTCGGTCTTTCCCTTGAGGGATTCAAAGGATCTACAGGAAAAGGGTGATGTAATGCACAAGACATTATTGGATCATGAGTCAGGGAAAAACATTGTTGACCGTGTTCTTTAAGGTGCCGGTGTACTCTGTCAGAATTGCTTGCTACCCCACTTCGTCGCTCGACCCTCTTCTTCATCCAAACTCCTCTCAGCCCACTTTGTTTGGTTGCATTTCTGACAGAGTATCCACTGAAAGCATGTGACTGATCTCTGGGAGCCTTACTATCAAAGTGTGTTTGCCATTACCACCACAGCTGGTGCCGGATGCACCACGACGAGATTCTAACTTTTCCGTTTGGATCTCAGTCCAAACAATTAAAACGCCTAAAGTAATTGTAAAGACTGCAGTCCTTACAATTACTTTAGGCATTTTAATGGTTTGAAGGACGACGCATCCCAAAGTGAACCAATCTGGTTTCATACAACACATCTGTACAACTGTTCCTTCGCACATCTGTACACTGCTGTTCAGTGATGGTGCTCTGTTCTCACCACTGTCTGAATACAACAAAATCTACTGTGACGAAACATTTTTGATATGTTTGTATATTACTTTGGAATATGGTACTAGCTCTCATCTTTAACATATGTTTTGTATAATTACCATCAGTACTTTGGTTCCTCCTGCTAACACCATTACACGATGCGTGATCATGATGAAACATTGTAACGTGCCATAAAGGTCGGTAGGTTTACACACTATGATGAACCGCTTCATGTGTGTTGGACGAGGGTTTCAGCGGCGAGTCCGTCACCGCAGCCCGTCATCAAACCGCCATGCGATATGAAGTGAGTTATGTGTGGACGGAAAAGATCGCACTGTATTGCTCCGGATGTATCATCTTGAAACTTGAACGTCCGCACGTCCCCCTCCCTCCCCCCGCCCCCCAGATATAAAAGCAGGAAATAAGACAATGCCGTGCTAAACAGTGTGTGTGTCACATGTGAGTTCTTCCTGGTTAGTCTGGTGTTTAATTTCTCCGATTCCTGTGCCGTGTGTGACGGCTGTTTGATGTCCGCAGCATCGTACCCAGGAACCCTTCCCACCCTCTCTCTTTCTGTCTTGCAATTCAACTGATGTTAACAAATATATTAAATGACAGTAAAGATTATATAAATTCCAGTATGATGGGGAGAGGGGGGGAGGGAAATACATTTCAGTGTTCTGTATCCTTATGAATGATACAAAATAAACTTTGACAATGCACCTTTGCAAAAGCCTGATTGCGGTGGTGTTGTTGGTTATTACTGGGTTGATTATATTCAGTCATATGTTGAACATTAGCTTCCTGTAACTTGGGTTTGGTTAAGTCTTTCACTAAGCTGAGATTTAATCGTCACTACATTCAAACAGGTTGCACCACACAAACCAGTAGTTACTCATTAACTTCCAGGTGCAGCTAATTGTTGCACAGCTAATTGAACTAGCTGACATAGCTAACGTTAGCTGCTAATACATGTCTTGTTTTGGCTAGAGTAAGCTGCAACTGGGTCAACGTGTTTGACTAGTTGGTCAACATGCTGTTTAACAGTGATGTAAAGTGACATTTCACAAAATTAACATAGTATATTTCAAATTACAAAATCGTATGCTAATAGCATTTTAGATTAGCATAATGGGAGATTTTACACTCATTCCAAACTGCCGTGTGATTTACTTTTGCTTTGTGTTGTCATCCTTTACTTGCATAGTCTTGTTTAGTTTAGGACCGTTCAACGGAGTGAAATGGAAGCATATTAAGTGGCAGCCATGATAAGAGTTGGTCGAACTCTCTAAATGCTCAGGAGAAGATGCCTCATTGCCTCCTTTCTTATCTCCTTCAGCATGGGGTAATTGGAACCGTCCTTTACCAAAGGAAAGGAGATGAGTGATGCAACACATGCTTGGCGGTTGTGAAGCTTTCGTCACTCATTGCCTTTTTTGTTCCCAGTGACTTCCATCTGTGATTTGCCCCTTGCGTCTGTATGTCCATTGTCTGTTGGCACATCTCTCAATGCCCTCTGAATTTTAAACCAGACCTCAATGGTTATTTTGTAACAAGTGTTTCAACGTAGTGTGTCAACATTTTCTGAAGAATTTCCAGCAACGTCGTCCACCACCCTCTTCCCCTCTCACCGGCTGTGTCTGTCTTCTCTAGATCAGTGTGATGCCGTGGTTAGTTTATTCTGCAACACACCCATCCACAATTTGCACCTAAAATGAAAAAGTAGTGTTTTTTTGGGGGGGTTTTACAAGTAGCGCTGGACAGATTTAGTGCTGCTGTGAGTGTGCAGCTTTTGGGTTTGTGTGTGAGGAAGCAGTGTGGTTGTCGCCTCCGTGGTGTCACAGCTCAAACACTTCCTCGTCCTTCTTTGCTCTCATCGTCACACCGACCCGCAGAGAACATCGACGGCTTATAATCCACCTCAGCGTACACTGACCTCCCATGTGAGACACTGACTTCTCATTGTCTCAAAATACTTTAATCTCAGTTGAATTATTGGTGTGAAGTTTGTGACCTTATGAAGAACTTCTGGGATGTAAAAATCTGGTGAGTATTCGCATATTTATTTCTCAAAACTATCTTAATATTTCAGGTTAAATCAAAACTACAGGTTTTTGTTTGTTAATGTGTTTTTTTTACATGAATACAAAAATAAATACTTTTGGACTGTGACCATTGTAGATTTTTCCTGATGTTTACTGTGGGACAAACATTAGACTAAAAGAGACTGAGTTCAACTAGTTCAAAAGCAATGATCTATCTTCAACAAATATTTAGATATATCTTTTTTTTTATGGATTCAAACGATAATAGCCTTGTTTTTTAATTCTCTCCATGATGTGACCATGTGGATCTTTTTCTTACTTGTTTCAGTTCAGCAAAAAGAAGCATAAATACCTTTTCAACAAGGTCATGTATACATATTACACGTTTTACACTATAATATAATATATAATGTGTAAAGACAATAAAAACTAAGAAGTCAAAAATATTGACACAGATTTGTGTAGAAAAGCTTAGTTTCTTTGTTTTTCCTTCCCCATTATTTATCTCATGATGCTCTCAGATTTACCTCATGACCCTCTGAAGGGCCTGAACCCTAGGTTTGGCACCACTGACCTAAACAAACAAAAAGTATGTAAAGTTGCTCCACTTAAAGAGCTAAAAGAGCTACAACAGTAAAAATGCTAATACAGTATTTCATCCGTATTAACAATCTTACAATTTGATATATAATTCACAGGGAGTACTTTTACTGGTGATACAATTTTTAATGCAGGTAATTTGAACATTTTAGTACTTTGACTTAAAGGAACAGCGTTTAGCATTTAAGGGCATCTATTGCCAGAAATGGAATATAATATTAATAATAATAATCTCCTGAACATCTGAATGGTTGTGTGTTTTTGAATCCGTTTTATATCAACATATTGTGCGGGTCGTCTTCACAGAGCCAGCTGCGTTTCTAAAAAGAATTTAAAAGACCCAACAAGAAGAAAGAAGTCCTTTGGTCGAACGTGACAAATCTACCTCAGGCGCTGGTAAACTGGGGAAGCAAAGGGAACAATGATCAGACCAAAACCCACATGAAGAAAACCTTGTCTAGAGCGCCCCTGTGTGCAAACATCTGCCGAGATCCCAGTTCAGCATCCCGTCTGAGAGCTAGAGAGGAGAACTAACTCCCCAAATCCAGATGTGCAAAGCGCAAAGGCAGAAATAACAATAAAAACAAGAAGACTAACTTTAACTTCACTAAATGAAGGGCCTGATACTGAAGTAAATCACATGTTTTCACGTATCTTTTAACCGTTGTTTTTTAATCTATTGTTTAATTCCAGGAAACACACTTTTGAATGTAATAGTTCTGCTGCAACCTAAACTAGCTGATTGTTTAAGTAAGATTTAGATGGGGAAATGTAAATGTATCTGGTCTGTGTGACAACACAGGCAGTGCCAACCTGTATGAATAATAAATTAAACCTAGCTTTACATTTGCATGTCATCTCCGACGCTGACATTGCTTTATTTTTTTAAACCTCTAGATCACTTAGATTTCTGGGTGTTAAGTGATTCTTCCTACCAATTGAGCGATGCCTCGCTCTTTCTTGGTGAAGCGAGGAGGGCTGCACCACCTTGGGAAAAAGGCAGGGCCTCGGGATGCTTCCCTGCAGTACTCCACATCAGAAACACCAGATAATAACGCAGTGCAGGACCTTCCTGCTGCCAGCCCGTCTGATGGAAGTAAGCACATTCAGCCTTTCAGTCTCAAATATGATGGTGGGTGATTTATTTCTTTATTTTTTCATCACAAGCCTAGATCACTTCAAAAAAGCTAAATGGTTTATAGTAGCACAGAAGTTTTAGTTTGTCGATTTTTGTATGATATTTTGTGAGCTATTTCTTCTGAAGTGTATCAATCCAAAGTTCCAGAGTGTTGCATGACTAGCAGCCAGTCAACCTGTTTGTCTCTGTACTCAGACTGTAGATCTGCTGAGCCTTGCAGTCCTGTCATCACAAATACGTTTAGCCCCGTGGAGAAAGTCGAGTCTCGCCCTCCCACACCAGTGTTGTGGTCCAGGCCTCATGTGATCTCAGGATATCCAGACAAACTTTCTGTGGAACTGGAAGACTTGACACAGCACCCTTACATCCTGAGGAAGACCAGGAGCAGTGGCTGCTCGAAGATCGGTGCTCCGAGGCAGGAGTGTCCATTCTGTAGCAAAGTACGGCACCCCTCCATTACAGAGTACTTCTTTGACCAACAATACCTCTGAAGGATTAAGACACAGACCTACTTTAATGTGTGTTAGCTTGAAGACAAAAGGCTCAAGTGAAAAGGAAAGCTAGAAGAAACAACTTGACTTGAGAGGCTAATTAAACATAATTGCGGTGGATGTGGTGCTGTCAAATCATATAAACTCCCCATACCTGTGGCCTCAGGTTTGAGCAACATATACTAGGCTGTCTGAACTATATATATATATATATATATATATATATATATATATATATATATATATATATATATATATATATATATATATATATATATATATATATATATATATATATATATAGTTTCTTTTATCTTGTGTGTTTATTTGTATCTTCAAGTTGTACGGCGCTACTATGACAAGAAATTTCCCCTTGGGTATTAAAGTATCTATCTATCTAACTGATGATGACCCAGAGTTTTGATATGAGTTGACTATAGCCGGGGTAAGACTGTAAGTTAAAAGACAAAACTGGAAACTTAACAAACAGGGGAGAAAAATGGGCAATATAAAGTCGAAAGTACCAAGAAATGTCAACTTTTAATCACATTTAACTAGTTTCCCAGATGAAATGATCTCTTTAGCTTTATTGTCTTGTCTTGCAGATATTGTCATGTCTGTCGAATTTGAAGACTCACATATGCAAGAGTCATGGAGGCAATGCACCAGCACACGTGAAGTCCAGCAGGACAGACACTGAGCGGTCACCATGCAGGGGCAAGGTCGGCAACACATTTCTGCTGCCATATCTTGCAGTCTCTCTCTGATAATGATAATAATAATATTAACAATCCCTTTTATGTACACATGAGGTTCAACACTTCTGATTCCATAACCCCAGTGTCCGTTGTTCTAGGAGAGGACGTTTGGCTGTACCGTGTGTGGGAAAGTGTTCAAGCGCTCCTCCACCCTCTCCACTCATCTGCTCATACACTCGGACACGCGGCCCTACCCCTGCCAGTACTGTGGCAAAAGGTTCCACCAGAAGTCTGACATGAAGAAACACACGTTCATACACACCGGTGGGTTCACTGGCTGTTTTCAATATCATCACATGACGTATATCAAACTGAACCGCAGCCGCTCGTTCTCATACCTCCCTTCTGCTTATTGCCAACACTGGAACCTTTGTTGTCTTAACACTTCACCCGGCCAAGAAAAGGTCCAGCGCATAACTTAATTCTTCTGATTGAACAATTGAGATGTAACATATTAATTAGTAAGTGCAGAGCAGGTTGTATTTGGCAGACTTTGTACAGAGCCAGGCTAGCTGTTTACCCCTGTTTCCAGCCTTTATGCTAAGCTAAGCAAACCAGCTGCTGGCTGTAACTTCATCAATCTGCTCATCTAACTCTCCCAAAATGTCAAACTACTTGTTTAAGTTAACAGCCAGCCTCTCAAATGTTTTTAAATTAGTGTAAATCAAATATCTTGGTTTTTATTTTATGTTGGACCAAACCAGCAGTTGAATGAAATAAGGTAAAGTGTGCCGTCATCAGTGCCACACGTCACTGTCAGAAAAGTGTGTGAGCTGACCAACTTGGAGAAAACGTTCAACACGTCAGAGCAGCGTTTAATGGACACGGCCTGAGCGTCCTGTCCTGTGCCTTCGAATGACTTGTTCTGTGTTTGTGTTCCAGGCGAGAAGCCCCACGTGTGTCAGATATGTGGGAAGGCGTTCAGCCAGAGCTCCAACCTCATCACCCACAGCCGGAAACACAGGGACGACCGGCCCCACCGCTGTCCTCGCTGCCACTACAGCTTCCAGCAACGAGGGGACCTCCGGCAGCACCAGGAGCAGCACTGCACCTTCCGCTGACTCGGACTCTCACAGCCGAGGCGACATTGGCAGCCTTTTCTTCTTCTTCCAAAAAGGGACAAATGTCATCATGTGATTGCCATCAAAAGAATGAATGTCGCTCCTGAAGATGAATCAGTTTATAGGAGATTTTCCCCACATGATGTGTCAATACTCTCTGCAGATCTTTGATCCAGAGCTTTTATTTAAAGTGATTATTTCTAACACATCAGTTCACCTCCTGTGTTTCTCTACTGCAGTGTTTACCTATTTCAGGTTGTCCTGCTTAGCCGTTTCCTTTGAGGTCTACTAGCCGGCACCCTCAAGAGCTCACCTGAGAAATGTTTGTTCTGTTTATTAGATTAGTTTGTGTCAACACCTATACAAGCTCAAGGGATTTTGCATATGTGAAAGCTGACAACCAGAATTGTTTCTAACAAGTTCTTTAGTAATTGTATGTCATGAATCGGAAGGTTAGTATACAAATAGCCCTGCAGCATATGTAATACAATATAAAACATAGTTTTAACCTTTTGTGTCATGACCCCCAAACTCATCTACAAAAGCACCGTGCATGTACAAAAAGGTTAATAAACAGACTATTAATCTATTAAAAAAACGTGTTATTATGTTTGAATATTGCACAAATACAATGAAAGAGTTTGAAAATATGGCAAGAATTCACAATAAAGTTACACAAAACATAAACGTGTTGTTATTTCCTGCTGTTTCTTAAGGGAAGACCGGGTTATGGGTTTATATTCTGGGTTTGAAAATCTAGTTTTCTTCAGCAGAAGAGCTAAACAACACGCGCTCTTACGAGTTCCCAATTTCTCCTCGGATAGTCCACCTGAATCTGAATATGATTCTATTCTTGACTGATGAGCCCTCTTTCGTCAGCCCTGTGCAGTCTGAAAAGAAAAGGAAGAAATGAATGAATGTACTGCAGCACCAGGACTGAGTAAATGCTCCAAATGCAGGAGCTGCCTCAACAGTTAAGTAAGCAGAACTACAGTAAATGTTACTTTTCTCTTTTCAGCAATCTATCACACCGGTTATCTGCAGGAGTCTGTTCACACAGCCGCTCACAGGATGAAGCATATCGGGACTATTAGGCGGCATCAGTTCACGTCTTTCGCCATCTAGTGGCCATTTGTCGGTGAAACAAACTTTTCTGCAGATGTATTTCTGTGCAAAAACACTCTATAAACATTTTAGAATTTACAAACATGACAAATTATTAAAAAATGGTCCTTTTCACATCCATTTGGGTAACATTATGAAGAAAATAATCTTGAAATGTTGGTGACTTTCTAAACAATCAAATAGAACAACCCCATTAACTGATGTTTATTTATAATTTGCAATAATGCATACACAAGACAAATTTATTACGTGTTTCTGTTTAATTGGCAAACTTGATTGGTGGGGGACATATATTATATATACACACACACACACACACACACGTTGGAGCGACTCTTCCAATAGTCTCCAGGGAAGAACTTGAGCAATTTGCAAAGCAAACGTTCCCGAGGCTAATCTGCTAGCTGCTTCCCACCTTGTTGGTAATGCTGCATTCACACCAAACGCGGTGCGAATTATTCGAGCGACCAGATTACATGCAAAGTCAATGCACAGACACGATACGTTGCCAAAAAAGCGTCTATCACCAGGCGGCGCGAACAGAACGTTTGACGCGGGGCGAATTCGCACGAGTTGAAATATCCCAACTCCAGCAAAAAAAATCGCATAACGCAAATTTGCATCAGCCAATCAGCGTTGAGAATCAGCGTAGAAAAATCGCAGTATGAACGCATAGACTGCGCAATTATCCTGATGACAGACGTCTGGTTCAAATTAACAAGTCTGTTTGAGTCGATCAGTCGATCAGCCTTTGAGAAACCGAGTCCGCCTGTCTGGGTAATTTAAGCTGGATAATAGGACATTTGATCACTTAGTTGAACCACATACAAGGAACGGGGCCCAGCTGTGTTATATGGCTTAACATATACATGTGGTCTTTTAGCACATTGTGTGTCACCAATGTGTAATGGAAGTACCAGATGACTAATGAATATCGTCTTTCCATAAAAATGAAATACAAGAATACAAACATTAGTCTTTATTTAAGATTTCATTTAGTTCAGGCTTTAAAAAAAAACACAAAAAACAGGCATTTCATTTATTTGTAATACAACATTTTAAAGTCCAAAACTGCATTAAATATAACTGAACTTAACGGTATCAGTAGAACCACACCTACAAAATATTGTACCTCAATACAAACTAAATAGCCTTTATTTAAGATTTAATTTAGTTCAGGCTTTTTTTTTAACAAAACAGGCATTTCATTTATTTGTAATACATTCAAAAGACCAAAAATGCACTAAATATTACTGATCAGTAGAACCACATCTACAAAATATTGTCCCTCAGATTGAGATAGAGCTTATAAATCGCTAAAATGTGATGTCAAGAGGCA
This sequence comes from Taurulus bubalis, assembly GCF_910589615.1. Lineage (NCBI taxonomy): Eukaryota > Metazoa > Chordata > Actinopteri > Perciformes > Cottidae > Taurulus > Taurulus bubalis. The sequence continues at coordinate 21,917,544 of NC_136594.1, read as the reverse complement.
TCATCCAAATTCATAATTTCAAAGTCTCTAGTTTGTTGTACAACATATGCATAGATATGCTCATCAAAGTCCTGAACTTCAAGCCCTCCAATAAAAAAGAGGAACTTCTCTTCCTGGGGTAGAACATGAATTATCCCCCTGATAATAGGCTCGTTCGTTATAGCTGGAATCCAGACGAGAGCAGCGGCCGCAGCAGGAGACGTTGACAAAAAACTGCGATCAAGTCGGACAGTTGTCAGCTGTCAGCTGTGTATACGCAGGAAGTCACAGAAAAAAGTACTTCCTGTTAGTTCCGAACTTTTGCTTACTTGTAGTTTACAGATCACGTTTGGATTTATTATATGTGTTTATAAATATATATTTATGTAAAAATGTGTGTGTAGCTGCATCCTTTGGTCTTTTTATGTCTGCCTGTGAAATACACTACTAGTAGTTTTGATGTGTGTTGTATAAATACGATTTTGTATTAACAACCACACAATAAATGTTTTTAGATCAAACATGAGACTAATAGTCAATAATCCAGCGTCAAGTATTACAACTACACATAAAATAAGAATTTTCTACAACACGTGGTGTTTGCTGTCAGATCTAAGAGCCAATCAGCTCTCTGATGTGGCGACAGCCAGGCGTTTCCCATCATGCACTGGGCCACGCAGTCGTTGGAAAGCAACTGCGGCGGCTGACTCTGAAATCGACGGTGACTTGGTCTCGTGAGAGTATCGTTGACCACGTGTGAATGACGTCAGAGCAAGTCGGGAGCAAGTCGGACACAAATCTAACCGGCATGCATTGCGCGCCGATCGCCGCCGATCGATTCTGCGCAGAACTGGCTCATCTCGAACGAGCCTATTGTGTTGTTGGTGGCGAATGTGTGTTACACATGTTTATGTTACACATTCAGCGAATGTGTAACATAAATGATATTGCTCATTGTGAAGTCTCACTCCCGGGGAGCTGGATGAGGAAGATGACTATTTTAAATGTTATTTGTGTCTTGATTAATTATGTTTAGTTTTTGTCCCGTTTGTATTTAAATAAATGTTTGCATCATATTTCCAAAGATGTGCACTAGTCATTTGTCTTTTGCATTAACAATGTAGCTTTTCAATCATGAGTAGGTGTTTTTAGTTGTAATATGATTCTTATTCTGCACTGTCTGTTATGATAGTAATTGTTACAACATATGTGTGCATACTTGTTAAATTCCATGAATCAGCTGGTGTTTTGCAAGTGATTGACATGAGAAGAGTTTGACAAAACACCCAGCAGGTGGTGGTATACACTCAAATGGAAATGACTGAGCTTTTATTGCATAGTTTGGAGTTGAAGCGTGATATCTTATTGTGAAGGACAGAACTACGGTCCGGATGTGTTAACAGCATTGATGGTCATTTTGGTGACCCTGGGACAAGTAAATATCCCAGAAAAACCAGCAGCGCCCAGTGTTTACAACGAGGATAGAAGTTAGTTTGACTCACCTGAAAACATTATTGATAGAAAATTGTACTCGACACCGTGTGGTAAAATCATTGATCAGGACATTTATTCGTTGCAAGGAAGGAACAGAGGGTCATGCGACGTAATGCTTAACAAACCGCATATCCCAAGACTGCGTCCCGAACAGCGGAGAGTAACCTCTTTAAATACACTATGATAAACAATAAACAAATGCCCCCATGACGTCTTTCCATACATTGGCTTGTATCCATGGTCATAAGACAACAAGAGTCTGCATGTTCTTCAAACAGAGACATACAGATACCAACCGGTCTTATGACCCTAAAGAGTAGTTTGCAAAGTTAATATGTAAGATTTTAACAAGGTATAGTTCAATGATAAGTCACAGGCCTTTACAACAGTATATTTGATTAACAAACAAAATATATGACTTATGAATATAACGGTAAAACATGATTAAGAGTAAATAAGTTTTTCTTCCAACAGTTATAGGATCTTTTTTTTTTCAAGTGGAATTTTATTTGAATACTAGCTAAAAACTGTGCGACCACAAAACGTTTTTCTTGCTTTGCATTATGTTTGTGTCTCTCACATAGCAGAGTGGTTATTTGCAGGACATTTCTGTTGGACAGCTCCAGGTTTCAAAAGCCTCCGTTGTTTTGGTACCACTGCGCTCTGGCAACAACATCATTGGAGTAGTCTCTTCCTGTTGTTCTTTCATCCACGCCATCATAGGAATGGACGTTTCCATCCCCCATATTGTAGGCCGCTATCCCTCCTGTGGAGACAAACACAAATGAGAAGGTGTGACGAGAGCTGCTGCACGTTTTAATCTACTGATTCAGTCAAACGAACCTTTCAGCTGCTGCTCCGCGCTCCAGCCAGGAAATTTGTTGCGGATGCGTCCGATAAAATAAACCAAGATTTCCGTGGCTTGGCAGAGGTGTTCCTCACTGTCAAAACCACCACGTGCAGTGTGTCCGCCTCCGTTTGGATTGACATCAACCTGCAGATATGGAAATGAGTTGAGCACTTTTGTAATGGGTGACTCTATTAAGAGGATGCGAGTAAAACAGTAGAATTGATCACAACCTGCATCAGTCCCCAGGCATTGCCGTGATCTCCCCAGCCGCCGTCTAAGCAATTTCCAGCCCTGGACTCTCTGGAGATGATGGCAGCAATGAGAGCTGGAGCGATTCCATATTTTGCTCCCACTGTGTTGATTTTAGACCGATACTTTTGCATTCTGCCCAAATCCGTCTGTGCCATGGTGTGTGATGCACTCACACCTTTTAGAGGGAAATCAACCACAGAACAGGATGATGGCCTCGGCGCAACACACATCTATTTCCCGGTCAATCAATAGATATAGAAATTAGTAGCGATTTAGTGCCCACCCCTACATGGCGGTATTGACGATAACTGTGATCTTTAAGAAATGTATATGGCGGTTACAGAGCACTGTGCGGCAATTAAATGGCACTACTATTAATCGAAGCTACTGAATATATGAACTGACATGAACACATGCTGATACTGATTCATTTCAGCATATTCTTTTTGTTTACAATTTACAGAAACATTAGTGCTGCATGTCTATATTTATACTTTTCTTTTTACATTCTGTAGTGTACATACTGGCTAAATGATTGTTTGTCCTTGTTTTTAGCTTTATTACTATTTCTGTCTGTACAATGAGAGCAAAAACAAGTCAAATTACTGGTATGTAAACTCATACCTGGCCAATAAAACTGATTCTGACATAGCTATAATTACACACACACGTTACTTTTTCTACAATTTCTGATATAATCCGCGGATGTGTTTCTCTGTGTTTTTTACCTGAGTTTGGCAGCTTGTCTTGCTGAGCTGTTTGCATCGAGGCACCAGTAGTTTGAACCGTCATGATATTTCCATAACCTGTTGATCAGTTTGTCACGTTAGTTTTCATCACCACACCTGCATGTCAACATTAGCACACGGTATGAGGACTTGAAGGGACTTTCCAGTTACATAACACATCTTTACAATAACAAAGAGCCACGGTAACGAGCCTGTGTGTGGCTATACATGCATGTAGAGTGAGCGAGCTACAAAAGAACAGAACATAAGACTAACAAACTAACACTATTGATACGGCAGGTGATCTAAAAACAATAGAAAGCTGAAAGAAAGTTATCACCAGTAGAATAACACAAGCACCCACCCATGTTTGCTCTTCTGGCGGTTTCCTTGAACTGTGAGAGCTGTGACACTGTGTTCACTCCTTTGTGCTACGTGACCGTATTTATACCCGGTCCGTCTGCTTTTATTTTCAGTATGTCTTGCCTTCAGTTTCATTATGTCTTGCTCGTCTTCCCTGCTATTCTATTTGTGGCCACCAGGGAGAGGTTTGCCAGTGAAGCAGGGGAAACCAGCTGGTTTATAAGAAACAGCCCTCTGACTGGAACAGGAATGATCAATGTTTCGTTTGTATTATCTTTTATAATTCAATGAGCTAATTGATATTTTACAGATCTTTTATATGGTGTATGTTATTGCGTAGCCTTTTCTAAAATGTTTAACAATTTAATCTAAATATAATACACACAACCTAACCACCACACACCTGCAGATGGTGCTGAAGTCCTGATAGCCTTCTGTAAAGGCTTACCATGCATGACTGAAATAGGGGTTACAAATCACAGTCGATACTGGTGTTTAGGCTTGATGGCAACTAGTAATAATGACTTCTCTCTCTCAGCATCCTCACTGTGAAGCTTTGTCTACTTGTCTATAGTATATTTTATTTTATTCATCTTCATCTGCTGCAGCTTCCCATTGTACTATGACCTTTGCAAAGTAAACAGTCTGTTGAGTTCAGCGCCACGGGTCATTTAGTGTCAGAGGAAAAGTGGGTCACGTATAAATGCAAAAAGTGTTGGAAAACATTGGGGTCTGCTGACCTCAAACATTTGTATCTGTTGAACAGACACTGAATAATTTTTTGATATTCAATTAATCTACATTTCTTTCTGGCAAAAACACTTCCTCAGTATTTGGCTTCATATTTGTTTTTTGGATTGGTGTCTGACAAAACAACATTTTCTTTTAAAGAGGTTGTTCTGGAAAACTTTCTGACATTCGACCAAAAAATTAAGTGAATTGATTAATTGAGGAAATAATCTGCACAATAAGCAATAATGAAAATAATCAGTTGCAGCCCTTTGCTGGGCCTTTCAGTGCTGCGATCAGCTGACTGAAGAATTTGGCCACTTTGACATATTAGTTGCACAATGTGTGCAACTCCACTGAAACCTGTAATCACAGTAATACCTCATAGTTTAACACGCTGGTTCTGCTCTACAGTTGGCAGCTTTATCAACTAAACTTCCTTTAGCTTTTAGGCACCTTTAGTTTTGATATACTGAGTCGATGATCAGTCGTAGTAATAGTTACAATTAACAATTGAGACATTTTACCTTATGAAGCTACTGCAGATATTTGAGGAGAGCTCACATATATATATATATATATATATATATATATATATATATATATATATATATATATATATATATCTGTGAATGTAATGTTGTTCATACATGTAGAATATATCTATCTGTGCTGCTTCCACTGTCTTAGATTCACTTTGCAATGACAGTGGAAGACTTGATGCAAATAAACATGGCGGGTCTTAGAAACAATCACATTTATTACAGTTGGCCAGTCTCTTTATTCATCTGTTTTTGGAGAATAAGATGATTGTAAAAGATGATTGTAAAGTAGGACTGAGATTCTTAAAAGCGCCTTTTCTTTTTCCACTCTGTCCCACTGACAAAAAAAACCCATTAGTTCTCATATTCATACAAGCCTGGCAATAGTCATGCCAATGATCAGAGTTGTATTGATACATTGAAAGGTTTGTGAAAGCCTCAGTTAGCAATTACTACAAGCTGAACAACTACCAGCATAACTATAAATAAAATAAAATAATCAAAAATATATTTATTTATTTGGCCTATAAAACTCTATCATACAGCTTAGCCTGATTAAAAAACTCAAAGTTTCATATTGTGAACATCTGCCAAAAAAGCTGAATAGATATTCAAAGATATTAAACAGTCAAGACGGTTCACTGCACATGACATCCTGATGATCTTTGTATCTTTGGTGTATACTCAAAGTACATTGGTATTGTTAGTTGTAAAGCCCTTCCTTTCAGGGGACCCAAACCTGAAGTCATCCAAGAACAATTTCATACAATGAAACTTGTTGAAAAAATTAAGAAAATATAAAGCCCCAGCTGTGGCATTTTATCATATCCTGACGAGCCATTAATGATGTTTAAGAATATCAAACTGGCAGTGGGTGTCCGGTCATTCCCTGAAGTGTTCCCAGCCTCTTATTTCTGAGAAGAGGGCGTCTCCAGGGCAGGAGGTGTAGTTCACCGCCTGCCTGTGGCCTTGGATAGTGAAGTTGGCAGCCAGCCCTCCTCCATCCACTGCACATCGGACGAGACGATGGCGCAGCAGGTCCAAGGCGTGGCGAGACGGCAGAGTGGCAGTGTAGTTACCAATGATTGACACGCCGTACCCGATGGCATTGTGCCCTCTGGTGTGTGTGCCGAGGTGCTTCCAACCTCTGCCTTCATAGACGTAGCCATCAGAGCCGACCACGAAGCTGAGGGCACAAAGGTGCAAAACTTGGTTGATGTTAAGGCCAAAATAGTGCTTGATATTTGATATTATATAGACATGAAAACAGCGGCATTCTTGGAAAAACTACCGCTCACATTAAATGGAAGTAAATGGTCACTACTTAAAAGAGTAGTTCCACATTTTGATTAGTTCCACTTTTTTTTTTTAATCAATACTACGCTCATCAAAATCCAAGATCCAAGATGTCAGACTAAGGGTCGGTTACCTGTATCCTATGTCGCTCCAACCACGTTCTTCCTGGTGGAAACGCTGCATGCCTCTCATGTCGCGAGAGCAGTTTGGGAAGGATAAACAAGGCGAGGATGGCTGATAGGTGTGGTGAACATAGAGAAATTGGAGGGGCAGAGACAGTGGGATCGGGGTACCGCGGTGGGCTTTTGCCCCCCACTGACAGCGAGGGATGATTTGTGGGCAGTCTGGCGAGAGGAGGAGAAAGGATGAGAGTTAGAAAGCTCCGACAAGCTTATTTCTGAGCTGCTTAAAATATATGTTGGTCACATTTTTATGAAAAAATAAAAACCTGCGCTGATTTTGTTAGCCTCACCTGGGCAGTGAAACAAATAGTGAACACAAGTCTTACTTATTATCACTTCATATAGTTGTTGGCAGCTGCTTATTGGTACATCCAGCAGACGAGGAGTAACAGCCACATTTATTTAGAGTCATGTTTGTGTTCGTGGATGTAAGCCCAATCATCTTTTTCCTTTAACTTCTCACCTTGCTGCTGTGATGTAGAAGTCTACACATGGGTGTACCAGTACATCTCGATGTCACTTGTTATGCCTTGTGTGATTTGTTTATGTAATGTTTTTATGTCAAATAAAGATTCTACATTTTGTTTATATTGGCTGGTCTGATTTTCTACACGTACAAGATAAGATATTGTATCAGGCTTAAATATCCAAATTTGGTCGTGCTATCCAAAACCTGACTATACATACAATGACAATATAGTCCGAAATAATGAGAAAGACGAGAGGGTTCTTTCACCATCACAAGGGCTAGCTTTGGTGCCAGAATATAGATCAGCAACAAATATTATTTACATTTTAGTTTTCATTCTGTGACAGTCAACAATATTTCTTTGAGTTTTGGCCTTTTGGTTGTACAAAAACAAAACATTTTAAAAAGAGACCATGGGATTTGGGGACTTGTGGTGGATATTATTCAGAAATACGGTATTCTAATGGATAATGAATAATAGTTAGTTGCAGCCCTACTTTGTACCTTAGAGCACTGTTTTGATCATTTCATAGCTCACCCCAGTACTTATGCACAAAAGCCTGTAGGCCATCCGTCACCGCCTTCCCCACTTCTGTGTCCAGAGCAATCCATTCTGTCTTCTCCAACTTCCAGACCAAGGCTAGTGTCTCCATCACCTGGCTGTGAAGATCAAGTGGCTCCAGAGTGGATCGAGAGATCTCCCTTCGCCTGGCGCTGACATGGCTGGTCACAGCATCAAGACCCTGCCCCTCATGCAGAATAAAACTATAGTATCCTTTCAAAACCTCACTGAGGGCCTGTGGCTCCTCAGATGCAGGCAGGTTGCTGAAGTCCATGCCCAGTATAGCTCCATCCATGCCGCCTTCAATAACAGCGTCAGTGGCCAGTGTGGCAGGCCGAGACAGCTTGAACAACTTAGGGCGGTCCACGTTGTCCCAGCACCCGTTAGGCCCCAGGCGAAAAGATGGCGGGAAGTCCTTTAGGCTGAGGAAGGACAAGCCCAGCGTCCTGCCTAAAGTGAGAGGGAAGAGCCCAACAGCTGGCGTCCCCTCCATTTTGGCTTTTAGTCCTGATTCGATTCCCAGCAATAAGGGTGCAAGGGCTACCGTGGTGCCATCTGGAGCGAGAACCACCCCGCGTTCCTCTCCGTAGTCTGTCACTATGTGGTGGATGGCCTTGTCAAAGAAGCTGAAGGATGAGGCATTGAGAATGGCTGTCTCCAAAACCTCCGCATCAGTGAGATTATACGAGGCGCCCAAAAAATGGATGGTCATCACGTCATCGTGGCCGGCGGTCCTCCGCAGGGCCCGGACCAGAGCCAGGGGGGACAGACCAGGGTTGGAGTCCTCCACCTGCTCCACGGCTCGGATGAAGCTGTCCATGTTGCGCAGGTAGGCACCTGACAACGATGCAAACGAGGAACAAAAGAAGTGAAGGAAGAACATTGCAGCACAAGAACGAGTCTGTGAAGGAACTCTGATTTCCTGAATCACATCACAAAAGACAATTGCACAAAAACGTTCACATCTTAGAAAGAAGGGCGAAGAAGATTAAATTGGGCAAGACAGGTCCCAGTTAATGACACTGATGGGCTCATATTTAGATCACAGCTTTGGGACGCTACATAAATTATTGGGATGGGTTAGTATTTTATTTGGACCCTCCCTTTCTTTTTTGGACATCCTCCTCACAATAATTTAAAATAAAACAGAATTTAGTCAGTAGATTTGTTTCACAAGTATTAACTAAAAAGGTCAAAGCACACAAATGTAAGATAATGTATCCAAGGTTAAATATCTATGTCCTTTGATTACAATAAAAAAGTCAATATAAATTATGTCAGATGATGCCGTGGCCTGATATGTGATCAAATGCTTGACAGCCAGTCATAATTCAACTGATTACAGAAGAAAAAAACGCACATTTCTATCGCCAGATTAGGGACAGCTTTATCAAAGCATGGTGGAGTTAAGAAGCTAGCTAGCTAGTTAGCCAGCTAGCTGATTCCACCGTTCTTTAATGCTATACTGGTTACTTGTTGGAACAAGTAACCAGTATAGCATTAAAGAACAAGTTAGGAATACAACTCTACCCAAATGTGTTCAAAGATTAGGCTCCCCTTTATCTCAATGTTAATTCTCCATAAATGTGTATAATCTTCCTGTAGGCTTTTGAATTTTTGACTTGATTTGGTATTTACCTATGAGGGTGGATAGACGTTTGATATTATCTGTTTGTGTTGAGTTAATCTGTAAAATAGTTGGTTGATTTATATGCAGAAAATGCAGAAAAGAGTGTCAGCATTGTAAAAAATAAAGTATTTTCTTGAATGAAAGATTACAGATTTCAGGGAATTAGTGAACCACAACATGACAGATCGTAAATACTCCTTATCAGCATACCAAGAAGAAACTATGTAGCCTATTGAAGATTATAACACAAATGTTGACATATTTTCAATAACTGAACTTACCTGTCGGCCTGCTATAGACAGCATAGAAGTAGCATGAAGCCAGAAAAAAAAACAACAGTCCAAATAAAGTCATTTTGCAGCTCCGGCTGTTTGATTTTTACAAAGAAAAAGTAATTTTCTGTTCAACTAATCTTCAGACTAATTGAACAAAAGACAACTTAAACGGGCAAGTAAACTGAAAAGCACAGTTGTGCTCCCAACAACTTCTGAGAGGAGTTGTGTAGGTGTACATATGACTGCAGTGTTGTGTCCTGATAGGGGAAAGTACTCTTTGTACACTGATGGCACCAAATATTGATTCAGCCTACGGTTAGTTGAAGCTTGTCATGAGCAAAACAAAACCGTGGCCCCACAGATAGGTTTATTGCACAAGTTACAAATAAGTGCTTTTTCGAATGATATTGGGTTGTGTCACTCTTCACTGTCACGCAGCCTTGTGCAGCTTCTTTTGTAAACAGCACATCATAACAAACAGTCTGTGAAAGATAAAGCACGTATTTCTGATTAGCAATTACCACCCCATGATATGTGAGCATTTGTTGTGCACTCACCAGGGCCAGGGAACATTTTGATCATGGGAGACATAAACTGTCATGTCACATGATCTTTTAAGTCATGCAAACTATGGAAAACCATGGTTGAATTGCACTTATTGTAAGTCGCTTTGGATAAAAGCGTCAGCTAAATGAAATGTAATGTAATGTAAAAAAAACAATATATGACTGCCTTTTTGTAAGTTGTAAATATAGGGTTGTAGAATTCTGAAGGTTAGTATAGTTTAAGATGTTAAGTCATTAAACAAATTAAACTCAAAACATTAAATATGAGTTTGTGTCAACATGAACCCATAAAGATTAATCAATGAATACATTGTTCTAACAATGAGCACTGATCTCAGTACATTTTAATAATGGGAATTTAGCTGCATTACAGTTAGTGTCGTGTTAGTATAATTTGCTTTGTGCTCCACAAGTATCATTTCCCTCTCATCTAATCAATTAATGACACTAATGATTTCAGCTTGAAAGACGAACATACGTAACGTGTTGAATGTATTCAATGTACCTGTTACTCAGACATAATTATTGATTTTTTATTCTACTCCTTTGCAGTGGAAAATGAGACTTGCAACAGACTTGGAATACTTGATTAATCTTAAAAACAAGGTTCTTGTTTTTTTCCACTGATGCCAATCATTTCCGTGCCACACAGCTGATGGAAAATTTGACTGCACCCCCATGTTAGTCATAAAACCTGTGACTGCATCGGTATTGACCGGCTGTAGCTGCCCTCTCAGTCTGTCCACATATGTTTGGATTGTGGAATCACCACAACGCGCATGTATTGCAGCTGTACTTGTGCCACACGTTAAGCCTAACTGCAATTAAAGCATTATATTTATCCTCAATCTCTGGGTGTAACCTTGTTTACATTTGATTTGATCAGAAATCAGGTATTTTACAATTCTGGATGTTGTAACTGGAAAGTTAAGTGTTGGGAAAGAAATAAAGGGAGGGAGGGTGAGTCATTTGTCGAGAGGACAAATAGAGACTTCTCGCTCTGCTCCGATTTCTGAGTAACACACATTTGTGATGTCAAGTTATTAGACTACTATCCAAGTTAGAATCAGTTACAAGAGATGGCCTATTTTTGCATTTACCCTCAAAACACTACTGTCACTAGATAATTACACTTTTAATGAATGATAATGTGACAGTCTCTAGACTGTGCTGTGAAAATATCTTAGTATATTGAGTGATAGCCTTTTCAATAAGTGACCAGACAAAGAAAACCACCTGTATAATGCTGTGTAATCCTGCAAAGCAATGATGTAATAAAGTCTATCTGCATTCATTTTGTTTTAAACTGCAGTCAGTGTTAAAATTATAGCTTTAGAAAATATGTATTCATCTCCTCATTTACATTACTTAATAGATAAGCTGCAAAGGTTGCTATTATTTATTATTTTTATAACAAAACATACTTAGACGTTTTTAAATTTAAATCTGAGTTTGTATTAAATACAGTAAATACACATTGAGATAGACAATCATATTTGTTAAAGAAGAATAACTATAAACCTGGTGATATACGTGTTTTTAAAGGATTCATTTCGCAACGTCAGACTCATGACCCATGAGTTATGATCATTGACATATACGATGTTGATCAGGTATCTCATGTGCCAGATTTGATCAACAGTGTTGTTGTTTTATTTGGGATGGGCTTACATCAGCCACACAAGACCACGGTGGATATTTTCAAGGATGTGTCATTTTACAAAATGCAAAACGGAGTCGTTCGGCTGCACAAACCTTGCACACGGATCAACCGCGTCCACCCAAAAATGTCCTCTAAATCTGTGGCTTGAGATAAGTGCTAAATGCTATGTGCAGAGCTGTGTGGTCACGTGGTGCCGGTCACATGACCCGAGAGAGCGAGAGGGAGAGGAAGAAGAGAGCAGTTATGGCCCGGCTGCTGTTTCAGGGCAGCTGTACACTGTTATTTGTACAGTAAAACACTGGCTCCTCTGAGCTCTAGCGGTATCATATACTTATTTATTGTTTGTTCAAACGGACAAGCACATGGCCGCGACGAGTCACGAGGACCTCTCAGGTAACGCAGCGCCGACATTTAACTTTTCAATTGAGCTCAACCGTTAGTCACGACTCATTGTCTTTTTACAGGCAGAGCGTGTCGTGCTTTATTAATACGTAGCTGTGCTGTTTCTCTCCGGGTTATAAGATAGTTGTATAGCTGCGTTGTGGCGTCTCAATTGTTGTTGTTGTTGTTGTTGTTGTTGTTGTTGTTGTTGAGACATCCACAACAATGAGGCCACCTCAGCCGTTACTGTATTTCTGCTCTGTCATCTTCAGCTGATCAGTTCAGGTGGTTTTCATAACGCGTGTTTCCCCAGAACAGTCAACATGTCTCTGTGTCGTAATCCTTGTTGACAAAGTGTGATCCTCTCTCTCCACTCGAGTCGTGTCTTCGTCCACAAAGGCCTCGTTTAGGCTTTTATCCTCAGATGTAACTGGAAAACAATAACGGACCCTTCTGATTATCGTCCAGCAGTGAACACTAAAGGACAGTCAGAGGGATCAGGTATTGCTCTTTTCATCCTGAGAGCTAGTATTTTGGGGAAACACTTGTTTGTCGTTCACTATAATTCACTATGAGTATTGCATTTTAATTAAATTGTTTGTCTCACTTCAGCGAAACAACTCCTAAATGTGAGTGTTTGCTGCTTTTATCCATTTTTTACACACAAAAAAAACTTTCTTAGCAGCTGGTCCTAGTTATAGTATTCAGGATGGGGTTATACCTTCAACTACTAATAGAAAGGATAATAGAATTCACCTTTTTAAATTGAATGTGCTGACTTAACATAACTACTGATGTGTAAAAGTACAATACACAGGGTGTGATGTACTTGCCTCAGTAGCAGAGGTTGCAGTGACTGAAGGTGTTCTTGGTCTAAAACACACTGTTGGTATTAAGACCCAGATGCTGCACCACAACAACCACAAGCAGCACATCTACATCTAAGCAGCAGACACTCCTTGGTGCATAATAATGGTCCCAACACCGTTTCATAAGCCAGTCCCATGCGTGGTTGAGTCTGCAGACTTCTTTGGGGAGATTGTTGACGCGGGTTGGGTGACGAACGCCTCCACAGATCACCGTGTTCCTCCGTGCTGTGGAGGATTTCTTGACCTTTTTTAATTCATATAGATTTTCACATACTTTTTATGACTCTGCAAACGGCTAAGGAAGCTTCCAGTTAAAGGCTCAGTTCACTCAAATTGCAAAAAAGCTTTTCTTTTGGCCAACCCCTTGTTGTGTCTAGCTATGCATGTGCAGATATTTTCAGATTACAATAAAGGGCTAAATACATTAAGTTTATGGTGTTCAAAACCTAGAATCACTTTAAAGACCCACTCAGGATAATCCACAGACCTCACTACCAACACTGGAACTATTTTTGGCAAAGAATTATGAACTCCGCTCTCCTAATGCTTTGGTTGTGTTGAGTTTGGTTGTATCGAGAAAGACAATTCGCTGTTGTGTTTTTTGTTTTGTTTTTCACTCGCAGAGGTGCATTTCATCAAAACATCGGCACACAAAACTATCTCTACTACCATCGGTAATTAGGGTATAGGGACCATTTAAAGCCACGTTATCGTGTTTTTTTCTTTCTTCCTCTGATAATAAATCCAACATATTGCTTCAAAAGAACATCTCAGATCATAAAATGTATCACAACCCACCTACAAAAAAACCCAGAGAATAGTTGTCATCGTGTCATCTTTTGTTTTGTTTGAAATGCTTCCTTTAACTCGGGCACAAGTGGAAGTTGTGGACTCCCGGCCTGTGAGAGGCCTCTTGCTACCAGATTTAAGCTTAGATTTCAAGGCGTTGTCGGATTCTCAGTTACATCAGGATTTAGACCGACCGACAAACCTGTGGCTACATCAGAGGTCGTGAACCTGGAGAGCCAGATATTTTCACAGATTTCTTCAGCTTGTGTCAAATCTGATTCCACTGTCAATGGACGCCTTTGTTTGTCAGATTGCTGTCTGCCGCGACGATCGACAGTCCTCCGGTCAAAGATATGTCTGCACTCGAGCATTATATGTGACGTCGGATTCTTTCACCGAGGCACGCAACCCCTGTTGGAGCCAGCGGGCATTTGTAGGTAATTAAAATGTCACATTTTGTAGAGCTCATCTGGATGTCGCTCATCTCGCTTCAGCAGCTAAACGTTCTCGCAGGTTAACAGGTGGGTCTGATTTGGGAAACTACACGTGGTTGTTATATAATCTCAGGTTACAATTTGTTTCCTGCAGTCGACCATGCGCAGTAAACGTTTCAGTCAGACGTCAAGCAAGAAACTAAGAAAAGACTCAAAGACTTGGGATTTATTTGACGAATTAAACTTTGATTTATGTGTGGGCAAGCTAAATTATTACATAAATGGCCTCCTAATTTTAAACCTCTTTAAAATTATATAACTATATTTTGTGACTCCAGAGAGAACCGCGCGAAATCTGATAAATTGCCTCATGTGATGTCACTTCGCGTCGGCTGGGTTTGAATACTACAAGTTTGAAAGTTGAATTGTAAAGAAGTGATCTTACCAGACCTCTGTAGCTGCTCCTCATCTCTGCTCGAGGCTACATTAGCAGCTATTAGCATAACACACCCGAATCCCAGACCGAACTGTCGGTGGTCCAATTGCATTGTGGGTGATGTAGGCACCAGGTTTTAACAAGGAAGAATGAATGAAACAAAAAACATGAACTGTTCATCCTGAGTGACAATGTCCTCCGAGTGCAATGCTGAATTAGTGAGGTACTCTTTAAGCCAGTTTAGAGATGGGACGTCTGCATTTTGCCAACTAATATTCAGAATATAAGCCCATGTTCCTTCTTTGTTTAGAAATATCAACAAGTTCAAAACATAGGGTTGGAACCTGCGATCACTCCCAAATAGACTGACTGGTCTTGTAAAACACACCAGAAACACTAGAAGAAAAAGCTAAGTGCGGAGCACAACAACAGTCCCACGTTTCAGATCCCAAACAGAAAATGCTCATAGCATCTTTATTAGTATCAGAGATTTTGCGGCGCAAACAGGAAAATTCTTCCTTCTGTTGCGTCGTTGAACTTTCATCTCGTCTGCGGTGAGTGCTGACTAATGTTGAACGCCATGGTTTATTTGTCCTGTTTCACTTCTCATTCCCATTTGAAAACTCTGCTATGCTGGTGGTTTGCTCTACTGACTTATTGTATCTGTTGAGTTTGGATTCATCGACCCAGCAGTTTATCTGACCGAGCACGTGCTGACGGTCTGCCAAACACGTCATTTCCTGAATGTAAAACTGAGTGAATCAACTAAGGGATCCCATTCTTCTTATTTTTCTTGAACGCAGCCAGACCCAGCCAGCTAAAAGCATGTGACAAGTATTAGGCATGATTAGCCTACTTTCTGGTTTGTGGTTTTCCTACGATGTGGATGTTCCTACAAAGACGGCCAGCGTTGTGTCTAACCTCAAACTGACAGCTCTGTTTAGTCAGGTCCGATGTTTTTATCAATTAAACCTTTTTTAATCAGGTAGTCTCATTGAGAGTGAGATTAAGAGAACGAAACATATTTATATTCAGACAACCAGCATTTAAAAACAACACTCATAAGGTCAATTGATGAAGAATTAACACAAAGATTCTTTGCTTTTTTTCTCTCAACACAAATTTCTAAATGCATTCTTTTAAGTGCACACAGTTAGTATTTAAAGACTTTTGACGTATCGCTGAAATTTTACCAAACTAATCATTTGTATTTCGTTTCAACCCACCTACGTACATTAGCACACATAAAATGACACGGTCAGAGTAGATTGAAGCATTTGTGGAACGACCCAAATAAGGATTGACAATATTTGAAAAGTCAGAGCAATTAACAGTCTTACTACTAAGGAAGACTAACATCAAACATTACATCTGTGACCATCAGATACTGTTACATTATATTATTAGGATAATAGGATATTTTATTTTGTCTTTATTTTATTATTCAGCCAGGGCAAAGTAGTGTGTAAAACATTATTCCTTATTCAACAAAAGCCCTTGCCATCTCTTTCAGATGACTAATATTGGCAAAGTGCTGGTTGTGGTGTTTCCCCGTTCATCCCAAAAGGATGGGGTGGGTTAATACGTGTAACCTCACACCTAAATGTCTGTGCACCTGCAGACTGTAAGATTGGTCAGCTCTGACACAACGACCGTCACGGGAATCTGCTTCACTTCTCCTTCTACCAGTCATATACCACACTGATGTCAGCAGTAACTAGCAGACACACTGCAGACTCCACAGGAAAATAGATTTCCGCCTTCCTGGTTGAAATATTTTTCACCCACTTGCTGTGGAACGTCAACATCAGTTTATGTTCTGTAACGGTGACAACATAAATAATGTAATAAGATAAGAAGTAGAGCAGTACTTCTAAAAGTCATACAAGTGTTAAAAACATCTAACGTGTTATTTAAGTGCCCTGGGCCTTGGTGGACAACACTTTGGTTCCATTAGTCCTCGTGGATTCAGAGTCAATGGGGTTAAATCACACGTGTAGCCTCATTGAGCACATGCTCGAAGAGCTGGAGGGGACAGAAACGAGTAAATTCACACACATTCCGAGACAAAGACAAGTTGTCAGACGGAGGTAGAAGCTGAAGACTGACGTTTGGTGCACGCATTTGATTTAAGATGGCCTTGAAGCTCTTTAGTGTCACAGCCCTGTGACCTCACTCCCTTTTATTCATGCCTCGTATACTGAGACGGTTTTTACAGCAGACTTAGCGCCACTTCTAAGGGAACAAGGAGCAGCTCCTCCGACATGGCGAAACAAGACCAAAGCCCCGCCAGCCACTCTTAAAGGCACAACAGTGCTCGGTGCTAAGCACTCAGTGAAGAGACTACACAAATTAACGCTCCTTATTTGTTTTCCCTTCAGAACGAGAAGGTCTGTCCAGCTCAGGGACTCACTACGTCTCCACCGACAGCAGCGGGGAGCACAACCACCATGACAGCAACCACCGGCTTCCCACGCCGACGGCAGGCCGTTGGGTCGGGGCCGATCAGGAAGAGGAGGCCATTCGCAGGAAGTTGAAGTACTTCTTCATGAGCCCCTGTGATAAATATCACGCCAAGGGCCGCAAGCCTTACAAGCTGATCCTGCAGATGCTCAAGATCATTATTGTCACGGCTCAGGTGCGTCTCGTGTTATGTCTAAATCCTGCGTTGCTCTTTTGTTTCGAACCACAAACTTGTTTTTTATTGGGACTCTGTATTACCAGTATGTCTTTGGAAGTACACTTTCTGTCCTGCCCAAAATGGGGGGGTCATGTTTGTTGTCCCTCTGACCAGTTCTTTCTATGGCCTTACCCAACATGCAAACTCTGTCTGACATTTCTGTCATCAATTTAAGAAAATATAAAGCTGCCAGAGCTGCTAAAATACAGTACAAATGACACGGGCACCTATAAAAATGTACAAAATCTTGAGTGTCAATCACCCAAAATGTTATTACAGAAAATGTCACGGTTGTAAAAAAATATTGTTTCACTATTTATACACATAAATACAGCAGACACACAGTAAAAAAGTTTTCAGTAAAAGTCTTTGTTTGCCTGAAAGTGAAATTAATGTATTTTTAATATATTTTTTAAATATAGCTTGTCTCTGCATGATATATACAGTATATATTCATTCAGAAATGTGTACATGCCTACTTTTATTATTTGTCAGTGCACAACTTTATCTATCTATTTTTCCTGTGTGGGATCTCTCAGTAATCTGAGGTGCAAAAACTCACAGGGATCGTTCTGATTAAGTGATTGACAAGCCATGAATTGTGGCTTTAAAACAAAAAGTCTGCAGCCGAGGTGCACTTGGACGTTCCCCCTCAGAGCTTTTTCTTTCATGCCTCACTCTCGCCTCTCTTTCTGCTGTAGTTGGTGCTGTTTGGCCTCAGTAACCAGGTGGTGGTGACCTTCAAGGAGGAGAACACTATGACCTTCAAGCACCTCTTCCTCAAAGACTACGATGAGTCCTCAGACGACTCCTTTGCTGTTTACTCGCAGAGCGACGTCTACGACTACATCTTCTACGCCGTGGAGCAGGTAAGGAAATCAGAAACGCTTCCGATGAAATATTAGGTTTCACTGCATTCTAGGATGAAGCATTTTTTGTAAATTGTGCAATTGCTAATCTATTGGTTTGCAGATCCTGGCATAATCAATATTATGGTCTACATTCGTGCTGGGCAATATGTTGATATCAAGATACAAGACTAGATATTGTATCAGACATGTAATTGAACAATTTTGGTTAAGCACAACATTACAAAAAATTGACCTTTGAAGCCAACATGTGGCCGCTACTTTGTCTAATAGTGGAGAAAGAGGGATCGCTAAAGACAGATTGCAGGTCTAAATGCAAAAGTGTAGTAATGCTGTATGCAAGCAGTGAAGAGTGTCGGATGATAGTTGCTTGTTGTGACATTTCATTTTGAACCAAAAGTGGCGGTGGTCCCACCGGAAAGGCCAGGCGTCGCTTCAGACATTACGATCCATCGCCTCGGGAACAATGAATGTCCGAGCTTCATTTTCTGCCACATCATCCAATAGTTGTTGAGTTATTTCAGCTTGGGCCAAAGAGCGACCAACAGTGGCATCCCTTGATGAAGTTTAAAATGCTGTAGTCAGGCTATAATAAAGTAAATACAATTATTATTTTTAAAGGGTGTTAGAGAGCTTTTTGTCCTTGCTCCACAATAAACAACTGGGTACCAATCTTCTCCTCTCTTCCTCCTCCTCCTCCTCCACAGTACCTGGCCTTACCAGAGACCACAGTGGGACGCTATGCATACGTCTACGGTGAGAACAGCAGCGCGCTCTCCCTCTGCCAACAGTACTACAAGAAGGGAAGCATCGACCCAGCCAATGACACCTTCAGCATCGACCCTCACGTCATCACAGGTACA
Organism: Taurulus bubalis; assembly: GCF_910589615.1. Classification (NCBI taxonomy): domain Eukaryota; kingdom Metazoa; phylum Chordata; class Actinopteri; order Perciformes; family Cottidae; genus Taurulus; species Taurulus bubalis. The sequence continues at coordinate 21,898,643 of NC_136594.1, read as the reverse complement.
TGAACCTCGCTGTACAATGTGAAGGAGACATAGCTATCCAGTTATTCCATAAGCGTTGCCAACAGTGCTCGACTGTCTCTGTGACGTTGTTGGTTCTTTGAAACAACTGTTTGAATTTAAGGATGGGGGGCTTTTATGTGTATGAATCGCACAATTTTAAATCCATATTTTTGTGAACATTTAATGTTGAAATGAACTGGGAGCATTTGTGTGATCTGTTAACCAGAGCAGCTGAAAAAAGTGTATGCTTCATTTTTACACTAAAACAAATACATGAAGAATGAATTGTTTCCAAAAGGGTGCTTCATGCATATTTGGCATAATTCTACTGACATCAAAAATACATTTTGATCTACATTTGAGGTCAAAGCATTGCAGCCCTAGTCTTATTTTGACTTCTAGTAAGTTTTAACATAAGGAGTTGTCTGCAAAACAAAATATTGTTATCTTATAGGCAATGATTGGTACCAAAGAAGAAAGAAAAACCTCATAATTATGACTCACTCATAACTACAAAGGCAAGGCAAGTTTATTTGTATAGCACATTTCAACAAACCATTAAAAGCATCAAAACATAATGCAGAAGAAAACAAGCAAAAAAAATAGAATAAAAGTTACAGTGCAGTTTAAGAAATAAAATGCAGTAGTGAGATGCAGAAATTGATTAGTATCTTTGAATCTTGTTCAATTTAAGGTAACAGAAAAGTCTTCAATCTGGATTTAAATGAGCTGATATATTGCTATTTGAGAAGATGATGATGGGGCTACACGATTTAATTTGCTTTTATTTCCTACCACGTTCAAGAGATTGGGAGATATTAATGTCACTGAGTAACCCAGAATGTAATAATAATATTAGTAGTAGTGGTAGTGTGTCAACATGCGCATGCGTCCCTATAGGGACTGAAAGTACATTGTGTGTTCCTTCAGGAGCAGCAGAAAACAAACTGGGGACAAAGTCATTCATCATAAATGCATCCAAGTGGTGATAAGGCATCCAATCCAGTGTGATTACGAACGTTTACAGTGGCAGTACAGCATTTATCACTCCACTTAATCTGTTGTGGAACATGTGATCCGGTAATTATGAGGTTGTGAGTCACAACAATGAGATGCAGAGGTTATTATTATGTGATAAGGACGACAATTTTTGCCTTTGGTGAGTGTGACGCACTCCTGTAGATTGCACCTTTAGCAGACGTCCATGTTTTAATATTCTAGACACATTTTAAACGTCATTTTCTAAATGTTTGCTTTTTATTTTGTATTCCAGCTCACTGTATAATCATATGTTTTTGTCCTGTTAGTATTTCATGTTAATTTACCTTTTGAAAAAACTGAGACGTTTCCTGTTTCTTACTTCCTCATACAGCTGTGTTTTCGAGTACAGTTTGGCCAAATCAGGAGGAAGTAAGAACAGTGGAAACAACCTCATGTTAATATATCACATATGTGTGAAAGGCTCCCTTGTGGTCTGATAATTCTGATCAAATGTCATACTTGTTTTTTAAATGTTTTACTCACTTTATAGAGAAGAACAACCAAATGCCAGAAATTGGAAAGGGAGAAGATAGTTCCCCCCCCTCCCTGTTGTCTCTTCAGTGTCAGGATTCACTCCACATGACTGTTCTGTCTGTTCTCCACTAATCTCAGACTGCGTTGGTGTGGACCCGCCGGCGGTCCCTCAAGCGCCGCTCACTAGGAGCTACAGGAACTTCACACTCAAGTTCCACAAGTAAGGCTTCATTTTTCACATGGCGTTCTCCTCATCTGGCCTCAATCTGATGGGATTCACCTCTGTAGTATCTGGTGATGGACACACACACACACACACACACACTCAGGCTGCTGCTACACCTGAAATCAACTGTCATAACTGCTAATGCTGTGACACACACACACACGAATCACCATCTGTTTGTGTTTTCCTTCTTCAAGGCTCATTAACGTCACCATAGAGTTCCAGTTGAAGGCGATCAATATACAGACTATCATCTACAATGAGATCCCAGACTGCTACACTTTCCACATAACAGTGAGTTTTAGCCATGTTCATTTTGTTTGGAAAAAGTATGATTTACTCAGAATTTATTGCTGATTGGATCTTCATAAGATGCAATGGATTCCTTTTCTGTGTAGTCTGACTGTGATCTAAGGCATGATCAAGTCTATCTTTGTGACCGAGGCCCCTCGGCCATAACTTTTTGAGTCTCTCTACAGAGAATATATATTATCTCCCTAGATATTGGTCTAAATGTTGTTTCAAAGCCTTCAATTATGCAACTCTGGTGGAGAATAGTAAATCTCTTTTATTATGCCTCTGTGCAGGCGACAGACGTGCCCGGAAAATATTGTTTTCAGTTTGTCCGTCCGTCTGGGCGACACTCGTGATTTCATATTTTAGGAATAGCTGGAGGGATTTTCTTTTTAATTTGGCACAAACGTCCAATTGGACTCAAGGAATGTATTAGAATTGGGTGGTCAAAGGTCACTGTTATCTTTTCAAAATACTCAAGAAGTGATGACATTTTGGACAGACATGGATGTAAACTGCAACATGACTGGTTGGTGGACGCATACAACCGTGACATACAACAGTCTTAACGGGAAAAATCGAAATCCTCTTTTAAAAAAAACATGGGCTCTGTGCTCTGGATGGTGGCTGTGGCCCCATGTTTTAGAGACACAATGACTCCTCTATATATTTCACGACACAAACTTTATCTTCTGAAATACTTCAGTTTCACTGGTTATGAAGTGTCTGCCCTCTCTCCTGCAGATGGTCCTGGACAACAAGGCTCACAGCGGCAAGGTGAAGATCCGGTTAGAAAACCAGGCCTCGATAAAGGAGTGTAAAGACCCGAGCGTCTCTGGACACGGTGAGACGACTGAGTGGGCGGATGGGACTGACATGGGACTCGTAGCACCCATGGAAATACAGCAGCAGTCTAGTAGCAAGTGAAAGATGATGAACCAGTAGCAAGCTAGCAAAAGTGTTATGAATATAATATGAGGAAATGTGCATTAAAAGCTGCTTTCAGTTACTCTTACAGGAAGTTTCATTGCACAAAGTTATAAATACACCAGCAGCAGTACTTAGCAGTAGTGGTGTACCACTACTCCATCCATCTGAAACACTAACAGCTCTGCTTCCATTCCTTGTTTATTAAAAACCTCCAGCTGAGAACTACACACGTGTAGCGTTCGACGTCGCCGTGGCTCTGGTGTGCATGCTGTCACTGCTGCTGTGTGGACGCTCCATACTGCGAGGCATCACGCTGCAAAAGGTACGCAAACGTCTGCCACGGCTGAAATAAATGAGCCCTTGAGTTACAGCATGAACGTCCTGCTAGTGAGCCTCACGCCTCAAGCGGATCCCTCTCTTATTGCCTGTGTGCGTTCATCAGGAGTACGTGCAGTTCTTCAGTGAGACCTTGGATCGTAAAGTGTGCTGGGCGGACCGGATGGAGTTCATCAACGGATGGTACATCCTCCTCATCATCAGCGACATCTTCACCATCACCGGCAGCGTCATCAAAATCGGCATAGAGTCCAAGGTGTGTCCCGCGTACAGTCAGGCCCTTGACTGGCAATAGCCGCCGTACTTATTTCCTCGCTGTTAGTTGTTATCTAAAGCCAGTGAACACTCTTGCGAGTCGTCTTTTAGGTGTCTCTCCTTATCTCCTGACAGAATATGTCCTCATATGACCTGTGCGGCATCCTGTTGGGGACCTCCACGCTCTTGGTGTGGGTCGGAGTGATTCGCTACCTCACATTCTTCCAGAAGTACAATGTAAGACCCAGTGCCTTGTTGATTCAATAACTTGTCAAAATGTGATTTTAAAAAAACAACTCTCCCCTGAATGGTTTGATGTAAGGTAATAAATCCTGTGAATCAAGTGCTCTGTCTCTCCCACTGTGATTCGCTCCAACGTCTCTGCCCCTGCCGTAGATCCTGATCGTGACGCTTCGTGCAGCGTTCCCCAATGTGATTCGGTTCTGTGGCTGCGTGGCCGTCATCTATCTGGGCTACTGCTTCTGCGGCTGGATCGTCCTGGGGCCGTACCACGTCAAGGTGAGCGCAACTCAAACGCTTGTAGACATTCGGTTTGGGAAATATACACTTGTTTATATTGACATTTAAATGAAGGTCTGCGCGCAAAGAAATTGGCATTCAAAATGGCAATTAATCTGCACAAAACAGTACAGTACAAACAACAAGGATTTTCTACACAGGCGCAAACTACAGATTTTGACAACAACAACTGCTCCATAAATTGTCCCCCTTTAACTTAAATGTTAAAAAGAATTAGGACTTTTTGTCATCACTGCTTACCCTTTTTAACATACATATGGCATGTTAACTGAGGTGAAGCCTGCATATGGCATGTTAACTGAGGTGAAGCCTGCATATGGCATGTTAAAATGCATATGGCATGTTAAAATAGTTTTGATACTTAGTATTTTTAATTTAATTTAGTACATAATCGTTTTTCTTTGCATTTAAAAGCCTTTAAGAACAGTGTGTTTGTCGGTTCTTAATAAGTATTTTGGTTTACAATTCATATGGCTGTCATTTGAAAATACACTCGTCCTGTTGGCCTGAACCACAAAACCAGATTTTAACAGAGAAGAGTGTGCCCATTCTTAATAACTGAGGTGAAGCCTTGTTCCCACTAGAAACTCTCTTTGTGGACACTTCTCCACCCACAGAAAGTGACTCAGTGAAACTTCGTAGCTGTCGTCCCTCTCGTTTCCTAGAGGACGCCCTGAGTCTGTGTCTCATGCACATTATTGCTGCACCAAAATTGTTCAGGAAGTTGTCCCTCACTGCCACATTTGGAGCATTGACCAGTGAAGCTGACGGCGTTGCTCACCGACTTCAGTTTGCAGAGGCCTGATCCTGATTACTGTTGTGTGTCCCTCAGTTCCGTTCTCTGTCCATGGTGTCAGAGTGCCTCTTCTCTCTCATCAACGGGGACGACATGTTCGTGACGTTCGCGGAGCTGCAGGAGAGCAGCACTCTGGTGTGGCTGTTCAGCCAGGTGTACCTGTACACCTTCATCTCCCTCTTCATCTACATGGTGCTGTCGCTGTTTATCGCTCTCATCACGGGAGCCTACGAGACCATCAAGGTAGGAAAATTACTTCACGGCCGCCAGAATAGATTGAACACGGGGGCGGAAAAACAAAACGGGGGGAAATAATAATGTCTACTCGTTGATTTCCACAGCACCAAACACAGGAAGCCATCCACATCACAGACCTGCATGCCTTCATAGCAGAGTGTACGGACACACCCAACTCTGGGAAGTTCAGAGGTCTGGAGACCTCGCCGTGCTCCTCCTTCTGCTGCTGTGACAGGTGAGGGGGAGAGGGCACGAGATCGATGAAGGCTTATCTATTATTATTATTCATTATTAACAATTATGGCTAGATGTATCTCAACAACGTCAGCAGATAATTAATTAAAAACAGTAGTAAGTAATTACAGTGAAGATCACATTAGGAAAATATTTTGACTGTTTTGTCCTTTTCCGTTCCAACATTATTTTAAAGGTACTAGATTTGATACTCAGTATTAATGTACCAGCAAGCAATGTTTTTCAATGTAAAGATATAGCGGAGTACTGTCTCCCTGAGCAGAGAATGGAGACTCCCTCCCTCTGCGCGTGTCGCCATGCCTGTTGCCGGGGTTTGCACTGTTCTCACCATTTGCTGTTTGGAGGCAGTTCCTCAATCACAGATATGCTCTGAATTTGGAGTTTAGCACCTACAAGTTTGTATCATTAATATGACCACTACATGACTCGATAAAAGAGTATACAATTATAATATGAGAGTCTTCCTTTGATTTCCCCCAGGACAACGACGTACGAGGACGTGCTGCTGGTGAACTGAAGTTGACCTCGGTGACCTCAGAAGCCTCACCACCGCCCCCTGCTGACCACAGGGGTACACTGCACACTCCTGCCACCCATCGTCTCCGTACCAACCTGTTGTATTTCTGGTTAAACCTCATCGGGAGTCGCCGCCCGCTGGACCAGCACTTTGTAGAAGGAATGTGTAACTTTCCTGTCCATGAGGAAGACGGGACAGGACTGGGCAGCATCACAGATGACTAATGCACAAGCACTTCTCTGTTCCCTGTTGGTTTTTAAATGAAATCTAATGTATTTAATGATGCACATGGCTGAAACTAGAGCGGGGGCCCATTGTCAAGATGCTCCCGGGGCCCATAGTTCCACGATGAGGACGGAAGGTGTGCATACATGGTGCTGACTGTTTTTATTTTTGTGTTTTTTTTTTTATTTTTTAGAATTTCAAATTAGGTTACCTCTCGAGGACAAGGCATTCAGAACAACTTTGGAAGCATACAAAACCCACAACGGTACATGTAAATTCGCAACAGAATGAGGAGATAATCCAGTCTTTTTTGAGACAATCAAGGAGATGACTTCCTTTTTAAAAATGTCAGAGAACGGGACCACAAGCAGACGAGCAGCGTGGGAGTTTCAGGGGTTTCAGTTGATTTTGTTTTCCTTTCCTGTGAGCAGTATAAAGTTTCAAACTTTAGCTGCGGTTGTACTGCACAAGCATCACATCGCCTTGAAATGTAAATACTAGTGTACTGCTGTAGCAGTAGAGTGTTTAATGACTTTTGCATTTATCTGAGTAATGATCAATATAATGTCGCTAATGAAGCACTCATTGCCTGTGGTTAGCTCCCCTCCAGACTTGTACACACGTCTCTTTAATGGTGGTAAATATGTCCATGAAAGAAAAGCGAGGCAGAGCGCCGATAGCAGTCCACAAATCGTATCTGACGTGTTCCTAAGAGAAACATGACAGAGTGGAGCAGGGTTTAGGGACGATAAAAAGCAGAGACATGTTGGCGTCGCCGTAATAGTGTCCTGTCACCCTGAATCATGCTTTTTAGTCAGTCGATTACATTTGAAGTCTCTGCCCCGGTGGCTTGATCTTCAGTAGACGATTGAATCCCTTTGTTTCTTTGTAACGCATAAAACGCACAATATCAAAAAGGAAAACCTCAGAGAAAACCGTTCCTTTTATTAAAGAGAGATGATCTCTGGTCCAAGCAGTAACAAGTTAAGATGTGGGATGATATCTAATAAACCAGCAGTTTCCACGTTGAAGCGCAAATATGCTGTTGGGTTTTAGATCTAGATCACAAACATGTGCCACACCCATCAACGGCCTTAACTTAGAGTTATATGTCATGCGCGTACATAATATCTAGTATTACCTAGACGTACCTTTCCTACAGTTTAATGTTTTTGTTATACAAATGACCTGCATTTTGAAATAATTAATGCAAAGTTGTCCAAAGTCATCTAATTAGTGTCATATGTATCGCCAATCTACTGATTTTAAGTTTCCCGGATCATCTTTGATATTAAAACATCAATTTGTTTTCATTTTGTGTCGTGATCTCTTTGCATCTACAGAAGTTCATCGGCAAATAAAGACGTAGTTTAGAACCATAGTTTGTACATGAAACTGCTGTTATGATTTCTAGATAGAGAGAGATTGTTGTTAAGGTTGATGCACTTTTTGGCACTTTGAGCACCACAAGTTAAATGCCATATAGTCCCATGGTACTGGAAAGAAATTACGGCTGATATCCCAAACTAGGCAACACACACCAAAATAATCTAAACTGATGAATAGCACTAAGAGGAAAAACATATATATTTTTAAGGTGAACTATCACTTTAAAGACCATTTCTAATTGGCAATGCAAATATTTGATTAATGTAAGCAATGTACCAGTGTGTATTAAAAAAAACTTTAAAATAGACGAATGGAAAAGTCTGCAAAGAAGGTCCGAGCTAAGCTCTTTGAAATGTAACCAAAGCTTTTACTACTAAGATGCAGTAACATATCTGATTTATAAAGGCCTCACCTCAATTGATGCACAAAGTAGTTATTGAGCTAAATTAATAAATCAGTCAAATTTGAAAATAACGAATGTCAAAGAAAGAGGATTTTAATGTTGAGTTTAATCTGATAAATGTCAGCCTGACCTCGTCCCTTGAATTCTGATGCAGTTCCTCTGGTTGTCAGAAGAGGGAGATCATGTGTCTGCAGGCTGATCTGTGCAGCAACACTGTCCTAAAGAACTAGTCTAAAATTCTTGTTTTTGCCAAATAAATATTTCAATCTGACAAACCCAGCTGTTGTGAATACCCTGCATGTTTTAGTTGAGACGCTGCAGCACAGAGCTCTCAGAGACAGATCAACTGAGAGCAGTCCGATATGATGAGCTCATTTCCTGGTTATTGAAAATTCCCAAGTGAGGCCTGGCCTGCCTCCTCGCTGCCTCCTACCCACTTAGCCTAACATCGCCATACATTATGCACTGCTCTAACCGCGCCTTGATGGTTTGTGTGAGAGGGAAGACAATGTCTTATAGTTGAACGCACCTCATAGACACGCTGCATTCGTTTGTCCTAGAACAGAGGATTGTCATTTAGTCGTGTGATGCGTCTACATGCTGGACTACTTGTACTCTTTGATGCACAATCACAGCCCTGTAGGAGTGTCGTGCTCCAGAAGCTGCTGGTCCATCAGCTGTAGTTTCAGTGTGTGCTGATGCAGGGTGTGGTGCTCTGTCGATGCCGGTTTGATCTCAGCTTGAATTGAAATCCGGTTACTTGTGGCTCGCGGTTTGAAGTCCGTGGGCCTTTTATGTAAACAAAAGAGCCACTGAACAGTTTCCCTTTCCTGTCTCACATCTTTTATACTGAGTCACTGAGTCAGCAGCCTCCTGAGCTTGTGTGTGGTGTGTCCGTCTGCACTTGAGCCTGCAGAGTGAGGCAGTGCCTGCAGCTGTCTGCGATATAGGTGTTTGGGCAGGCCCCACCAAAGAAACAGATTTGTGTATAAAAGCTCTATAGATTATCACTCCATCCTAATTATGTTAAGGATTTCTACCGGTGCTGAGCCACACCCTTGTGTAACAACATTATGAGGGAAACTGAAATGGATGGGTAGGATGCGAGGGGATTTAGTGGCCTTTTCAGCTCTGTGATATCATGATGGATGCCATTAGTGCTGAGTTTAGTCAAATAGAAGAAGGAGCCTTTGAAATGGTTTTACTGGTGGATCCACACCCAAAGAGGCCGCTTCCTGTGGCAAGAACTTGTTTTCTGGTTCGCATTAGTGTTGACAATGTTTTGCAAATGTAACTGTTGTTGGTTTTTTTAAGGATGCGGCAGCAGATTCGTTTTAGTGTTCAACCTGCTTACGAACAATGAGCTTAAGTTGAGGATTTTGTGAAACTTTGGGGAGAGTTTTGAGGTGTCCCACCTCGCTCTGGCTCAGTGCCGGTCGCCGATTGGACAGACTGACAGGCTGCTGATGAAACAGGGATGGAGACACAGAGCTGAGACATGACTCTCTCTCACACACACACACACACACACACACACACACACACACACACACACACACACACACACACTCTCACTCTTCATTGAGGCACACTTACGAATGTGTCCACTAATTGATGATTTCTGGTCAGCTTTCATTCCTCAGAGTTTTTTTTTTTTTTTTTGCCTCCAGGCCTTTTTTTCCCTCCTAAATATCTCCATTCTTTCTCCTCGTCTTTGAGCTTTATAGAGAAAACAACAGCTAACATCAGATGTCTTTAGCCATTCACTCTTTCTTCTCTCTGTGAGTCGCAATAGTCTTTGTGTGTCTTCTCCCTTTTCATTAATTTCCATTGTGGAGCCTGCAGCTGCAGCTCCACAAAAAAAAACAAAAAAAAGCATTCAACTCTCAGCTATTGTGGGCTTGTACCAAAGGGAAGTGGACACAGTGCTGAACTACAAGCACAGATAATGAAACTTCTGTAAGAATTTGTTGAATTCAGTTGTACTCCGATAATCAAAATCTCAGGAAACAGAAAACCCCAAGTGTATGTGAAGGAGGAAGAATACTAATCAGGCAAATTGATGTGTCAAATTATATTGCACAGAGACACCTGGGTGGAAGGAAAAGGTCAGGAGTGTATGTGGAGTGACATATTGCTTATTCATTTCTTGCATAGAGCCCTCAAACAGAGACTTGTGGAACCTGTTTGATGAGATTGCATTGCTCCTTTGACTTTTTACAGAAAGAAAGAGAATTGCACTCTTGACCCATACAAACAATGGCAATGCAACAGTGGAAACAATGAAACCTCATTGCAATTACATCCACACATTCAAATATTGCTGATTTACATGTAATTTAAGTAATAGTAATGTAAAGATTCAAACATAGAGAGCTAAAAGCACCTTGTGCATAATGCCATTGTCTCCTGTTTGATAATTTGAGATGTTTGTTTTTGTTTCTGAACATAACTTACATTATATTATTATTATTATAGCTGCAGGATGTATATCCAGGTAGTAGCCAAGATGCTTATTCTGGACATCCTGTCTCCTGGAGACTGAAGTTCAAACAGAACAATTAGGGTTATCTCAGTTTGGGCTTTGAGGCTAAACACGTGTTGCCAACAAGGGCAGGAGTTTGAAAGACACAGGAGGGTTAGTTGCATTATGGGAAATACAGGACATTGCTGTTTCATGTCTCTTGTGAGCTGTACTCACAAAACTAAATTGCTCGAATCCCCCTTTAACCTCTTTTCGCTGACTTCCTGTTTGGACACTTGAGCGTGAGGATATTTTGCTCGTTCTGACGGAGCTAAATTATTTAGGGACTCTTTCTATTTAAAGATACCAGATTGTAACCATGCACGCTAATTGTGTTGCTTCTCCTCTTCTTTGTTTGGGGGAGAGGTACAATGATGACAAAGCTGTACAACTATTTGTCTTCCTTTTTTGTGTGCAAAAAGCATTTTCTGACCTCATTTTTGAACATTTGAGTAATCTTCCTCGAGCCCCAGACGCCCGGACCCCAGAGCACAGAGCTTGGTTTGACGTCACTCCTGCTTTGCATAACCACCGGTCTCGCGCAGCTGATTGGATCGCTCGCGGGATTTAATCTGCATCTTCTTTCATGCCCGCCGCGCTCCGTCGTCTTCAATCTGCTGCCGGACTCCTCGGTCACTCCCTCCTCCCTCCCTCCCCCGCCCGCCCGCGTCCATCCTTCATGAAGGGGAGCAGCCCGCCGCCGCTCAAACGTGGAGGGAAAGGACACGCAGAGAGACGCTCGCCGCTGCCCGCGCGGGGTTACTATTAGTCCGGTTGAGATTCACGTTGGGAGCGCTTCGCCTCAGTGCTGGACCGAGAGGGAGGACGGTTGGTTTCTCCGGGAGTCTTCAAGAACGGAGCCGACGGTTGGAAGGTACGGATAATGTATTAACGTTTCTTGCGCGAGCGAAGATATTTAAGTTAACGGCACCGCATTCTCGTTTCTTTGTGCTGTTTTTTTTCTCTCCCGTAAACTAACGTTACCTCAAACATGACCGTTTGGCTCAGATACACTCTCTTTCTTCTTATTTTTGGGCGGTGTGAATGTATCTCAACGTTCCCGTTTGTTTTGAAGACGGACGCGGAGTGGCCAGTGTGTGGCAGGCTGTGATGAGGGATGACGGCTAGCATGGCTCGGGTCGGTTGGGCGGTGACAGGCTGTGCTTTCAACGTGCGTTTTATTCTCAAAAACGCCATTTATTTTGGACCTGGCGCGGTACGAGACTCGGCTGACCCGGTCTTGGGTGTGTGGATTCGATTTATTGACCGGCTTTGTGTGCTCCTCTCCGGCCGCCGCTGCACCGTGCACCGCTATTGTTCTGTGAGGCTAAACCGGGCCTTTTGCTAAACCTGGGAGGATTCAGCGTGCTTGCTCTCGGAGACACACGGCACTATTAAAAGCTCCACTTGAGGCTTAACATAAACCCATAGAAACTGTCAAAATAGTTGTACCCAAGTGAGGTCCTGGGACCACCGAGGGTCCTTGACAGGGGCCCAAACAACACGAGGTACTGTTTGTGGTGTGGGGAATAATATCTACAAGAAGTAACCTATCCCATGTGTTTGACAGGAACTCCTGTTAATGTACCAAAACAAATCTCAGCCGAGCTTCTAGTTTATTTGTGGTCCTGAATCTTTGTTTGTCATTTGAGATTAGTTGAAAGAAAAAATGGCAAAAAACTTCCTCAATACATCAGCTGATTGATCTGAAAGTCATTTAAAAGTAGCTCACGCCCTGGGTTTCATGCCTGCACCTCTAGATAACATCACCTCTGTTTTCATATTTGCATCCCTGCACATGGAGCGATCTTGATCTGAGAATGGGGACAGAGAGCTCAGAGGCAGACCATCTGACGGCATCGTCTGCAGATCTCGGTGATGGAGGGATTATGTTTATCATCCAGGTTTTGGCTGAGAGTCTACATTACATAATAATGTTTTTGGGCTTTCTGGGTGTGGTGGGCAGGGTTTGGGTGTGTGAGCAGTTACACTCTCTCTCTCTTTGGCTTTAGAAAGATATTCGACATGCAGCAGGCACTCACTGGGCAGTGTGTTGCTTGCTGAAACCTCCTGTGCTAATGCTGCCAGGGTGTGTTGTGTTGTTGCTGAGGAGTTTGTCACGTGAGTGTAAAAATCAAGTGTGAATGACACATGCACCTCTTCTCTGACTTTCTGGCTAAGCTCCAAGAGCTCATTGCAGGGTCACTGATGCTGTGTTGGCCTGAATTTGAAGACTGTCGTTTGATACCCTCGGCTTTTCACTAGTCTAATGGTCCGTAGAGGTGAGCCTTGTTAATGAATAAAGTTGGGAAAGATCATGTTGTGTGTGTGTGTGTATATAGCCGTATATTTATCTACATCATGACATGTTATGTGGAGTTGGTTGTCAGACACAGTTTGCCAGTCAACCACCACATGTTCAAGTGAAATCTTCTTCTCCTTTTGTGTTTTGTTGAGATTGTCCTTACTTCCATATTGTTTGGAGTGTTGCAGACAACATGAGTACATGATTAATAAAAAATGTATCCTTTGAAATACTTTTTCACTTTTTTTTTTTTTTAAATTGTTTTGCTTTTCTTAACTTGATGTAGACGCTTGGGGTTGATAACTTTGGGCCTTTGCGGACGAATTTCATGTTTTAGATGTTGCATGGCTCTACATGAAGAAATGTATTACTTGTGTTTGGCAAAAAGTAATTTACAGACAAAGCTACTTGTCGTATATTTATCTACATCATGACATGTTATGTGGAGTTGATTCGGCCCCAGAGAGGTCTAACTTCCTGTTAGACCTGTTATGGGATTTGGGAGAGGAAGTCCCAAGAAATAAGTCGACACCAATCGGAGATGTAGAGCAAATGAACACCCATTGGTAGCTTGTGTTTCTGGGACCCCAAACTGAAGTTAATGAAACGTGTCATCAGTCCAAATGAACCATTCATTTTGGTGTCCCTTTGATGCCACACAGAGGAGCAGGAACGGGTTCTGTGACAGACTCTGAATTGGGACACAGCCCATGTTTTTATGCACAGCCACTTCCCCTGTCAACACCTCAATCTCACCTCTTCCTCTTCCTAAAGGCCAAAGCAAACCAGAAGAGGAGCTCAACATAGTTCTCATTTCACTGCATCCTGTAACCTTGTGAGAAGTCTCAAGAGATCAGATAAGGTGGTTTAAAAAGAGGAAACCGCCAGCATTATGCAAAGAAGAATGTTTTTAATGATCAGATGTTATTAGCTAAATCGCAAATATTCATACATTTTTGTTATCTTTTAGTTCGGTTGGTTGCTTAAAGTTCCATTGTATATCGTCTTGTAAACTTCAACTTGTCTACTTTTTATGTCTGTTGTCTAATGGGGTGGCAGCAGTTTTTTGTTTTTTCTTTTCTTCAGGACATGCAGGTGGTTGACATTGCAACATTTGTGATGGTGTGACTGTTGTGTGCAAAAAAAATAATTAGTGAATGAAATATCTGTTCTGTGTCTTCACTGAAATACCTTCAACACCCCAGATGCTTTCATCTCAACTCCTTACAGGCTCGCCTCAAGCTTGAAAAGCTATCAGACTTCAGGAACCTTAGCTAGCTTGCCAAAAAGTTTATTTTGATCGGAGCCGACAGGCATGTGAACAAAAACTAGCTACTACCGTCTGTAGTGTCTGCTTCGCGCTGTTAAATGGTTGGATGCTGTTGGATTACTCTAAGGGCTGATGATTTGTGCTGTTTATTCAGCTTAGTGTGGGTTCATGTGCAACAACCGTGAGAGGTTATAATGGTTGTGGATGCTGGGGTCAAGGGTTCAAATCTATTCTGACGGAATGTACAAATCACTCTCTGCCTCATCAACAAGCATAGGTGTTTTAGTCTTTTTAGAGTCACTATGGAGACCATCTTAAGCTTATTATTAACTAATTGCTTGGTCTATAAAATGCCCATCAAAATTGCAGCGTCAAGCCTGACCTGAAACTGATCAGTCATGAGTTGGCAGTGTGGGACTGCAGATGGAGGTCTCTGAACGGAAAGTACAGATTAACCTGTGACAGACCAGCAGTCCTTAATGTTGGTCCATAAAAGGGTCGTCACAGGTTCCACGGTTCACATATAGGAACCTGAAATCATGCACTCTAACTGGATCCATCCAATGCAAATATTGATTATTTTCATTATTGATTTAATCAAGTAAACCAAAACAAATTGTTTGTTCCATACAACTTCTGAGAGCTTGAGTTGACGTTGATTTAAATGTCTCATGCTTGACCAAAAATCCAGAACTTTGCTGGAGAAGCCAGAACCAATAAATGTACTTAAAAAAAACTAACTAAATTGATTATTGTTACTGATTGACTAATCGTTTTAGCCCTTGTTCGGTTTAGGGAATTTCTAAAATCTATCATCTGTGCCACAGGAGCATTAGCACTTTTCAACTCACTCAAAAATCCTGGCAGCTGAATGGAAAGCACAACTCTTATGCAGGGCAGAGCAATTTGCATCTGCTTGGAAGTCAGCTGCTTTTTACGTCCTCGTCGAACTCGGGGCCCACGCCCATGGAAATTCAATCCAAACTCCTGCCAGTTTTACTGCGGGTACATTTCTGGTTAAACTAAATTTCATCATTCAGCCTTACGGTTTCCTACGCATCTCCTGAGTTGCTCTTGGCTTTTCAGCTGCTGGCTAGCGAGACTGTGCGGTGCTTTTAACTCTCGCCGCGGTGGTTTGGAGGCTGGCGCTCTCCTGCCCATTAGGATGAAGTGATGGATGCTGGCGTTGCACTTTTGGGCACTCGGTCTGTCTGGGACTGTGAAGCTGGTCTCATTGCACTGTAATTATTTTAAGAGTAACTCAGCACTTTCGTAGTCTGCTTGTTGGCTCACTTTGTTTGCTTTGAATGCCATACCAAAGACATTCAGCTGTGCTGTGTCAGTGTATACAGCGTATTTCAGCATTATATAGATAGGTTATGTTTGCAGCGACTGAGAGGAATACGTGTAGATGACGGTTAAACCTGTCATGTGTAAAAGAAGAGGGTGCTTAAGTATATTGTACAAAGACAATGTTTTCGCAAGCCCCATTTTCCACATGTAGCAGCTGTCTACTGAAGCAGAGCTGTATATTTTGATCTCTTCAGTTATTGATCCAGGTCTGCCTTGCTGTAAGGGTGTGTTTGTTTGTGTTGAGCCCGCTGGTCATATCATGTTATCAGCCTCTTCCTCTTGATATGCAAGAGAGTCACTCCTGTGTGTATTTATTATTGGTTTTGTTTGCACAGTGCAGGGGTGTGGCTGTTTTAGAGAGCAGGCGGGCAAGGTGTGGGATCCCTGTCCAGCTGGCCTCAGCTGATCCTGCCCAGTCAGAGGCCCGGTAACTGATCTGGCCCTCGGGCTCTCCAGCATCATATTGACTATCTGCCTGTATGTCTGTAGCCAGTTGGCTGGTGCACAGGAGAGTAGCCGCATAGCTGGCTTTAGCGCGGCAAAACTGATGTCAGCGCTGGCTTTCCTCCAGATGATCATCCGTAACAGAATCTCTTAAATTGCTTCTTTTGTTTTTCATGCTGAATTAAAATTAGTGAAAATTTCAAAAGCGCTCAACACCAAATAACAAAGTGATTTTGGGTAGCTTTTCTTCTCCAGCCGCCTTCTAATTTTATTAGTTTGTTGACATTGGAAAGCAACAGGAAATGGAAAGAGATAATATGGGACAAAGGTCCTTGGCTGGATGCTGGTATGAGTTTCATACTGCAGCATGCTTGGTCTAGATCCAATTTATAGCCATGCCATCGTCCTATAACTTTCAATTTACCATATATTTCTAGCAACCGTTCTACTTATTTCTACCACACACCCTGTTTTTACATGATTAAACTTGAACGTGTGTCTCTATAAGGGGTTATTCATTGTTGTTGGCCATTTTGACGTTTAACTGACTTCACTGTTCTAAAAAAGTGAGCAAAAGCCAGCCGGACCCAAAACGGATGCTTTTATGTGACGGCATGAAATGTGTCTTTTTATTTTATTTTTTATATGCAATCCTTTAGAGGTGAGTGACGTGGGCCTGCTGATGTAGACCAACATGGATAAAGTTTGAATATGCACTCAGTTTGTGATGCATGTGTCATCCATCCGTCCCTCGTTCACCCTGCAGCCTAGTCGATGACCCTAGGTTCTTTCGGGTGAGGTTACCCGCGCCAGCTGCTCCCCGTCCCGTTGCACCAGTTAATCCACTCAACACCCGCCCCAACTCCCCTCGGCACCATGCCTGAGGGGGTTACATGGTGCACGGTGCAGACAATAGGACCCCCCCCCCCCTCATGGTACCCTAATGTTATGCACGCAAACACTTGCAATGATCATGGTGGTGGGTGGGTTGTTGTTGTTTTGGACCAGATCTGATTACATGCACTCACTTCCCTCCCCGGCTGATGATGACACCTTATTGACGTTGCCCGCTCCTGTCATCCAGCCCCGGTGGCAGCACGGACGAGCCCGGTGCTTTCTGAAAGCGTGCCAGGTTTGTAACAGATTGTCACGCGTTTCCCTGCAGCCTTTCTGAGCACTCAGCCGCCAGTGGCCTCTAGTCCTTCCCGTTCTGACTGCCACTCCCTCAGAGGCCCACTTGCATAGTCCATTTAACTTGTAGTCACATTTAACCACCTGCTCCTAATGGCCTTATCAAGTAGCTTACAGTCACTTAGCACATGTTAGTGTCCCGTGTGGAATTGATTAGAATAAGCTGCGTGCTTAACGTCAAGCCCAACCCCCACTGATGAAAGTGTTTTTTTTTTTCTGCTGACGGCGTTGGTTTTGTTGTCAATGCTAACATCTTGTCAGTCTTGTGTTTTTTTTCTTCTGATTTATTTATGCCTTGAACGGAAGATTATAATACCATGCACTTCCTATGGAACTCTAATTTCCTCTACTAATCTAATTGAAGGTATAGTTTTAAGCCATATCCCTCGCCTTATCACCATATTGTGACTGTTAATAAACATACTAACATGTTAGAAATGTATTAACATATGTGGACTGTTTAACTGCAGATCTTGAATGTGCCAAAATGTAATGCATTATTATTATTATTATTATTATTATTATTATTATCATCATCGTTTGGTTTTGGGGGTTGGGCTTTACTCAGAATGATAAAGCTGGAGTTAATGGCTAGCTTGATCAGATAGTAGTTGTCTGAGACGCTATTCGTCAGATGGATTACTGCTCTGTAACGCAGCAGGGATTCAGGACGGATACTTTAAGAGAATGTAATTTGTAGACAACAAGTCGTCTTATTCAGAACGAGTATCAGTTAGTGCGAATGCAGTCTTGGGATGAAATGCTTGTCAACTCTTGCACATGGTCTTGTTATTTTGACAGATTGAAGAGAAGACGGTCGGTGAAATCATTGAGGGCTCATTCGCTTCTTTGTCAACAGATAACGAGGTGCATGGAGTGTCATTCATCTTCTTGATAGTTTTCAGCAAGGGGGGGGAGGAGCTTCTGTAGGCAGACCTCCACCCTACCCTCCACACAAATGCTATAAGAACTCTTCTGAAAGCTGTAGGATGGTGCACCTTTTTAAAAAAATGTTTGAATATGCTCTTGTCAAAGATGCTCAGGAAGCGGCCACCGCAGTAGCTCTCATTGTCTCTCCACCGGGAGCATTTACTAAATAGCTTGTGCAGACAGCATGTGTTTCTGCGGGTTTGTTGTAATGTAGCTTGTTTTAATGTAGCAGAACGTGCTGATGGACTGAGAATGAATAACAGCGTCTCCTTACTTCATCATCCCACAGCGGCCCTCAAGGAATAGGGTTGTTATCGTTTCTCTGTGTGTGTTCTGTCGCCTGTCGGGCAGCCTGCTGAGGAATGCATCTAGAGTGTAATAATAGGTGTTGTAATGTTGACAGTCGTCTCCAGTTTACTCACTCATGTGTCGTCTCCGTGGTCGAACAGGTGCAGCGACGTCGGGTAACATGTTCCGGACAACTGAACCGTGTTTATTTTCAAGGACGATCTCTTTATTTCTCTAGAGTTCAACTGTACTATAATGCACACGTCTGAGATGACTATACGTTTGCTTGACTACAGCTGAGGCGGTAACCAGAACGTGAAATCCGTTCTGAACCGATGAGCAATAAGACATCAGTTACCCATGTCAAATTACTCCTAGATAACCTGTGACCAGAGTCGACGGAGAGTTTTCATAGATGCAAGGAATTTCTCTGTGAACACGTATGTGCTCTTTACAGCCAGCAGGGCACTGTGCCAAAAGTCAATAATCCCATGGCTCTGTTGCACGTACACTAATGGTAGCTGACAAGCTATATCATCCTTCATTGCCTTGACGTGTAATGGTGGTTTCTAACCTGGTGCAAGCTGTCAGCATCATTTTAAGATTATGTTGGATCAAGTTACAAGAGAAGATGTTTTTTCCCCAAACTGTGAGCTTTGAGCATGAAGATAAACTTGTATTGTTCACAATCTGCCCTATGAAAGCCTATTTGCAGATGCATTTAGCCAAACCAGTTCCAAGCCTCCACTTATCACTTCCTGTTACTAAAGCTCTGCAGCATTTTCTAACGGATGTAGAAATAATTCAATAAATCCTTTTTATTATATTCTCTTTTATATCATGTTTTTGTTTTCTTTACCCAGTTCGAGAAATGTAAATAAAAAAAAAACATAAAATGACAGGGCCAGGGAATGCTGTCTGTTTTGTTGTAAGGAGAGCAGATTTTTATCCCGTTTGATCCAATTCAGTGCCTAAAATGACCGTAGATCTAACTTTGGTGTAGATGCCCACTAAATATGTCTTTTTTTGGGGGGGGGGGGGGGGGGGGCGTTATCGATGCTTCATAAAACTACACTATCATCTCATTCTTTTGGCCATGGAGCACAGAGTGTGTTCTTGTTTAGTGCTTTTTGCTTTGGGTCATGTATTCCTTCACTTAACCTGCTTTTATGAAATGAAGAAGTCACAAGTTATGATGCAGATCTAGGGCGAAGCATAGTCACTTTAATATTCAATAGAGGAATAAGAAAGAAACATTTGAAAATTATAAATATCTCATTTCTTTGCCTTGTGTGTGAAATGTCCGCCAAGGGTTAAGTACCATGTTTGGGCCAGGGAGCGAGCTGCAGAGACTCGTGGTGTGCAGAGATGGCAGCAGCTATTCAACAGTATCCTCTGTAGAGTATATTCACAAACGCTTGGCTCGTACGCACTCTGTCTTTCCTGTCGACATGCTTTGAGACGTCTGTGTGTTCCAACAGCAGATTTAATTTCTCGTTTCTCTCTTGTTACTCCGTGTGTGTGTGTGTGTGTGTTTGTGTGTGAACTAAACACTCGCGACACTAGTGCCTTGTATGGTCAGATGAGAGGAATAGGAGGCTGTGTCTGTAAAAGCCCGCTGCTTCCAGTCTTTTTACAGTACCACTTATAACATGAAGTTGTTTTTAGATTATTCATTGAAGACTGGTTCTGTACATTTTGTGTGTGTGACAGGGATTTGAGAGAGCAGTTTTCACTGCATCTGATCTGACACCTAAGCCCAAAGTCAGCAAAGCCCACTTCCTTTCCCCAAACCTCTTGTTTCCCCCCCTCTTCATTCCACTGCATTAACGGACCACACTCTTCCTCTTTAGCTCTTTCATACACATACATTTGTGTCTACACTCTGACTGAATGCTGCCTGTCTTTCTTCCTGCATACATGCCTCACACAGATGCACATCAGAGGGAAGTTAATGAGCAAATAGACAGATGGGCTTCATATGTAAACAGTCATACTCTACCACGCTACACGGTCTGCTGAACACTCCCAGACCTGAAACCATGGTCAAGTTCACCAGGCCAGCTTTGATTTTGTTTTTTTAAATTGTGGTTCTAGTACAGAAGAATCAAGTGTGCCAGTGGAATTGAAAGAATGCAAGACGTGGAGAGCTGCAAAATTACTTTTTTTAATGTTGTTGTCTGCTTGGCTCTAAATTTGACAATTTCAACCCATGCACACTTTCATCCTACACATTCTTTGCTTACTCACTGCTCCATCTGACGTGTGCACACATTTATTGGACTTCCTATGACCCTTTCACTGCCGACACACACGCACACAGACAGCTGCCACTGTGTAGCCCTGAGGAGTCTCGAAGTCAGCAGAGCTGGAATGTGGATGGGTCAGATGTGCTCTTGATACCGATGCTGCTTTGGGCATTCCTGTTCTGCCATTAATCATCTTGGAGCAGATGCTTAAAGTAGAAACTCGACATCAAGAAACTGAAATGGCTAGTTTTATATAAAAATAGGGCTTCAATTAAAGATAATTTTAATGATCAATTCGCCTGATATTTTCTTCATGACCCTATTAATGGTTTGGATTGATAGATGCCAGATAAATGGGGGAAACCCTAAACTAGATTATACTTAAGAAGAACCAACCATTTCCTATTTTTGCGTCAAAGCATTTATCGATTAACAAATCAGTTTGAGATTGTTGATCAACTAATCTGATTCCGCTCTAATACAAAAGATACCTTCGGGTGCATTCTACCTTGCATTTATACACAAACAATCAATCTGTTGCAGTCCTCATGTTTGAATGCCTCTTCGCTGTTTTGTAATCAATCACAGCATTGTGACAGCATTCTGGGGTAAATCTACAGATGACATTAAGCCCCAGCATCAGTATCAACAGCCCCTCTCATGCGCCACCTCCTCCAGCAGTCGGCACAATGCATTCCAAACCCCTGCCATGCTCTCAACACAGCTAAATCCCCCTCTGCTTGTATTAGACACAGTATTAAAAATGACCCATTTTGTCAGGCCACCACTTCTAATGTCTAAATGGGCAGAGACTGAGATGTGGTACGACAGATGTCATTTGACTACCTCAGAGGTCAGGCATAAGATTTAATGGCACACAAGGCTGTATTTATTTATGAGAAGAAGTGGAATGTAAATCCCAGCGGGCCCTTTCTGTGTCAAGACAGACTCCCTCTATCAAACTGACAAAGGGAAGGCTGCATTTATAGACGCTCTCTTCTCCTGCTTGGGCGAAATGCATATTGCTGCAGTTCTTTGTCAGCCTTTTAGGCCTTTGTCTTTGTCACAATACTTGAAACGCATTGTGTTTGTCATCAGGGGTATTGAGCTAATTGTGATATTAGCCGTGTAGAACTGGCTATCAGGCAGGCATGCTGCGTCCTCATAATGGTTTTAAATCTCAAGTGAACTAGGATTTGTTATGCAAATGTGGACTGAAAGAATGGCAGACAAGAGGTTTTCTTGCATTGCATCAAAATGCATGAGGCTGTTCATCTTGACCAGGCAGACCTCTCTTTTAAAAAACCATTAAAAGCTGCTGGTGTTGCTGTGCAGTGATTAAAATTAGGATATCTGACTCAACATGTGTTCAGCTCTGTGTCGAACAGCTTGAATCTCCAAATTGTCTTGAGCATTGGTGTCAAGTGTGGTCTGGATATGAAAACGGACGCCGGCTCTGCATGGCAGCCACCCTTATCTGTGCGTGCATGTGTGTGGATGGGATTTTAATGATCCATTCACATCCCGGCTGCGTCAGTGTCAGCTGGTTAGAGATGCCGTTACTTGCACAGAAGGCGGTCACCCCATGAGGAATGTGATTTCATTCTGCTATCTGCTAAGCCTCTGGCATTAGTAGATGGACTGGCAAAGCTGTGCCATGCACGTCACCGTGCCAGTCAAATACCCCGTCTCCCTGCTCTTTCCGTCTTCTTTTGGACCAGCTTCTTCCTGTTTTGAATGAACTGGGGTGGCTTTTTAGTGACTAGAGTCACCACCTCAAAGAGCAAGTTTGACCTGATGTTAAGCAAACATGCCGACCGATCAAGATTAAAATGTGTCCGTTCCGGTGAGAAGCCACCTCGCTAACCCCTTCTCCAGGTTCCCAATTTGCTAATGGATTCCAAACAATGGATTTGATTTGCGCAACACTGTCCAAAAGGCTCTGCACATTTACCTAATTGACTTCCATTTAAGTCTTGATCTCTTCCAAAAGAAGAGACGAGCCAAACTTTGAAGTTACTCTCCACCACTCGGCTGCCTTTCATTGTGAGATTTGTAACCACAGAGACCAGAGTAGAGCGAAGACAACAGATGGCAGCAGGAGGGAAAACTGCTTTAAAGGTGAGCACGGAGTCCAGGTTGTAACTTTTCTATGACTAAATCAAAGGGTAGGACTTAACTATCTAATACAAGCGATAAGTGGTCACTGTTTGCGAGGGTGTTTTTCTGTGGTGAAGTTGGGAAAGTGGGTTCAGTGGTTATCAGCACTAAACTGACCAAACAAGTTATTTCAAAATTGCCAACAAATGTTCCATTTACGCATTTGTCTTTTGACTGACAAAGCATTGTTGTTTTGCTCACCCAGAGTACATTTGATACTTCACAGACCTTTTTACCTCCTGAGCAGGAGTGCAAAAGCGTCTACATTTTTGGATCTGGGAGAAAGGGGCCACAGTATTGTGTTACCTCTGTTAATGTGTAACTGGCGAGGAGGCACATGTTTCCCGACCTTTGGACAACAATAAGTGCTGCTGCTTCTTTAAAAGACTTAAATCTAAAAGCTCTGTTGGAAATGGTGAGTTGGAGATGAACACGGATGCATTATCCATCCTAAAGGCAAATCTAAGCTGTGAGGCTGTATAACTGCACTCAGTATCTCATGTCTGTGGAAAACTTTGCTCATTGGAACGTGTCCTTTTTCCAAGATGTTTTTTTTTACTTGCCTGGCTTAATGGCTGTATCATAAATCGTCTATGGCCATGACCTTATTAGTTTGCACTGAGTGGGAAGAGTCTGCTCTGAATTTCTGCTGTGGTTTGTTCATTTGCATCATGACTCATGCCTTTCTAGCCTAGTAGGAAGAAGCTATTCTCAGCTAACCGTGTTTGTTTTGTTGCACTACTTAGTCATATTCTAGTATGTCTTTGCTCTTTTTTTTTTTTTGCTATCCCGCTCGGTCTGTTTTTATTCAATCCACCTCTTTCACAGCTTGTTTCCTGGGTCATACAGAGCTTCTACCGGCGAGACCATATGTGTAGCAATTTACTGGAAGCAGATATATAAGCAGTGGGAGGAGGGGAGGAACAAGTGGCTAATGGGGAGGGCAAAAAGAGGAGTGTAATCGGGAGGGGGTTGGGAGAAGCTGCTGTGGTCGGTGTAATGGTGAGTGAGTGGCTGAAGGGGATGATTGAGGGGGAAGTAAACCCATATCCCACCCGGGAAGAGCTCGGTCCACCCAGAGCCAGAGATAACTTGACTGTCTGAGCAGAGAGGTACATAGGTCCTAAACTCATTAACATCTCCCCCCTTCGTTTCCTCCAAACTCGCCATAGCTTCTTCTACTCTACATTCATTTCAAGTTTTCCACTAGTGCTGTCAATTGGGGAATCTCCCAGAACACAAATGTCTGTTAAGCACTCTCAGAATGCTGAGACAACAACCATCTGGATCTGCTGAAAAGAGAGGAAGACAATGACTGACGAGTGCGCCATTTGGTCCTGGTTTTCCTCCTCCTCCTGTGTCATGTCAGGAGATTGTGAAGCCTCTCTTGGCTTTCAGCACTCCCATCCACAGCCTTTTCAATTTCAAGATGCTTGAAGCCATTTTGGAGAACAGCGACAAGTCATCAGTTTTCATTTCAGCCCCATTTAAAAAGTCGAATTGGAACAATTCAAGGATTATTTTATTGTGGTATTTTAATAGTGATTGCCAAGTTTATTTTGGTACCGCACACATTATGATGCATTATTTCCATGGTAGTTCTGTTACATGGGTGGACTCGTCACCGTGGTTTATAAAACAGATTTGTTGGCATCGCTCACTTCCTGTTTTTGAAACGCTCCCAAATTCCTTGGAGGCCCCTTGCCATAAATGGCATTTCCTTTGGCTGACAGTGACATGTAAATGACTTAGTGAGTAGTGCAGCATGGTTAAATTTTGCCTTCAAGAGAAGGCCTGCAGTAAAAGATAACATGTAATGAATATATGTTGTTCTTCTACAGGACATCAAAGTGAGAAGAGGAACTGGCCAACCAAGCAGAGTGTGAGCCCCTGGACCTTGTAAGCAAGCAGCAACGTCGGCGTCTGCACCTTTTTTATAGGAGGAGGGAATGAAACCGGATGGGGATACCATGGAAACCAATGAGCCCACCGAAGCAGCAGCTGTAGCAGAGCCCTCCTCGTCCCAAGACAACATCACAGAGCAAGCCCCATCGCAACCCGAGGAAGCTGCGAATGACACAGCACCCGGGGCTGCAGAGCCCAAAGTCAAACCGAAAGCTCTTTCAACTAAAACGCAGCCTGCAGCCAAATCTGCAGCGGCCTCCGGATCGCGGCCAGGAACCGCACCGCTCCGCTCGGCGAATGGCGTAAAATCCTCCAACCAAACGGCTGCAGCTGCAGTCAAGAAAACGGCAACTACAGCAAAAGCCTCAGCAGCGGGGGCCATATCCAAAAGACCGGTGGGTGGCGCAGCTGTTTCCTCCACGGTCAAGAACCACTCTAGAGTGCCTGACAAGAAGCCTGTTGGACCAGCCAGGACTACCTCTGTTGCTGCTGCCACAGCAACAAATAGTAGCAAACCAACAGCAGTGAATGGCATTCCTAAGAAGAGACCAGTAGCTGAGACTTGTAATGTAGCGAGACCCAAAACCACAGGTAAGTCTGAATTGAGACGAATAATATTTGTATATTGGTGCTGTAAAACTTTTTCTCTGCTGACAACCCATGGTTAAACATCACTTCTTTTGCTTGACTTCAATGCAGTCTCATTTTCATGTTGTTCCTCCTTTTTTATTTTTGTAGCTACTGCCAACAGAGCGACGGCGTCCACTGCCCCAAAACCCAGCACTTCTACCACAACAAAAGCTGGTGTTGCCGGTGCTTCAAAGACCACCAGGTATGCATGTGTATCACTAGCACAGGCAGCAGGGCTGGTAAAGTAATAAACAGCCAATGATGTAGTTTTCATAGTGTGTTCGAACACATACATTTGAATGAAGTTGGGTTGGGGGAACTCCTTTTTTAGTTTCACTGACTAACGCTTTCTCCCTCCTCCCCCCCATGAGATCTGAACTTTTTAATCCCCTTTACCAACTGGACGAGGGGTGACATTGTTTATCTTGATGGTCTGAAAGAGCAGTGGAGAAGGATGTCCATTGTGGTCTTCGGGCCATTATTGAGTCAGATTTCGCTTCAGGAGTGTGAGTCATGTTAGCAGAAATAACCTGAGACAGAGGGGCCTTAACGGAGGCAGCGATACTGAAGAACTACCGCTTTGTTCCTGACAGACCCCCAGGCAGAAACCAGCCCCACCTCCCCAGGGCAGAGCTATTGCCTCGGATCATAATCCCTCTCATACTAAGCTGGTGGTTTGGCTAGTAGCAGTAAACGGCTCTCAAATTGTTTTGACTGTTGCAGAAATTCCTAGTTGGCCGCGTCGTTTACTTTCAGTTTCAAATCGGAAGCGTTTGTTTTAGAGGCTTTTTTTGTTGTTGTTTTACTCAAAAGAAATGTAAGATATCCAGATGAAATACAGGCTTTTATAATATGTTGCCAAACCTAATTAGCAGATGGTGGTTTCTTCAAATGTTTGTAAAATAATATGATTTAAAGTTTTGAACTTTCTTAATGCGATCGCATTTGTTTAAATAAAGTGTTCTGCCGGATCTATAATCCACCACTCTGCCATCTTTCTACAGGATGTAGAGTTCTGTACTGAGTGGCCTGATCAGATTATCTCTCCACTTGTCTCCCCTCTTGATGATCTTTTATTAAATAAAGGATTCTGCATTATTCAGATTTCCCAAGCAGCACAGTCATTGGATTCATTCGGTGCTTTAAGGAAGTAAAATAATGATAAATAATAATAATAAATGTGTGTCACGGCACTAGTTTATAAACTCAACTCTTCTCCCTCTTTTGTGGATGTGGAAGTCCCAATTTCCTATTTTACTGGGGGAGCAGTCCTCAGGCTAATGCAAACAGTTTGACATGCAACACATTTGTGTTCAATATTACATTTTTAAAAAGCAAACGGCGCTCTGTGCCGGGGCGGAGCTACAGTGCTGCTGGATAACGTTAAAAAACAGCTTTTATTCACTTCCCTTAAAGCCACGCCCACTCGGAGCTGATGATTGATTCAAGCAGGGAGTGGTTGCTATTCATGTTTTATACTGTGTGTTGAAGGGTGTGTACATGGAGGAGTCCTCGTCCTCTGAATTAATCAGATGAGACATTTCAAGTGTTGGAGTCTGATTACAGAGGCACATCATCCCTCCGCAACCGTTTCCTGGCTCGTTCCCCAGGACGTGACATCAGGCACTCGGCTCTCTGCTTGAGACACAGAGAGGAGAACGGCAGCCGGTGTCTGACCTTCTGACGGACGAAGCGTGTTGCATTTCGTGCCACCTGCACGTGATGTCAGTCGGTGGCGTGTTGAATCCTTTCATGTAGTAGCAGCAGCAGTAGTTGTGTTCACGCTGGCTCTCTGGCACAGTCGGACAGTACAACAAACCGTCTCTCAGCTCAAGCGGTGACTTGCATTAGTCATGACACTGAGAACGATGGCACCAGTAATCTGTAGCAATACGTGCAACAGTATTAAATGGTGTTAAAGGGTTTGGCCAACTACCTAATGAGATTATTCCCTGCAACACAGTGGCTGTTTACATTCTTCCTTTTACTTTTGTAGCCACTTCTTTGTAATTCCTGACCCACCTTGTTGTTTCTCTTATTGCGGAGACATCAGTCATTGTTGGCCAAACTCTGTAATGTGGCAGCACGGTTTCAGCGTCTTTATGTTTCTTACTTAAAGTATGTAACTAAAAAGAGCATGCATGTTTATGCACAGTCATTCAGGTTCTCCTTTTTCCCCAATATATTTGGCCTCCAACGTTCCTTTCCCTCCCCCTCACACCATTCCAAACGGTCATTGGGAGGATGTCTCAGTGGTTGATGAGGACTGGAGTAGAAGCCAAATGTTGTACAAATCTGGCACTTGCTTTGCTCTCCTCTCCTCCAACGATGGGTTATGGTGTCCTTGCACTGACTGAGCAATCAGTCTTTGTCCACCCCAACCCCCTCTTTCATTCTCCCCTCTCTTCCCCCTCATCCCCCCCCTTTCTTCCTTCTGATGTCTGCATGTACAGTGCCGGGCATTTGGCCAGGATTTCCTCAAGCCCTTATGATCCAACTTCAAGCGAGATGTCCCCATATTTCTAACTCATTCATCATTTAGCTGCATGCAGGGACTGTTAAATTCAGAGTGTGGGTATGTAACACCAGAAGGATAGTGATGATGTTGTTAAAAATGGTTTATTTTGTAAGGGGATCCCAATTGGTAAAAGACAGAATTGCTGGTGGATGTAGTACTTTGTGGTCCCTCATTCATTAATTCTAAAACTAAATGGACTGCTTTTGAGAACTTGTCAAAATGGCACAAAAACATAGAATTTGCCTGACTTTTATCCTGTCGTTTTGCTCGTTTCTCTTCCTGTCATCTCCCTGTTTACTTGTCCCATTGGATCTAAAGCTGTCATTTCTTCATGGGTAGGGAGCAGGATTACTGACCTAACAGAAAAGGCCCATGGTATCTATCCCAGTGACAGCGGGCGCCCTGGGCCTCATAAGAGCCAACGCTGTCTGCCATGCTATTGTTTGGCTGCAATACTTCATGTCGACTTTCCACCGAGCCTGCACTCTGTATTGTCAAGGAGATAACTGCAGGTCCACACAAACCCTAGGAATGTGTGCTCTTCTCGGGGAAGGAGTAAAGCAGCTGGTTTTGGACAGCCTTCAAGCCAAACAAGGTATTGTTAAGGTGCTCTATTTCCATTTGTTGTCTTGGAAGGGGGCCCTTGAAGTGATGAGAGAGGGGAGGTCAAACCGGCGAGGAGAGAAAAATGTACTTTGACTGCATTTTATTTGCAGGATGAGCTTACTGCCGCTGGGATAAAGTGTATTCCTGGCCATGCCCTCTCCTTTCTATTTGGCTTGATTAAAGCAGAATAATTAAATCTACAGGAGCGGGTATGCCAAGAGTCAAGCCTCCCAGCTGTGTTTTGAGGGGAAACGAGAGCAAAGAGGGACTCATCATGGATCGAGTAGGTGTGGCTATAATAAACCCTCCTGGATCATGTTTGCACTTTGATTTTCAGCCAAACAGATGTTGCAACTGCTCAGCATGTTAATACCACGGGCGTGTATTTGCATCTGTCCTAAACATTTGAGAATATTGTCTGCGAAACAAAGACAGTCCATAAAGTGCATCAGTGGCTTGTCCCTTTGCTGACCTTAAGAGGTCCTTGTGTGTAGTGCCTCTCATCCTCCCTTTGGGCTGTTATTTATATGGATTTCAACCCTCTGCTGGCAGGAAATGTAATCCATACTAATACACCAACAACAGAACCACCAACCACTGCCCACAGGCAGTGTGTGACAAGTACACAGGCTTCAGTGGGTCATCTCCTCTCTGTGCTGCCCCTATGGTTTAAACCCTTTCATGAGTTATTACTAATCATAAAACAATGGAGGGTTTGGGTTATGTTGTATCTATGACCTCCGTCACCCTCTTTATTCCCATCCCTTAACTCTTTATCTTCATTTCATCTGTCAGTCTCACTCGCTCTTCGCAGAGGGAAAGTAATTCGCTCAATTGCATCAGGAATCAATGTGGACATAATGGAGTGCTACTGTCTATTCATATTTTGTTTGCATGCAGGAGTAGATATGAAAATGCCCTCAATTAATGCGCCCTTTTCTGTTTATCTGCTCAAGTTCAGACCTGTGCCCCTTTTACTCACGTCTTACAGTTTGTATCTCCTTGTTTGTTTTTCTTCTGCGCTTCCTCATTACCCAACATTCTCTTGGGGCCGATTTCATCGCATTGTCTGACATGCTTCCATTTCACATTACAACTCATATCTCCTGTCTGATGGCAACTTGTTAGAGTATCCCTACGAGTCCATGTCTGTGCAGTCGTTGTCTGCTCCTAGGGAAACAAATAGTCATTGTAATGGTTATTGTCATGTGGGAGGTGCGTCTGTGTGCGGGCATGCAGCTCCACTAGAAGCCATCAAAGTCAGTTTGTTTACATCATCTGCCATGTCGGCAGACCGTAAGACGACGTAATCGGGCATCGTTGTAATTTGTGGCGGGGCCACACAGTTCCTTATGGCATTTCAATTTGATTATGGAGCTGTTGCTGTGAAAGTGATTTCAGTTTTTAATAGAAACAGATGTCATACTAATGATGCACAGTGCTGAGGTTTTGTGTTGTGTTTGCACGCCAGGGTTCAAGTGCAGAAATGATGGCTTGAACTGCCCGCGGCTAACGTCTCGCTCATTTAACAGCCTGTCTTTGTTTGTAGGGTAGCCAATTCAGCCAGACTACGTCAAATTCTTGGAGCCTGACAAGACAAATGTATTGTTTGGAGATTTCAACGAGCCCAATTCAGCAAGGGTTCTCAACTTTTTGTAATTGTAGGCCCACTTCTGATCCTTGGACAAATACAAAAGAAGTAGAGAAAATATTTTTTTAATACACCACACCTCTGTAATGACTCAAATAAATATTCATCTTTAGCCTCATCCATCACTGCCTGCCAGTATGAATCCAAATGAAATGTATTCAGGGTCTTCACCACACGATTCGGAGCTTTTACTCCTGTAGGGTTTTCTACAAAATCACTTTTTCATTTCCAAAAACCGACACGTTTTGTGTCTCTCCATCCAAGGAAATTATTTTTTATTTTCTATTATTCCTGTGGAATCTTGAACACATTTTAAATAACTTGCTTTGTAAATGAGCCCAAAAAATGTTTTTCCAGTGATTGAGTGCAGAGCACTAAGCAACATTCAGATTTGTATGTAGGTTACTGCTGTTATCACTGCACCTTTTTAGTCTTATGCACAGACCTCACTGCCGAATCCCTTTCAGTGATCAAACGGCCCTCAGTGAAGCTCTGGAAAAACGGAACTGAATAATATCACCAAGTAGTCTGGGCTCTGCTCATAAGATCCCTGCAACTACATTACATCTGCTACGTTGCGTAACACTGTAAATAAATTGGCTATTAATTAAAAAGGTTGGCCTCCATTGCCCTTTACACCCCATTTTAGTTTGGTCCATAGGGTCTTTTGCATGTTTCTCATTTGGACAAATAGTGGAGCAATCCCAATATGTGCATTTTCTTTTAGTAAAGCAAATGAGAAGATATATGTCCAGAGATCAAAATACTTCATCAGGAAATTACAGAGTTTAATGTCCTAACAGTTACGAACCTACTTGACCACTACTGCCGGCATGAGATTGGGTTTTGCCCACAGTTCTGCTTCTCGAGCCGAACCTGATGAACCACCACAACCAAAAGTATCAAGTTTTGTCTCCAGGGCATTTTGTTGCCTAATGGTAAGGGGTTCATGGGGTTCATGGTTGGATATTTTCCAATGTGGTTTTCTAAGAATGTTTCTTTCCGACTGAGCCAATCAACTGAGTAACAACCAGAATTGAGTCGGCAACTTCCATTGGGGAGAGAGAAAGAGACGCCATACACCCAATGCTCACTGGGCAAAATCTTCCATCCCGATATTGGTCATTTCATACCATGATAAGTATGATATTTTGTAATTCAGTAACTTGATAGTTCCTATATAATAACGGCAAGAGGAACGCCTATTTAAAAAAATAAATATATAATCCAGTTTTAATTCAACACTTTTCAAAAAAGGAACTCTCGCGCCAAATGAGCATGAACGTTTTTATGCGAGTTATTTACGGACTATGTTTACGTGCGTGCATGCACAAAAATGCAGAAGAATCAGATTAAGACAATAGTTTGATTTAACTACACTGGGGGTATTTCCATGAGCAGAATTAGCAATTTAGACGAGGAAATTATGTATTGCGATATCTGTATATGATTTCATCGCCGTATAATTCTATTGAAAGGCTAAATGATCATATTGAATTATCGCCCAGGTCTCAATTAGCCTGGCGACCAGTCTGAATTTTTAAATCTGAGAATAAAATACTGAGTGGGATTCGGGTCTCAAATTTGTCAGAACCATCCGATTCAGTCGGGGGCAGATTCAGGTCTCTGTTTATAAAAGAATTCTTGAATCTGCTGATTAAGAGTTCTCCACTTTTTTGGGTGTTTTTTATTTTATGTACATGTATAACATTTGCAAAGTGAACCAACGTAATATCAAGTTTACTGTGGGTGTTGAAGGCTGTAGTCCACATTGTGTCAGGGCTAAGCGCAAAGCACACTTAGAATCCTTTTAGCTTGTCGAGGAGAGGAGCCTGATGGAAGAAGAGGGGCGGTGGGTAAAGAAGTTCTGGCTTGTAGCTGCAGTAGTGAATTAGAACGAACACAAGAACTCCTTCAGATGTGTGTTCTCTCACTTTCCTCTTTTATAACCATAATCTTCCACAGTCCTGTATTTCCTTCCTCTTCTTTGCCCACCTTAATTCCTTTTTCTTGTTACTGTTTTCATGCACCATTCGGTACCCTCCGCTCCCACAACTCATCGTCCCCACACCCCTCGTCACTGTTTGTTTGCCTCAGTTCATTCTTCTCCAATTCAATTTTTCCATTCCCCTTCCATCTTTGTATTTTTTCCCCTGTCATCCTCCTCATTACGCCGTGTCCTCGCCTCTTGGAAGTGATTGGAGAATGAAGGAGGCATTAGAGTGTGACAATGGATTGATGGTTCGGTGTTTAATGGGTTCCTTTTGTTGAAATTGCTTTAGTGGTTTACATTAGCAGAGGTAATTTATTCATGCTTGTTGAGGGAGAGCATCAGATTTCATGTTTGGATCTTTGCCAACGAAGCGAATGGGCTTTTTTTTCCTCTAAGCGTTTGTGTGCCAACTAGACAACTTTCTGTTTCGTCTTCCTCCAGGCCTGCTGCAGGTCCCTCGACATCTCGACCTGCATTCACCACATCCAGGCCAACCACATCCGCATTCAAGCCCTTCACCACTGCAACGGCCAAAACGGCTGCCTCTAGAGTCACCACAGCACCCTCTACAGGCAGGACCACAGCGGCACTGCCTCCTAAACCTGTTGCTGCAAAGAAAGGTAGGGCGTTACGCCGCTCCCTGACCGGGAGACTGTCTTCTGAGAGCACTTTCATTTGGATAACATGCATTTTCTAAAATGTCCACAATAAAGTAGCAAAAAGTGGTTTATTTGTCAGCAATTAAATAAAAATGTTGATTAGATTGGGTGAACTGACATTTCTTGTTTTTCTGTTTGCACCAGATGTCAGTCGACCACCTTCTGCAGTGGCGAAGAAACCTACCGCAGCTACAACATCGGCTGCTTCCAAAAAACCCGAACCATATAAACCCACAGCCACCGTGAAGCACAATACCGCCTCCAAATGGCCCACGACCGGGAAGGCAGCAGACTCCAAAATGCCACCGTCCAAAACTTTGCAACCTGCAAACTCTCCTCTCTCAAAGAAAACTGTAGGGACTGTTTGGTCCCACGTCCACAACAAGCAGCCCCTTGGTCGAACCCCACCTGCTTCTCCAATCAATAGACCTGCAACTGGCAAGATCTCTCAACGTGTACCCAAACCCAGTCTGGCTGTTCCACCTTTCAATGCTGCGAAGAAGACAGGGTTTTCAATTACAACCAAATCTGCTGTAGAAGCACAGAGAGCTGCAGGTGCTACAGCTGCTGCAGCGACTGTGCTAGCAGCAACACAAGCAGAGGCGACAGAGTCTCTCCCACAAGGATCATCCCTCGCTGATGATCATCCCGCACCAGAGGATGACAGTCTACAGGTCTTGGCCCAGGATACTACGCCAGAGGTGGTACCTGAAGAGACCGCTCAAAGACATTCAGCTGCGTCCTCTCCTCCTCAAAGCCCTGTCAGGACAGCCTTACCACAAACGGTTCCACCCCAGGAGCAGCAAAATGCTCCCTCACCAACAACACAGGAGCAGACCCCTGCCCCAGCTGAGCCTGCATTACCGCCAGTGGCCCGTTCTCCAGATCTCTCCGAGGAGGCCGTTTACCTGTTAACAAACCAAACCTCCTCCCCATCTAGGGCCCTCCCGGCAGCAGTGAATGCCATCCCTCTGATAGTTCCCCTCACCAATCTTAATGAGGAGGAAGATGAAGAGGAGAGGGAAGGAAGCCAGCTGGTTTCTGTGTCTGAAATGAGTGGAACCACACAGCCCACGGAAGAGTCTCGTCCCGGGTCCGCCGGACCAGTAGGAGGGGCCGCTTGGAGGGCGAGTGGCGCTTTGCTCTCCGAGCTGGACTCCGAGGAGGTAAGCGGCAGCCAGCAGGGTGCGTCTGAACTGAGCGCCCCTGGCGTCCTGGAGGGAACGGAGAGCATGGATGACCTGGGAGACGGCAGTCTCAAAGGAGCCATCGACATGGAGGGAGCCTCAGCAGGTTCACCTGACTTTGAGAAGGTTCCTGACATACCGACAAATGACTTTGACGACGAAGAAGACGACGACGACGATCGGGTGTGTGACATGGATGTGGGGTCAGAGCGGGCAGACGAACCTCAGAGACCCAGGCATGACAATGATGTAGTGGAGGAGGATGATGATGAGGAAGAAGAAGATGATGATGAGGAGGAGGAAGAAGAAGATGATGATGAGGAGGAGGATGAAGATGTGGAGATGGCTAGTGAGGGGGTGACGGAGAGCGGGCTGGAAAGCTATGGGAATGCAGATGAGGATGACTTTGCTGAGGATGAAAGGCTGGACAACTTGAACAAAGTGGTAGAGCCCCCGCCCCCCCCTCTGCTGCCCTCCGCCCTGGCTGCTCAGTGGGACCAACCAAACCAGTTTGCTGATCCCTGGGGAGGAGCTCTTCAGCCGCAGCAGGGCCTTGAGCACGCACAGGTGGCAGGAGCGGCTGCAGCAAGCCCGTTGGCGGACCCCTGGCAAGCAGACTCGAAGACCCCAACTCAGACCCAAGCTTGGCTAGAACTCGGCTCCGCTCCTTTTGTTCCCGAAAACCGAGAAGTTCCCCATTGTTCCTCTGTCAAAGAGGAGCCACAAAATGTAGAGGCCCAGATGTACATGGATCAGTCTTGCCCCGCCCTGATGCAGACCATGGCCCCAGCTCTTCTCTCTGCCCCAGGAATGTCCCTGACCAGCACACCCGAGGAACTCTGTGACTACAATCGAGACGGGAAGCTTCCGCCTCAAGATGCGCGAACCTCTCCTCTCTTCTCACAGCCTGACTTGAACCAGGAAGCGGAGGAAGAAGCTGAGGCCGAGACACTGCCCGCTGACGAAGTCCTGGGAGGCCCTGCAACCGCCCCCACCTCCAACCAATCCTCGACCTCGGTAACAGAAGACGAGGCCAGCGACACAGAGGGAGAGGCTCTGTTGGACGACTCCTTAGAGGGTCCGGTGGTCAGACACCTAACCTTTGACTGCCAGCCTCCAGCCCAGCGCCTCCTGTCCATTGTGGATGAGGTAGAGGAGGCCACCACGTCGGAGGGCGGCGCCGGCGACTACGACGCCACCCCGCCTTCGGCGACATCGCTTGCGTCTTACGGCTTTGACACCATGACCACGGCCTCAAACTCCAATGCCCACTCCACAGGGGAGAGCTGCATCAAGAGCCCGGGCATCTTCTCCCTGGAGGAGCTGCCTGAGGAGGCCAAGGAGCCCGGTCTGATCCCGCAGCCTCACACCCAGCCGTGCCCCGTGGAGCAGCAGTACATTGACTGTGGGAAGCAGGAGGCGGAGTCTGCTGAGCGCGTCGGGGAGGAAGCGGCGGGGCCCGAGGAAGCTCTGGACCCTTCGTCAACTGTAAGCACTTTGCAGCAACCAGAGGAGAACCCCGATGACATCCAGCCTCCCTACTATTCTGCTATCTGTGAAAAGACTGACTCTTTTGCAGGTAATGTATAGTTAATCATCTCCCTAACAGCCCAAGCAATGCCCCTTAACTCCCACCGGCCCCGCTCCAGCCTCCCCACAATATCTCACGGTTGTCGCTCTTGTTGTCAGTGTTTGTCCCAAAATCTCTGGGGGTGGACGTAATCAAAGTATTAAAAAAATAAAATACAGAGAGCAAAGAAAGGGAAGACATAAAGAGGACAGCAGTTGCACTTCCCTCTATAACATGTCCATGAGTTTATGGCTTAAATTCCTGTATGTGCAATAGCTACTACTATTTACTCCTAATGTGTGAGCGTGCCTGGGTTTTGGTGTCTGTTTGACTTAACACAGAATCATGTGGTTGTCCTAAACTGGCATGGATTTGACTTTGTCTGTTTACAGCTCTTACCTAAAGAGGGAAAACAAGAAAATTAAGCATAACAAAAAGGCGGAATTAACTGTTTAACATGTTTTTCATGTGTATTTATCCTTGTGCTGTTTTTGTTTTTTTACCCAACAAAACTGATAACTGCCGATGTGTTTTGATTGTATATTCTTGTTTGATTTCGCTCCCCTACTTTACGATACAGGCAATCTTCCTTATCCCCAATCACTCATCCCTTCTTGCACTTTAACTTGTACTCCTCCAGCTTTTTTATTTTCTTATGTTTATCCATCTTTTGGAGTAATGAACCTTTTAAAACTTTAAATAAAGATTAGATTTCTACCATGACGTACTCTCACCGTACAGTTTTATTGAAGTGGGCTTCTGGGAGTGGCATAATTATGGTCAACACCACTGGCATTTGTTTCAAGGTCTTACACACTTCCACTTGGCCCATAAACTCAGCCAATCACTGCTTCACTCCTGCCATACACTCATGCAGACACATTCTTACATGTATTGTGGTCAGTGGAACTCACAGCCTACCTCAAGGACTGGAAAAATGCATTAATTGGAAAAGGCCCTGCCGTGAGTCGACCATCAACGCCACCAGACCTTCTCATCCATGGATGAAATTCAGCCTCAAGCAGCATAAGGAAGTTTGTCATCTCGTCGTCCACCCTCAAGATTAAGAAGTCAACCCTGCTGCTACTTTAATTCCACTCTGGGTGTGTTGCAGTTTTTTTTTTAGCATTCTTGCTGCACTGTAGTAATGTTAACTTATGCTTATGCATGTCACTGTTGCACACACCTTGACTTTCATTACATTAGTTTGGATTGGTCTGTTCAGGGGCAGCCAATAGCTTGGCTATAGGACTTGATGTACCTTTTAGTTCTTTAACGGGATTCCTTCTAAAGCCAAGCTATTCTCTCAGGGGTTTTTTTCTTGTGATGCTGGATGTCTATAAATGCATGGAGAGCTTTTGCATGACTCACTGGTTGACTAACTATAAACTCCATTCACGGGTGGCGAGGGTTTAGGCTCGCAATGCGCTTTTTTTTTGGTTGTTTGTCTCATCATAATTGATAGTGATTGCATATACAGGAAGTTGGCTGCTGTTTTTGCACACAAATCTTTCTTTTTTGGGTGTTTTTAAAGATGACATGTAAAAAGGAGAAAACAAATCACGACACGCTCTCTGCACAAATTTCTTGCCCCAGCCTCCACCCCCAGTCACCAGACCTAAGGTCACTATTTTCTGGTGTGTTCACCATAATTACACAAACACTGTGCCTCCACCCCTCTGAATATTTATAACGGCTGTATCTGTCACTGCTGCACAACGTTCAAACAATGTCCCACTGTCACTTGTTCAAAGTACAAATCAGTTTGGTGTTGTAGGCTACTGGCAGACCTTTTGGGCTGGGCTTCACAATGCTTCCCCTATTCCTTCAGCGAGTATGACCTCCCCTTTTTCCCCTCTACACCCTCCTGCTTGTACTCACTGCACTGCTGTCACTGTCACTGCTGCCTGTGATCTGTTTTATAACCTCACGCTACTGTAATCTTCCTTCCTCGCTTCCTCTCACACACAGGCCTCACTGCGCTACCGCACCGCCGCGATCACTCGGCTTACCCCAGAACCTACTGCGACATCCTGAAGCCCCTCGCCACCGCAGCCGTCGCCGCCGTCGTCACCCCGCCCAGGCTGACCTGTGCCGACCTCCCGCCCAGGAGCCTCGGCCAGCAGGCGCTGAGCCCCCAGCTCCGCCGGCTGGAGCAACACCAGAGGCAGCTGCTGGAGATGCAGCAACGCAGGGATCAGCAGAGCAGGCCGCTAGAGGAGGCCGAGCAGGAGAGGAAGACGAGGGAGGAGGAGGAACAGAGAAGGAAGAAGCAGGAAGCCGAGGAGGAGATAAAGAGGAATGAGGAGGCGCTGGAAAGGAAGATACGAGAGCAGGCGGACGCGACGAAGAAGAAGGAAGAGGAGGAAAGATTGAGGAAAGAGGAGGAGCGTAAGCAGAGGAGAGACCTTGAGCTGCAGCTGCAGCAGCAACAACAGGAACTGAAGGAACGGCAGCAAATCATGCAGTGGCAACAAGAGCTGCAGCAGTCTAATAAAGGGCAGACGGTACCGCTGTCCCCCTCCTCTGGCCTCTGCACCATCTACGAAGCCCTGGAGACGAGTGACGAAGAGGAGGCAGAAGAGGGAATAAAGGAGCTCAACCCCACCAAAGGGAAGAAGGAGACAAGTAAAGAGATGTCCAATGGAGAGACCGGTGACGGGTTGGATAAATACAAACATCGGGACTCGTCGCCGTCCGAGGGCCCTCCTCTCCCAGACTCGCCCCAGACATCCAGCAACCCCTCCCAGGATGGAGACAGCTCCTCCCCTGGCCTTCCGGAGTCTCCAGAGCGACCTCCGCCCCTGGACCTGGACTGGGGGGAGAAAGTGGACATAGTCCAGCAGCTGATCAATCAAACCCTGCTGCTGAACCGGGACGGCTGCTCGTCGCTGCTGCTGCTGCCGGGCGGAGCCGGCGGCAAGCTGAGCTCCCTGGAGAGCAGCCTGTGGCCCAGCCTGCTGCCGCCACTCACGCCTCCCTCTGCCACTGTCACCTCCGTCAGCAGTTTCTCCCCAGAGGCCACCGGGAGTGCCCCGCAGGGAGAGTGGACCGTGGTGGAGCTGGAGACTCACCACTGAAGGGATGCGAGTGTTGAACACTTGAAGCGCTACGTCTGCAGTACTGTGAAACATTAGCAACACTCATACAGGGAAGTGACACGAGTGCTGTCTTTGTACACAACCACTAGAAGAGGCACATGACAAATAAGGTGACGCGTTCACGTATACAGAGCGACCTGCATTCACTGTACTCAAATACACTTATTTACTTCAGCTGCACAGAGCTTGAAGGGCTGGGCAATTTGGGAGGGAAACAATTAATTGCAATAATTAGAAGGAATTCGATCTTTAAGAGGATCACTTTGTTGATGTCCATCACATTGTACTGAATGGTAAAGGGTTGTTTTAAACTCATTCCCAAGTATTTTAGAGCCTGAGAGAAAGTGAGTAAAATCCATGATGGTATCAACAAGATGGACAATACATTATATTTATATTCTTCCCAGCCCTGGAGCTAGACCATAAACTAGTGTTGTAGATCAGTGGTTCCGGAGCAACAACTTTCTTCTTTTAAACTGCTGAATTATTTTAAACTACTGAAATATAGTTGATTATTCAAATGTAGCAACCTGCAGACCGATACAAATGTGACAAACAGGGCTTTACTTTAAAGGGTAAAAATGTCGGCTAACAACTGCCATAGATTCACTTGAGAGGCAGGGATTTACAACTACTGTTAAAAAAGCAGCACATGCAACATGGGTGCTGCGGTTCAATTGTTGGCTGTTTGGCCAAGCTTGCATGCTGTTTTATTGATGCAAAAAAAGAAGGTAAACGACATTTCTTGCCCTGAATCAAGACTCTCAGGCTAGCTGCCACAGCCAACAGAGTAGATGGGTTTGATTTCGGACATGGAAAGCCGAAGATTGGAACACGGTTGCAGTCAAGTCAGTCCAGCATCTACAACTCTGCCTGTGAGTCTGCACTCAGGGCAAGAAAGTCTCTGATGCTGTCGGTGAATATATTGGTGAAATATTAGCTCTGCCACAGAAACACAAGTAGACCAACACAAACGTGACACCAAGCTGAAACTCTACACTGACTAAAATATTACATTTCAATCCTCTAAAACTCACCTAAAACCATGTGACCACTGACTGCATCCCGTGATGCACCACTGCTACTGACTAATGAGTTTGGAATGGGACACTTTTCAATACACCTAATCTGTGCATGGGTGGCCACACACGTTGCCAAATGGCCCTTATCAATCAACGGTAAACTGACTGATAGATTAGGTTGTTTTTACTTTGTTCCTCACCTGTAACTCTTTTTAATTGAAGCGGTTAATTTACTCCTTATCACCTTATTTTAAAATGAGAATGCACTGGATATGTCGTGCTACTGAAAAGCGATGAAAGATTCTGAGATTGCTCTTAATCCCAATCAGTCTTGTGAATTTGTACAAATTGAAATGTTTATTGGAGGCTTGGCTTTAACATATTTGCAAACTGAGGACACGGAACTGTTCCAGAGATGAGGAGGATCCTCATTTCCCCCACACGATCTGAACCGTACAGTTCTTTACCAAAGGTACGACGTGGAAGCGTTTCCCTTTGACACACTGGAGTCGAGCACTAATGAGCTTTTAAAAACGTGTGTCGACTAAATCCTGCTGAAGGCCTTTTTATGGCTACTGCTCTGGAGCCATGTGTGCAGTCCCCCATTGATTATCACGCTCACATTTTAGATGATCTGTTGGGGATTACAGACGGATGAAAGGCGATTATCAGACAAGGCCTTCTTTACTTGTGCGGTAGGCTTCACAGACTTTACATTCCAAGACGAACTCTGGGGTTTAACGGCTGCGAAGGTCAAGATTCCCTTTTATTGTAAGACATGAGGTTGGGTTCAATACCGAGCCTTTCTGGGTATTAACTGTATTGTTGAAGCTGTGGTACGGACGTGCGTGTTGTAAACGGTCATGTCTGTGCTGTAAGTCGGGCTGCTGTCTGGTACTGTGTGTTTTGTCAGTCGCCGAGCCTCGCTGTGACCTCACTGTTTTAAAGAGGACAGGTTTGAATTGAAAGCAGTATGAATCTGCATCCGGTGCTTTAACCTCGACTCCTTCCTCACTCTTGATTCCCGCAACATCGCCCACTAATCGGTGCGCTCTCTTATCGAAGCCCCATGTGCAGCAGCTGAGAAGCAGACGGGGGTTTACGCTCATGTATGTCTGTCAGACGCATTACGCTCACTGCATTTATTTTTTTTACAAAGCTGGACTTTTTAAATGTGCTTTCTTAAACATGAACGTGTGACGTTTTTGTAAGCATTTGTGTACATTGTTTCAAAAGACTGTTCACTGTAATGAAAGGAAACTCCACTTTACTTTTGTACTTTAGAGATTTAGAAGTATAGCAGCCCTTTTAAGAGTCATATATAGATTTTTATTGAATGAAGGATGGTTGTAAACGGTAGCTTTGATCCTTTTGTTAAGTAAATTAACTTTATGAACTGATGAGCTCAATGATTACAAGGTCAAACTGAACACAGTAGACTGAACTGTGTGAACAAACTTCATGTTACCTTTGCTCAAAGATAATAAATCTCACATTTTAAATATTAATTTATTGAAAACTAAGTGAGGCCTTTGAGTGCCGCTTGAAGTAACTGGGCAACTCTCACTGGAGGAGCCCAAATCATGGCAGCTTGTTTCTAAAATGTAAAGATTTGTGTTTATTTCGACTCTCTGGTAGACGGACGTCTGTGATTGTGTGTACTTATTTCAATGCGATGTTTCATGTAAATAAAATGTTTTTTTAAATAACGTTTCTGGACTTCTTTACAACACAACAATAGACATAAATATGCTGGAACTGTTGTAAAAAACGTAACACAATATATACAATCTCTGATAATATCTTCTCCACGTTAACACAATGAACAAATTAAAGTGACCAAATAGTGTGCAGCAAACATCAGGAGTTAAACGGACTCATCACAGTGCACGGCATAAAACTACGACTACTATAAAACTTTGCTTTGGAAACCAACACTGGTCATAGTGCATCATAAAGAACAGATTTTAAATGTGGAAAAATTAACAGGCCCTGAATGCATCTGGCAGAAATCCTCACATTTACAGTCCTGTGACTTCAGCTCGGGTGTTTCTGCTCCGACGTCCAGATGTTCGAGCTTAGAATCTCTCGTGAACTCGGTGACGCAATTCTGCGTCCTGACCAGCTTTGAGGATCGCGATCTAAACGGGTCCAGTCTCATTTTCGTGTGTCAAACCGTCGGGATCGGCGCAGAGACGGCAGACGTGCCATCGCCGCCATCACTCCTGTGTGACAACAGCAGCTGCTGCAGGTAGTCTGTAGCGCAGCAGCTCGACGGCTCGACACTTCCCAGGTACAACAGCCTGTGATAGTTGGCCTGAGGAACCTCGCACATGATCCTGACAAAAAAACAAAACAAAGAAAATACATGAGATGTGACTTTAATGTGAGGAATGTCTTGCTTTTGGCCACATCTATCCGCTATCTTTTCGCTCCCCCAGAGAGAACTGAGCGTTAAAAACTCTTGACGTGAAAACGGCTACAGAGCAACCACTTATAAGTAATGTAAATCTGTTCACCAGTCATAGATATCCTCTGTGACGGGGGTCACCTGCACCCACTGACCGATGGACCACATCCTCACCACGCTGCCATGAGAGACGCCTTGGCTATCCTCGTCTGCGTGTGCGTTGGGGATGTCCTCGTAGCACAGGAAGTAACTGAATGGGACGACGAGAGATTCAAGATGTGAGATCTATATCGGCCGTCAAAGTTGTAGAAAGGGCAAGAAGTTGACCGGAACAAAAAAAAAAAAAAAGAGGGTGGAGGTATCTTCCAGACTCACTACTCTGTGTCCCCCTCCTCACTCTCGTCATCAGTCTGCCGCTCGTCTTGGAGTCTCTCCACGTTCCAGCGCATGCGTTTGTAGAGGCCGGTGTCGGTCCGGGCCAGGTACGCCGTGGGCTTACAGTAGCGGAACGCGGTCACCCTCAGGGGGCCGAGCCGACTCTGACCC
The DNA here is from genome assembly GCF_910589615.1 of Taurulus bubalis. NCBI lineage: Eukaryota > Metazoa > Chordata > Actinopteri > Perciformes > Cottidae > Taurulus > Taurulus bubalis. The sequence goes on along the minus strand of NC_136594.1, from coordinate 21,856,213 downwards.
ACGCAGAAGTGAGACACACTGCAGTGCAAACGGGAGATTGGGGGAAGAGTTAGACCTGTTGTGACTGAAAATGAAAGAAATATTTTTGACAAATTAGGAAAAATGTATGCTTTTTAAATGAGCCAAATGCTGCGTGAATAATTAACCATTTAAATATGGGAATATTGGGTTTCCCCTGACTGCAAATGCACGTCTGAACTACCACATGAAGACTTTTTGTTTGTTTGTCATGTTTTTGTGCTACTATCACATGAGTAAACAAGTGTTAGTAGCTGTGTGTGTCCAAGTGTACCTGTTAGGCATGGTCTCGTCCAGACAGAGGAGATTATAGCTGGCGTAGGTCAACACCAGTTGCTCCAACCTGTCACACAGCTGCTGAGAGAAGTCCAACAGCTGCACACGCTGCACACACACACACACACACACACACAGGAGAATTACACTCAACTTGTAGCTGTTAAACTATGTTTTCATTGAAACAAAATGTATTTATTCATTTAGTAACGCGATAATCCAAAAGCCTCATTTATCAAAACCCAGGATGCCGCTCAAATACCTTTTTGCGAGTGGGCGTGAGTCCGTTGTGCTCTAGTCAAAGCGAAAGGCATGCAAACATTTAAATGAAGCTCGGCAGAAAACCGCGCAGAAATGTGTTCAAATAATCAGTCGGTAGTTAAACTTTTAGGAACTTCATCAAAACAAACAACAAATCTAGAAAATCTGGCTCATAAAATACACGCACACAATCATCCAGAATAATACGCAGATACTTCAGGAACACCTGATTTTAAAGAGTGTTATAAAGGGCTTGAGGATGGCCTTTTACATGGGATGGAAATGGTTTTTAAACTTTCCAGTTAGATTTACATTAAATTTGGGCAAAATTACTTTTTAGAAATGAAAAAAAAACTAAAACCACAGCCCGGGAATGTATTTATTTCAGTAAACTTGTGCAACACTCATGCTACATATGTCTGTAAATAAGTATAGGGTGAACCAACCCTTGTGTAGACGTCAAAGGGCAGAACGTTGTGCTGGGACAAGGCGCTTGAGGATTCCAGGTGGTTAAAGTAAGGCTGACAGGTGTACAGGAAGCTCGGCACTGCAGCAGCAAGAGCCTCTCTATCTAGGTGACCCTGTCTGCAACACAAACACGAAAGGAATCATGAAATAGAAATACGTGTAACATCAGTGCATCGTGAGCAGCCAGTACCCTACCCGTTGACGAGCCAGTCGTGCAAGTCATCTGCTTTGCTCCTGAGGAACTGGAGCTGCAGCTCCATAGACCGGAGGCTCCTCTCCATCCATCTGAGCCCCAGACAGCTGCAGGAGGCCCCGCTGCAGGCCGCGCGATCACCGCAAGGTGGCGCCGGAGCAACGACAGCCAAGAACGGCAGCGGCTCCTCCGACTCTGAAACGCAAACGAATGACCGTCGTCAGCCTCGTGTACTCCTCTCTCGTCCACTAAAATAAACACCATGTGAATGTAAAGCGGTAGTGCATGACCGTGTATTGGACCTCCGTGTCCGGTGTTCTGAAGACCCTCCACGCGGTCCGCCTCCTCCTGCAGGACCCCGAACCCACGTTGTCCTGACGGAGAGCCAGAGGCGAGCTGGACCGTAAACTGAACTTCAAGATCCGTCATGCTTTCTGCTGTATTGTGTTTTTTAGGAAACCTGTTGAGAAATAAAGCGCTGAATTAACTCTGTGTTTCAGATGAACCGACGCGGAATGAGCCGTTAACTGTTATCCTCTCTCAAAGTAAAGAAGGCGAGCGAGCTAACTGTCGCGATGCTAGCGATTCACCCGAGATTTAGAAAAGTAACGACCGGAGACGACGAATAAGTCAGTCAGCTAACTGGGGTTCTGGCTGAAAAACACTCCACGAGATTGTTAAATGTGTAATCACGCCACAGCCTGTTAACTATGACGTTTTGATAGCAGAATAGCTAAGCTAGCTAGCTAGCAGTGAAGCTACCTGTCACCGCGTCTGACCGTTGTCCACAACCTCCAATCAGAATCGTGCCCTGCGGGATGTGAAAGGTCAAAGCGTCTCGGCAAGAAATAATAAAACAAGGTGCTTTTTTCATTTCTTTTTTAAATGTTTGCTTTTGTTGGTCTACATTAACATTACAACAAAATATCAACTTTTTTTTTTAACAAAATTCTCTTTGTTTTATTTTTTTGTCATTTTTTAATCATAATGAATGCTAATCTAAATTATAAAAATATAAAATATATATATATATATAATAATTATAATATATAAATATATATATATATAAAATAATCTTCAGAAAAAGTTGCTTCTAAAATCTCTATATTTGTAAATGGAACATCTGTCTCACTTATAACAATGCATACATTTGCATAATTCACTTTTTGACATGAAACATGTTTTATTACACATGTTGTTATCAAGACTGTTGAATCAGATTATTTTTATGACCAATAAAAAATAAAGGACAAGACAGAAGTTATGCATGGGCACAGTCATGAATCAATAATACCTTCTCAACACCCACAAATTGAATTGATGTGTGTGGATGAATTTGTAATATTTCCAAAATGTCAATGTCCTTGCTTCTCACTCACAGGATATGGAACCGTACTCAGTGCCAGATTATCATGTTGTGTATATGTCAGGATATCTAGTGAGTATCCTGCAGCATTTAAGGTCACTCTCTGTTCCTACGTCCTTGAGATCTTTCTGCCGGCTAATTTTCATTTAAACAAATCAATGATGCAAATGCAGTCCAGTTCAACATGTCAAATCTACAAAAGACATCCACTCACGCCACCAACACATCACCTAACCTAGTCTTATTTTGAGCTTTTCTCTCACACTGCGGCTTTTCTATTTCTCTCTCTCTCTCTCTCTCTCTCTCTCACACACACACACACACACACACACACACAGGCTTTGTATTAATATATTATTAACATTTCTGTTGAATGAGGCAAGGCACATTTATTTGTATAGCACATGTCAACAACAAACGATTCAAAGTGCTTCACAAAACCATTAAAAGCATCAAAACATAATGCAGAGAAAACAAGATTTAAAAACAGTTAAAACATTAAAACAGTCAAAAAGCAAAATAAAAAATGTAATAAAAGTTGAGAATGTGATCAACTTCAGTTGGGTTTTGGAGCATTGTTATTGACGAAAACACAGGCTATGTTAGACTTTAGACTCGAAACCTGGACTCAGATTCAACACCCAATTTCAGTTTTTTTTAGGATCACATCGGTTAAAAAGTCTGTATTACATGTTCATTCTACATGGTCTGACATTTTTGGATTATGTCACAAGAGTGAAGACTCAACACACGACTGGGATCCAGTAATATACTATATATAGGCTTTATTATTCCAACATCTGCATAATAAGTTCAATGCAAGTGAAAGATATGAGTACTTCTACCACCACTGTGTTGTTGTCATTGAGTGTCAGAATTCACAACACGCCGTACATATTCAACAGTTGGGTTCATCAAGAAGTTACAGTCGACAACGATGGCTCGCGCCGGTCACATGGTACATCCGGGCGCGTCCCCGCCGCCCAGCCCTGGACCAATGAACGCCCGGGCGGCATTGCTCGAGCATCGGGAGCGCGCGGCAGGGTATAACGTACAAGTGGTATGTGCGGCTCTCCCGTGAGTTAACCGCCGCGTGAACGTGCCGAGACGCTGCCTCCACTCATCCCGCGTACCGGATCGAACAACTAGTTTGTGTTTTTTTGTTCCTGCCTTAAGCTAGCGGGATATTAAACGGGGCAGATATAGCGGTCTATTGTCCCTCGGTGTGAGCTGCTGGTGAAGGGCTGACAGGCGGCTTTCTTTTTGTTGTGTGGCACGTGAAGGAGCGCGGAGACTGAGGCGTGTTCACGTCCCACGGGTGTTCCCGGGAAAAGCAGAGCGCGGAGAAAAGGGGGCTTTCTTTTCGTCTGATGTCGCCCGTGGATGTGACTTTCTCTCTGCTCGGGTTCAGCAGGACATGACGGAGGAGCGCCGCCGGTGGGTTTTATGGGGCTCTTGCTAGCTGTTGAATGGCAAGATGAACAATGACTGCCGAGCCCAATAGTTTTGTTCGGATGCCGCTACACCGCGAATATCATTTTTTTGGTTTTTAAACCTAAAACAACCTAAACGTGTGGACAGCACGCTATTGTATTTGTGTGGCGCGAGCGCTAACGTCGGTTAAACCCGGCAGAGGGGAGGATCAATTCAGGCGCGGCCAGGCGAGCCACCAATGCGGATTACCTCTTGACTATTTTGCCTTTGTGTCAATACTGACTGTTTGTGTAAAGTTTGAGATAACACCCGAGGGACCAATACCCGGACGTTTTTAATAGCCGTCTCGTTTCCGTTGTCTTGGAAAGGAGACGAGACGTTGACGTGAGGAACAAGACCCACATGTGCGCAGGTCGCCCGTGAAACGGCAAACTGGCTGACAACAGAGCAACGACGACGATGATGGCGAACGACTCTATACAAGTAAGTGGACGGAGGAGAGGTGGCCTGCAGCCCGCGCGCATGAGCTCATTTTAGTTATTGACCTGTCTTTTGATTGTCTGACCAGGATGTTGGCTGATGATCTGACTTCCTCCCATAGTACATACTTTACCCAGTGGTTCCTAACGTGTGTGTGTGTGTGTGTGTGTGTGTGTGTGTGTGTGTGTGTGTGTGTGTGTGTGTGTGTGTGTGTGTGTTGGGGGGGTCTTGTGACCCCCTTCCCCAATTCACATGGACTCAGTTGTCAGCTCTACCAAAGAGGGATTTTTTTCTATTTCAACTGTTTTTATAGTACAATGATGTAGTAGTGTTCAGTCGGCAAAGACAGGGAAATATCATGAACAAAATATTTTGTCCTGCCTAAAAATCATCCTGTGACTTCTCAGATTAATCTGGGGGTCCAGAGCCCCAAATTGGGAACCGCTGGTTTAAACCACAAAAAGGACTAACACAAACCCAGTGGACAACAGGCAAAATTAAAAAATGACATTACTGTATATTGGTCGAGTTAACTCTGTGAGAAAGAGAGAATCAAACGACTACGGGAAAGCGCCATTTTTAGATCCCTGGTGGATTCTCAAGGACCTTTGGTGGCCCTGGACCCCCGTGAGGAACCACCAACCACTCGGTTGAATTGGAAATGGATAGGTTCTCTTGTTAATAATATATGATGGGACGCTTCCTGGTTGTGCAGAGGGCTACAGCGGTGTTCAGTCACCTTGGTGTTGCACTTTGTGTGTGCTCCATGATGTGGGTCTCACTTTGTGCCTTCAAGTGTGAGGTAAGACGATGAAACGTGAGACAAGTTGGCGTTTATATACTCTGATTAGAGGCAGCAAAGTGATGTTTGGGTGCACGTGAAAAGTGGGCCAATCGTGTTCATAAGAGCATGCAGATAAAAAAGGGATGTTTGCGACGATGGCTGAGGATTTCACATTTACAGCCAATGTTCCTCTTGTTGTGTATTTCCTCGTGAGTCCCTGAAGTCATGAAGCGCTGACTGAACACCAAGCAGTTCTTGTTGGGCCCCCTTCTTGTCCCCTTCTTGTCCCCTTCTTGTCCCCTTCTTGTCCCCTTCTTGTCCGCTCACAGCTCTGGTCCTGTATGAAATTTAACATCTACAAACATCTTCAACAAATAATCAATTAGTTGACCAACAAAAATGAATCGGCATGTAATTAATAAATAGCGTTTCAAGCAAACATGCCAAACAATGGATCAATTACACAAGAGGGTAATTTGCGGACTAATCGGTAATTTAAAGACGCCTTAGTTGCCGCCTGATAACATTTGTCGGGGAACACAGGGACTGTTCCTTTATCAGCTCCAGGAAGTCCTGAACTCCAGCATGTGTCGGTAGTAAAATCTGCCACAGTCTGTGTTTAATTACGCTGCTTGAGTGCAGCATGTTATCTGACTGCTTTGTAAATTCTTTGTGCCGGGTTAGTTTGCCACTTCAACCAGGATTCCTTCTAGCCGCGGTGCCTTTTTAATAATGTCCCGGGCTAGACGGCCAAGTCATTAAACGGCATCAGAAATCCTCAAATGGGAAGCCGCCCGGGTTTGAAAGTCAAACAGACAGCAGCTAAAAGTGGCCATGCCTCGTTGGTTCGCCTGCTCAATGACCAGTTTGGGAGCTACGTCATGGGTTGAATCAATAACCCAATGAGGCAGCTGGAGCTTGACACGGCCAAGTTGCTCACTCCATGATGTCACCTGATTTCTGACCTTCGCTGCACCCTAAAAGTGGTACTGGTGGTGTATTTTCTTCTTCCTCTTCCTAAAAACACGGCAGAACTAACGGCAGTCTTTCATGACCCTCACGAACTAGTGGCGATCAATGAACAAAGGAAAGAAGAGAACATGGGGATGGACAGAGTTTACGGTCTCCCTTTTGAGCTTTGATGTGCGGCAGGAAACAAGAGGGAATGTTTTCTTTGACTGCTGAGTGGAAGCCACTATTCAACCCTTTGCCCACAGAACCTTTCTGGCTCGTCCAGAAGCGTGCGTGCGTGCCGAGAGTCTCCGTTTCCATAGCCGGACTGGCCGCGCGTGCCTTTTCTTTTCTGAATGTGAGCGTGCCCCACTGGCCAGCTCAAGACCGCCACTTTGCTTTTCTCTCATTTGTTGTTAGCAAAGCTAGCTGAGAGCACTCGAGAAGCAACAGATAAGCTCTGAATATTGAATTTGGCACCATGCTTTGAAAAGAAGGCTGTGTGTGTGTGTGTGTGTGTGTGTGTGTGTGTGTGTGTGTGTGTGTGTGTGTGTGTGTGTGTGTGTGTGTGTGTGTGTATATATGTATATGTTTTCAAAGGATCAAAATCGATGCAGCAGATGTTACATCATTTTATCGGATTTGGAGCAGCTCCCTCTGCAGCCACAAAAGGCTTCACACAACTACTTTCCACATATGCAGCAGAACTCCTCAACACCTGTAAACAGACTTATGAGTGAAGTCAGTGGAGTTCCCCTTTACGCTTCCGTTATTGTGGATATGAAGCGGGCAGCGGAGCTCTACACCCTCCAATAGCGAGCCATTTGTTTGCCCCCACAGGAAGACGTTCTTAAACGTCTCCAACAGGAGTCTGAACCCAACTGCATCACATTTCCTGATGAAGGTTAGAGGGGGGACGAGAGTGTAATGGACGGGGGGGGACGGGGGGTTGGATGTGTCACTGTACAGTGAACTGTAGGAATCTGTGGCGGTTTCCGCGTGTTTGACATGTTTTGCACCCAGACAACTGAGACGAAAACATGCATACATGGGCCGAAATGTTCATGTTCGCAAGTGCACACACTCCAAAAAAAAAACAGATGTAACAGCACACACACAGACACTCCAGGGAATGCATAGGAGTACTTCCCATAAGCCTTACCATGACGTAAGGAGACAGTTATGTGCACAAAGTAGGTTTTTCTCAGCTCTGCCCTGCGGCCATGTAAGCAGACAGAATCCACAATAATGCACCAAGGAACAGTTGAGCAACTGGAGACTTGGAGAGGGAGAATATTCTCAGACATTTTTATGTCAGCCATCTCAGTTTAATAAAACAATGTAGTAGCAGGGGCCTCCCCATCATATGATACAAACTCTCACATGAACAATGCTATATTTAGGCTTGTAGCACATGATCATAACCTCATACTGACTGTGTGCTTTATGTTGTGCCAGACCCTCAAGAAAATTATACAAGTTACCAGTACTGTGTACAATTAGGAGTTTTTAAGTGACCGAGCATATAGAAGACTCGTGGAGAAGATCATCCCCATGCTTACCAGCAAGCGAAGTTGACTATTGAAAACAGATTTGAGTCTGAATATAGGCCAATGCCAATATAGGCGTGTGCTCACTTCTATCTACCATGTCGGAATCAAAATTCTTCAAACTACGTCTGATTTGAAGAAAAAAATATATAAGAAAAAAGGACCTGGTACCAAAAGTGAGTTGAACCGGCTCATGCAGTGGAAGTGAGTGTTGGGCAGAGTTAGGGACTGTCCTCTGCTTGACTATTCAGTGTCTCCGTATGGTGACCCCGTCACAGAAGCTCATCTGTGTGTCTGTCAGTGGCCGTTTTCCACTGCAGGGCTTTGATGTATCTGCTAAGGGAAAACTCTGTGTCGATATCATGGATGTATTTGTCATTCCAACTGTATATAATAAAAAAAAAACTAAGTGCTGAATTTTAGTTTTCTTTGGGAGGAGGGTGCAGAGATCAACGCATCAAAAATAAAACTTTGTCTGGAGAACTGAATTTACATTTTACAATTTCCTGAGACAAGATCAAAAAGTACTTTGCTTAAGTGGCAGGTAATTTAAACAGTCCTCTGCAAAAAGAATCCCAAAACTGTGGACCGGAAGTTGCTAAACGCTCCACTATGCTCACTAGCTAGCCACCTAGCTGTCTGCTGTGTGGGGCTGAGCGTGTAGCGTATGGTGGGAAACCATGAGCTGAAACTCACCATGGAGCTCTTTTTGCAGCTGAAGGGAGCATTAGATTTAGGATATGATTCTCTGTATGTTCGCCGTCATCAGCAACCAATTTAATTGTTGCACACCATTTGAAACATTGTTGTTATAAAAACATTGATTAAAGAGCCAAACTCCATCAGCTGAGGAAGAACATGTGATGGGAAGTAAAGCTCCCGAACAGCGTCTGAATTATACGGTGGAAGTGTTTTACAAAAGAAGTTTGCTGACGAGGTTTGCTGTTGGGCATCCTGTTGTTGACTCTTGCAGTGTCTTTCTTTAATCTTGTACACAAACGCATGCGGTGTGACTTGGTCATTTTGTGGCTGGATCATTGCGGCTCTGCTCGGAGCAGTTCACATGTGGGTAAGGCTTTGCTTGGGCCCGAGGGTGGAGGGAAGGGGAGGTCTAAAGGGCATTATGCTGATGATGAGGCTCTACAGCCGCTGCAGTACAATAGGTTGTATTGTCTGACACCAGCAGCCCAGATCACATTCAGTTCACTGCGGGTTCATTTTCCTCATCCTGGCTGGAGCACGTTGGTGACCACACCCTTGCCAACCAACCCATCCAGCTGGCCCTCCTCAGCCTGGGTCGTAAAGCCCTCCTATATCAAGTGTGTTGGTAGATTCTGTCAATGGAGGGCTGAGGGTGTTTGCGTTTACATGACCTGCACACAAATACTGAAATCCCCTCGCGTATATAGAAAGCGTTGTGCCTCTGTAGTCGGCCCCAACAGCTGCTCTAAGCTGACGTTTCTCTTCATGGGTTTTGCCCGTTTTTTTCTTTTCTTCCTCTCTCGCTCACATCTCGCCTTCCCTCCTGTGCAAACATTCCATAATTCTCATGACCTCATAGCGATGTACCCCTGCATTCCTGCCTCAGATGGACCCTCCCTAAACACACACACACACACACACACACACACACACACACACACACACACACACACACACACACACACACACACACACACACACACACACACACGCACATGCACACAGGCCAGCAACACTCAGCTGTCATGACATCACAGATCACCCTTAGCCTGTGAACCCCACCAGCTTTCTGGAAGAGCACTGGGAAACGCGGCAGTGGTCAGGAGGACGTACAGGAGCATGTAGGTCAGGGTGGGGTCACTCAGCCAAAACGTAAATTCTTTCCGTGAAGCCGAACAGTTTGCTGAGTCATGTCTTCGCGTCTGCATCGGTACAAATTTGGCATCACTCTCTTTTTTTGCTTTTGAAGTTTCATTATATAAACAGCAGTTATTCCTCACTTTCCCTCTCACATGGCTCGTCACCACCAGCAGCAGCCTTGCGCTCTGAAATACCTCAACCCTTGACCCCTACTCATTATGTCAGTGGCCAGGCCCCCTGGGCCACATGCATCGATCACAGCCTCACTGCCGTGCTGTTAACTAGCGCTGGCGAACTTTAGGCTTAAACTGACCACTTGAAATGCAGATTGAGCGATGTAGAAAGAGAGCATTTAGTTGTAATCTCAGGGAGGGTTTTCACTTTGGGGAAATGTACTTTTGCCCTAATAGGACAAGATATTTGAGGTCATAAAAGCTGATGTAATATTAGAGCTACGATGAGAAGTTCACTGGAGAAAAGATCAGGGAGCGGCATGTTTTGACAGGGATTTAGTCAAGTATGTGTATTTACATCTGGATTTCATTTCTTTGGAAAGCGCGTTGATGATGGACACTATATGCAGGACTTGGCAAAGTCCCAGTCCCCCACCCCTCTCATTTTTAAATGTACTTTGTAATTTGTGACCACCTACCCTGCCGCGCCGCAAGTGTGCGATGTCCTCATCCTTCTGCACACATAATGGTGATTCACGCTTGGTGATTTTCCCCCACAGCGGGGGGTCGGCTGGTAAACAGTCCACGAACAAAGCAATGTCGGCCAACTTAATGGGATAAACTAGGCGCGGTTCCCTCAAGCTCCAACTGCAACCAGAAAGCCCAAGCTGGTCGGGGGATCGCTCCACAATAAAAAATGTAAGGTGGCTCATCAACATGATTTTTATCTGACCATGCTCGGGATTCTTTGGTTCCAGTCAACTGCTGGTCTGTTCTGCTTGCCTTAATACTCTGTCGTCCGATTCAACAGGTAAAACTAAAACAAATATAGCCTTTAAACCTTTTCAGTTAGTGTGGCCAACCAGGAAATTAAATGTATCTTGCTTGCCATGTCTCCATGGATTCAGAGGGAATTTGAATATAGTCCCCCTCACAGGGTTTAGGGATGGTTGCCAAGAGTAGTTCGACCTAGCATGATTTCACATAAACATGTGGTTTCGGACAAAAAAATATAATTCTGCTGACACTCTATAGTGACTCCATATCCCAAAAATGACAGACTGGTGGAGTTTCCCAATGCCATATTGTGGGCTCCAAAGAATTTTCTTACAAATTTAGAAACTCTGCAGTGTAGCAGGATGTGGTGTCCAATTAAAATGCCGAAAATAAATAAAATTGGTGCGTTTCTAATGTAAGTAAATGGTGGAAATAAGCAACAATATGTGTATCGAACAGAAAAGGAAGGAATGCTGTGTGATCTGCGTCTGTGAACACAACAGGCTGAAATGTGACGGGTAATGAGATTAAAATACTGCATGTGTCAGCGTAAAGCTGCACCACACATAATCTGGTAATGAAGTAAATGCATCAGATAATCAAAGTCTCATAATCTGTAGCGTGTCTTCGTCAGGCCTGTTAAGCCACGCAGTCTAGAGCTGGTCACCACGCTGACAGCCGGCTTTCAGCTTTGCTCAGCAGAATGATTTTTATTGTATAGAATACAACTAATAATGGTCGTGTGCAATTTCCCCCTCCCCCGTTTTTTAAGGACGGCTTCAGCCCGCTGAGTCGGGGGGGGGGGGGACCAAAAATTGACACGGATGTGCACAGGTCAAGTGTGTGTCGCTCACACATACTCTTGGAGGTTTGGGTCACACTGACCTTTTAACATTGTGAACGTGAGAAGTATAGATTTTGTTTGAACACTTAACATGAATTTCAGAAGTATCTCGCTTTAGCTTTTAGATGATTTATCTTTTACTCTGTAGACACAGTTGGATTGGACCACCACATACCGAATTGAGTTTGTTTGTTTAGTGATGGATGTGTTGTCTGGTCCGAAGCTGCTTTTGGTCATTGCTGCAGCAGAGAAAACACAAAACAAGGTTCCTTGTTGTTTAGAACATTATGATCTTTTTAAAGGCTGACTTATTTATATTTGGCAGTTTACTGTTTTTAAATTACCTCAAACCTAGTTTGGGCTCGTTCTCTCGCTTTGCCATCGGGGGGAACCACCGAGGGAAGTGGTTACAATGGTTTCGTCGCCAGGGGCAACGGGGTAGTTTCTGCCGTCAAGCCCTGTAGTAATAACACCCCCCCTCTAATTTAGGAGTTGCTCAGCGGTCCTCAGACACGGCCATGAATGATCGGCAGGACTTTGTGGTACAGGAGACCTCACACTCTCCAGACGTTGGCGTGGGACATCAGTGTTGAATGTGCCCCTTCTTCCTTTTGTCTGACATATTTCAGTGGAGCACCATTGTTTTTTTCCTAACTTCCACCATGCCATTGGGAAAATAGTTTCTCGTGAGTGTAAAGTGATCTACCATGTTGCCCTTCTGTTATCTTACTCCCCTCTGTCTCTCCTACCCTCTCCTCCTAGCTCTCTCTCCCTCCCTCCTGTCCACGCTACGCACCAGCTGCTCTCCTCCTCCTCTACAGCCCACCCTCTTGTTTTCCCGTTCGGGTGTAGTCGGACCTCAGGAGGCATCCTCCTTTGGGGATGATTAGAAGGAAAAGACTTTTGCCTTCAAGGCATGTTGTTTGCTGTGAACCAGCCAGCAGCCAAACACACGACACACCTGCCGGCTAAACAAGGTTACCTTACTGAATAAGTTATTACTGTCTGCATGGGGTCATCGGTGTCCTGCAAAAAGTGTGTGTGTGTGTGTGTGTGTGTGTGTGTGTGTGTGTGTGTGCGTGTGCGTGTGCGTGCAGAATTTTTGTTTCTTCAGGAGGATCAACACATTTTAAAATATAACCTAAAAACTTTTCATCAACATTTATATGTTGACAGTGTGTTTGGCATAGTTCAACGGACAGAAAACATTGTATCCCCATCTACAAATAATATATGCAGTAAATTGTTGTTTCTTATGGCAGTTAAATTAATCATGTTCATAATTAGTTTGAGTAAAAATACGCAAATGTCAGCCAGCATGATTTTGATAAGATCTCCCATTGCAGCACAGACGGTCTTTGTCAAAGTTGGTTTGTGTGTGTGGTTCTGTGCGTCATAGACAGGGGGTGTGACTTATAAGATAAAAATAGTCTATGGGACTTATTAAAGTCTCCCCACAAACAATCCCTCTCATTAGAACTGGGTTGGAGATCGAGTTACACTGATAACATTTGGGATGTATGGCTGGGTAACTGGGTGGAGTGCAGTCAAATCACTTTGAGTTAGAGCAGATCAACATGAAGAAGAAAATATATATATATATATATATATATATATATATATATATATATATATATATATATATATATATATATATATATATATCCAGTGTCATTCGAAGCTGAACATTATTGCCATTTTTCCTATTTTGTTTCATTACAACCTTTTATTTTCATTTGGATTTTATGGGAAGGACCCACACAAAATAGTCAACATTTGTGAAATGAATTATGGAAAAACAAGGAAACTGAAAAAGTGGTACGTGCATATGTATTCACCCCCTTTTGCTCTGAAGCCCATGAATAAGATCTGATGCCACCAATTGCCTTCAGAAGTCACATGATTAGTTAAATAAAGTCCACCCGTGTGCAATATAACTGTCACACGATCTAACTGAGCACCATTGAATCCCTTATTACAAAATGCAAAGAACATGGTACCACAACAAACCTGCTCTGAGAGGACCAACACTTTTGACTATTTTGTGTAGGTCCAGTACATGAAAATCCAATTTTTTTTTTTTAAATTTACATTCCAGGTGGTAATGCAACAAAATAGGAACAATGCAAAACAACTTTAGCAAGGAACTGTGTCGGCTTTATATATCTTCTTCAAATATAGCTTATTTGTTCCCCCACACATGTGCATTGCTGCTACTAGACCTGTAAACCGACTTGTGTAAAATCGGTTGAGTTCCTCCTTTTTTAAATGATCATACAAATCCTTGATAGTTGCTGTCCTCTCCTGTTTTGAAAGGTCTTGTGAAACTCCAATCTTTTTTTTCTTTTTCACTTGGGCTTCTTTGAACAGTAGATGTTTGCAGATGCAACAAAGTGCGTCGTTATGGTTTCCTCGTGTGCACACAGACTGGTGAGTTAGTGCCGTGTTTGTCTTGACTTTACCACCGCCGTCGCTTCCCGCCTGGACTTTTGAGTGGCAGCCGACGCTCCCGCAGCGCGCTTTAGTTATTTAACACTCAGCAAGAAGGACATCCGGCTTTCCCTCTGTTCAGCTCGTTCGAACATCGGCGAGCCCGAACGAGGAGGGACCGGTGTTTCCTGGTGCGTTACCTAGAGGCTTGAGCTGTCATAAAACAGCTGGCAACAGGATGAGCTCACAGTTTTTCTAACTAATGATCTAGACACACACACACACACACACACACACACACACACACACACACACACACACACACACACACACACACACACACACACACACACACCTGGTTATTTCCAGCAAGATTGCTGTCGTCGTTAGGAAGTCCTCCCTGTTTAGAGTCGATGGGACGTTTTGTGTTTTCATGGACGGCATGCTGATGAGACAGAGCGTTCTCTTACCAACCCCCATTTTACACATCACCACTTTGTTTTTTGGAAGCTTTAATGAGTGAACTGTCTCAGAGGACAATTAACTAAGCGTAGGCTCTAAAATTATATTTCTCGATGTAATTAGAGATGGGATTGAATTGCTTTGTCCCTTCCCATTTGATTAAACTGTTGCTTACATTAAGCTGTGGTTAGTCAGTCAGCCATTATCGCTAAATACATTTATATAACCTGATTCAACCAAACCTCCTCTTTCAATTCGGTCAGATGGCCTCTACTTACACTTATCAGCAAACACACCCGTTGTATCTACTGCACACGTGTTTGTCGTTCCGCACAAAATACGTCTCTATTCATAAGCCAGACCTTTAACTTATTCTTTAAATCTCTGCAAAGTGGAGTGCTTTCAACAATATTAAACATGGGAATGTTGACGGACTTAACAGATTAAGCTAAAATTATGTAACGGGTAAACCATAACATGAAATCAGCTGCTTGTTTATTGTGCCCGAAACTACGCTGGCGCAATCGAGAGGAGAGATGAGCAATTAAATTACCTGGTAAATTTGACAGATTAATTTACTAATGCTATGTAAATCTATGGACAGAAAGATCTAGTAAGTCTCAGAGCTCTAGCTCATCCAGAGCTTCTATATAATATGACGAATATATACTCATATAGGCCTACGTCCACGCGGCCTCTATCGGAGCCCACTTCCACAGATGATCCTAGTCGGTAAAACATGCTATTGGTGCTGATTAAAGCAGAAATTCTTACAATTAAAAACCCACATTTTATTTATGTCTTAATACAGTAGTGTACATTGTGTACTGTAAGACCACTAACTTGTAATCCTGAGTCATTATTGTGACCACACGATCACTGTTGTTGAGTTCAACGGGTTTCTACAGGTTCTGTGTGTACACACAGACACACACACACACACGCAGTGAAGACCTGCTGCGCTGGTCTCTGATGCTGCCACACCTGAACTCAACTGTCATAACTGCTAATGCTGTGACACACACACACACACAGTGAATCCCCAGGGTTCTCCTGAGGCACATGACTGCATTTCCACGCTCCGTCTTTCTCTGTTAGATTCACCGTGTACAGCCACGCGGTCTCCCGTGGGTGCTCCCCAAACACAAATGCTCACACACGCGGTTATACACAGTTTGAATTACAGTGGCAAAAGCTCTTTGTAACTTGCAGGCGTGACTTGCTCGGCTGAAGCAGTTAATACACAGACAACCAGCTTTTTTGAGAAAACTCCATCAAAACTGAAAAATCTTTCTAATCCTACTTTTTGGGAGATTTTCTTTTATGTTAGAGGGTTTATCTGTCTTTGTTTACAATTCATAAAAAATAGACAAGATCTGGAATTTGATGACTGTTATAGGTTTTATTAGTTGAATAGTGTGAAGCAGTCAAGTCAGACAGTAAGTACTTACTTCAATGAATTTAAAGTATGATTTAAAAATTATTTGCACTGTGTGTGTGGGGCACACGTATACTTAACAATGGCTTTAACTTATGTTTGGTCCATTTGAACTGCTTCATTTGAGAAAGGCATCCAAGTTACAAAATCATTCACGTGTATACCAGGATTTTATGGTAGTTTTTACTTTCATTGATTGAACTTGGATTTAAGTCTTTTTGTTATTTCCTCATTTTCCATTTTTATACAAACACTTAACATGTGTAACTGCGCAAAGTGAAATGTCCAAATACCTCTTGCGTACTGCTGTGATCCCCATGGCCTCCCTCTTTCCTCCTCTCGGTCCCTCTCTGGCTATCCCACTCGCCCCTGCTTTCCCACACATACAGTGTGACTTGCACAAGTCATAAGTGTGCTTAAAAAAAAGAAGACATCATTCAAGTTCTCAAAATGTTTATAAAAAAAACATAGCGGGGCTGCAGGAGGCGAACAGTCTTTTTTTAATAAGAAATTCTAGATTAAATATGAAGCCCTTTGTTGGACTAGTTTACAGCTGTAGCACTCTGCCAAATGTGCTCTCAAAGGACTCTTCTCCACCCTTGAACACAAGCTCCCTCTCTCCTCCTCCTCATCCTTCCCATCATGTGTCTGCTGTCTGTGTGTTTGGCAGAAAGTCTGGCCTCCCAGCATGCTCTTTTATCCATCAGCCGTCTTTGACACCGCAGGCTGACCTCCCTCCTTTCCCCTCCACCTGCCTCTCTATCGCTTACTGGCTGACCAGCTCTCTGTGTGTGTGTGTGTGTGTGTGTGTGTGTGTGTGTGTGTGTGTCGTCTTGTCTCCATCCTGTCGCTCTTATTCTGGCTCGTCTTGGCCTTTGTCTCGTGGGGGAGGGCGGTGTCTGTCTCACTTCTCCTCTTCTGCGTGGTCTCATCCCTCCCTCTGCTCGTAGAGAAAGAGATGAAAAGGAGTGTCGGCGAGGGAACTGAGGTGCCGTGAAACTAGACGGCAAAATGTCCCCGAAGGCAGTTTTGGTATTAACAGTGGGAGGAGCACGTTCTTAAGTGATCATTTTGCAGTAAAGTCATCCTGACCTTAATAACCACGATATGCAATGTTATCTTGATGAATAGTCTCTGCCAAAATTGAGTTAAAATGGCAGAAATAATAGAATAATTCAGTGGCTTGAGACATAATGCATACATATTCGTAAAGGTTGTGTGTATTTTTAAAAGTTTGTATTCAAGCATGTTTGGTGTTAAAACACAGAATACAATACTATGAAATTATGATATAAAACTAATATGGAAAGTTGAAACAATAAGTTGATTAATCATCATTACATGTGGAAAGAATTACAAAATTGTTCAAGCTTTTCAAATGTGAAGCTTCTTTTCTCTCACATGTCATAGTAAAAGGTTGTTGGGACAAAACTAACAATCTTGAGATGAGCCGCAGAACATTTGCTTCGTTACTGAAACACACATCGCACTTCTGAAGATACGAGGTTTCCACCCGACAACGCTCCTGTTTTTAAATGGGTTCAGCCTCATCCGTGCTTTACTGTAGAACAAACAGTGGAGACGAGCTGTAGGGAGTTGTAGCCCAGTGTTATGGCTCTCCTGCTTCTCCACGTCTCTCCCTGCTCTTCGTTTACCTTTCCCTCCCTCCCCTTGTCTCTCCTGCCAGGTTGGCTGTTGTCAGCACTCAGGCGTCTCAGGAATGCCTCCAGATGTTTTTCCTTCTGACTCAGCCACGCATGCGTGCACACGGACACGTTTCCTCTCGCATGCGCGTGAAACGGACATCGTTTTTGACTCCAGGTGGAAGTCTGAATGCGACCTTTGAGCTCGGATTCCCCAATCGATTTTTCTTCGAGGAGCGACGGGCTCCCCCAACTGACTCTGTTCGCGCAGACCCATTTCTATCGCTTCACTTTAGAGTTAGAGGAGAAAAGAATACTGTGATGTCAAGTGTTGTACGTGCAGCTCTGCAGAGCTGCCTTTCCATGAAGTTCATCTAGGCAGATACTCCAGACCTGTCAGAGCAATTACACAGGCATCCATGTCTCACACACACACACACACACACACACACACACACACACACACACACACACACACACACACACACACACACACACACACACACACACACACACGGTGCATTTAGGCTCCTCACTGGAACACGAACGGCACCAAAGAGCTCGATGATCCTCCTCTGGTGCTTTATTTATCTCTATCTCGTAATGTTGCTTTTTCATGCTGAATATTTCTCGTTTTCATTTTGTCATCGAACTGACTTCTGTTACTCAACCGCGGAACCATAAACTAAACAAGACTGCTGTTGCACAGGCCAGCAGCATGCAGATATAGAGTGTGATAATCAGAAAAGCACAGACGATGACATGTTGAGGGAAAGACTTTAGTTTCGCTTCCTGGTTTGAAGATATGAATACACTTCTGTTTGTTGCATTTCAAAAAAGAAAAGTGACGTGTAGACCAGTGTGTTTTCTTTTTTGTTCCTGTCCCACAATCTGAAACATTTTTGATCATTTTGCGTGATTTTTAATTATCACAATTGTTACATATAAGAGAAATAATTAACCTTACAACTGGAGTGACTTGTCCTCTTTACCGCTTCCTTGTGTTTGTCTAAGTGAGCAACTCGGTGTGAAAGCTTGTGTTACTCTTAGATACAATTTGCTTGGTTAACACACATACAAACACCAAACTACATAATGAGGATTATCACTGTTTTATATTAATACAGTTAAATATCATATTCAGTCATTTATCGCACATTCAAGCTGAAACCCGGTGGCACTCCAGTTCTGAAAAGTGAAGCCTTAAAATTAACTTTTTTTAATGGCCGCTAGGGCACGACTTCTCCGGTTGATAAAAGAAGTCTGATTGTATAGAAGTTTTTATTTATATTTTCTTTTGTGGTGTTCATTGGCTCACAGAGATGTATGTTAAGAACCGGCTCACTTGCTCTATCCTAATGAACAGACCTTCAGAAATGTAGCCGTGTCCTAAAGCCAAGCGTTCCACTTGAGGCCGGTGTGTGTTTACATTCCCACCTGAATTCATTTCAATGAGTCCATTACTGGAAAGGTTACGTCTGTGTTCTCTCTGCCCGCTGCGCACCCGCAGCTTGTTGTGTTTACTAGCCGGAGGATGACTGACTGGCGATAGGGCATCCTCACTGACTCAGCAGGGCAGGGATTGGACAGTGATTGATCGGTGTCTGGACCGCTCGCTGAGCACGTCTGGAGCGCATGGTGATTGACAGGTGTCCTGCAGAGCTAGGGCCCTCCCCCTGCTGTTGAGGAAGATGAATGCCTCTGTTTGTGTTTTTGTTCTCTGAAGAATAGAGCAACAGAGTCGCGGTTTGTTCCTTTTCCTCTGCCTCCCTTTCTCTCTCTATATTCCAGGAAAGGTTCAGTGGTTATGGATATGGAGCCACTTCACCCTGTGTTTACATTCCCACATGAGGATGTTTGTCATCTAAACATCTACCTCGGTAGCTCTCTTGATGATTGATTAAACCGTTGCTCTTCCTCTCTAAACATTTTCAGGCTCTCTGGGTTTGACTGTCTCAGAGCTCATGGGGTTTTAAATAATATTAACTTATCTCTTATCATATCCATCAAGGAAAAGGAAGCAACGGTTTTGCATTTGTCCTTTAAAAAAAGGCAGCACAGTTTCTTACCATGTCGATGTGTCTGTTAATGATTCTATGCAGTACAGAAGGGTCAATACACCGGACAATATTACGTGACATGAATGGTTGCGGATATGAACAAATAAATGGCAAATTTATGTTTGCATGTCTCGACCTCGGTTCCAAACTTGAAAGCTCAAGAAAAAGCCAGTAAGTGAACCTTTTGTGCTGAGTTTTATTCATTCATTTTATTCAGTTTTATTCATTCATTTCATTCATTTGAGGTCATTTATTAGAAACCATGCGGGTGTATTATAGTATTCCCACCAGACGGCACAGAGACCTTTTGTTTCCCACTCGTATGTGGCCATAATTATTTTGATAATCAAATATACAGAACCCTGTAATGTGTTATGTCTTGTGATCATGTTTAACATTTGATGATGATGATTGGGCCCAGATGACGGTCACAATCGCGGGAGAGCAGATAGACACGGCAAAAAAAATGTATCTGGGGTTTGTCTGAGACTTTGTTAAACTAATGCTGTCTCCTCGTGTACCTGGACTCCAACCAGCCCTGATCGTAACTCATACGCAGCCGTTTATTTATGTGCTTTAAAACCAAATATATTGTATCGTTGAACTTTGGGCTGATAGATTGTAGTCGTATGGGACTGACGTTTTATAAATGCAGGACTTTTTTCTTTTATTTGTGTTTTTACCGGACCATTTATACGGACCCTGCACACTCTCTGAATTTCCGTGGCAGCTTTGTTTGTGTTTGGTGCAGCGTGTGAGCAATAATCCAGGTGAGCTTTAAGCACTAACCGCTCAAGGTTTGCATAACAAAACAGCAGCTTCCTGACGTGTCGGGAGATAGAGGGAAGAGATTTTGAGAGAGAAATCTTCTCCCCTTTAGGCCAGTGGGAGTGATGCACATAAAACACAGCGCCATGTTGCGGGTTTGACCCACTGTCCTATTTCCTATCTTCAACATGAGTCAAGTGAAATGACAAGAGTGGAAACGGCCGGTGCATGTTGCACTTCAGCCACTTCTTTTTATTATTTGTTTGTTTAAGATTAATACGTTTTAATGATGTTTGCTGTAACCAAAGCGGTGGATGCAGCTCAAAGAAGCGTGTTTCCTCCACATGTGCCAAGCTGTTAGGCTCATGCAGACCTGAATCAAAGAGGCAAAGTGGCCAATAGGTGGTGAAAACAATGGACGCCAGGTTGAGCCAAGTTTGTGAATAGAATGCTATTAACAATTTAATCTTAACTATGACAGATCCAGCTACTGTTTATAGAGGCCAAGGTCATTCTTGAATTCAGTTTTTTTTCTTTTTCTGCCAAAACCAATTGTTCTGCATGTTTTGTTTTTTTTGGTTGTCAGTGCAAGTCAGTTATTGTGGTACATAGTCGAGAGGAGAGAAGGCCGGAGGCAGGGAGGTTGATGCAGGCCAGACTTGGAGGTGGTTGAAATTGCCAAAGGGGTTAAAAGTCAAACGCTGCCTGTTGCTGCCCTCATTCAATTGGGTGTGTTTGCGAGGGCATCAGGTTACCTTGTCCAGTCTTTCTTCCTCTCTTGCATATATTGTACATATAGCTATACAGCTGAAACAATTGAACAATTAAAAGTGCCCCGGTTTACCCCCACATGTCTGTGCTTCTTCCTTTCCTTCTTTTGCTCCATTGCTTTGTTTCTTGGCGCGGTACCGTCACCGGCTGTCGGTCATCTTAATGGGCCCTTTTGTAAAGCCGTCGTCATGTTTACGTCACGGTGTAAGCAGCAGGGCAAAACAAAGGAAAGACTGAAGGTAAATGCAAATCACCTCAGAGTAGTGGGTTAAAGTTACACATCCAACATGTCATCTTGGTGTTTCGTTGGGAGCCAGATAGATGTTGCATACATTTGCATTCACACATTTGCATACATATCGCAGCTCTTGTGAGCTCCAGCGAGCTGTGATATCAGCGTAGTGTTTCAGAGAATTGTAAATGTATAAAAAGGATTTTTTGTGTGGAAATGAAGCAGCCCTATAGTGCTATTTTTTTTTTCTTAAATATATTCTTGTTGCTTATGTGAAAAGTAAATTATTGTACATTCAGTGGACCTGAAGAAAAAGTCTCTGAATATATAAAGGAATCAGCGAGTAGCCACTTTGCTCTCATAATGGGCTATTTTGATGAACACTTGACTGGCACTGCCTGTACGTTGTGGTCTCGGCAAGGCTGCTGTTCTTTGCCCCATTTCTCTCGCCCTGCTTTCTTTCTCTGCTTATTTGTCTGCCTCAACCCTGCGAACCCCCTCCGCTGTGCCTCGTCCGTCTCTCTCCTCCCTCTCTTCCTGTCCTCGCTGTTTTCTCTTTGCTTGCCTCGTCTCTCTCTCTCTCTCTCTCTCTCTCTCTCTCTCTCTCTCTCTCTCCCTCTCCCTCACCGACCACTTCTCTTTCCGTCTTTTTGACGAGCATGACCGGGCAAAAGTATTTCCTACCGTCTCCGTCACAGATGGTCAATTTGCTGATGATTGTGGCCTACGAGTATAACTGTATCAACAGACTTAACTGTTGATACCCTTTTGGGAAATAATGTGTTTTTGAATTTAACTGATTTCTTTTTTTATTACCTTTCATCAAGGTCATGGTGTTTACACACGTAAAGGCCGGTGTTAAACCAACCTTTCCTTTGAAAGAAAACGGTTTCCCCTCTGCCTCCTTGTCCACTTTTGTTGCTGTCTGATTTCAACCTCGCTCCCTCTCCCCGCCTCTCTGCCATGCTGTCAGTCGGTTTGACAAGAAGGAAATGGTATTTATTTTGAGCAGAATAACCAAAAGTGGCCCATTTGCCAGTGGAAGACATTGACAGGACGTGATGTGCAAGTTACTGTAAATACACTCTGTGTGTGTGTGTGTGTGTGTGTGTGTGTGTGTGTGTGTGTGTGTGTGTGTGTGTGTGTGAGAGAAACCAGATAGCTTCAGCCCCTTCCTTTGTCATCTTACGTTTGTTAACATGACACAGGTGCACTCGCGTGTTTGCCTCGGCGTCAAATGGCTTTTGTCGCCTCAGCCAGGCAAGAAGAGCGCCGTATCGTTAGTCGGCCTGTTTCTTGTATATCTTAATGATAGGTTGAAGTTAAAGGGGAACTCCACCGGTTTTACACGGCACAGTCTGTATGCACGTCATGGGTAGTGCTCCTGCTTATGTGGAAAATAATAAGGCTTTTGTGTGAAGTCGGGTCATTTGCCTCAAGTAATGTCACCGGCCGAGTTTAACAATGAGAAATATGCATCACGCTAGTGTTGACGCAGAAAAGGTTTAAAACGTATATTCACATGGATTTTAAACGTCGCAGCGCTGCCAGTATGAATATAGTTATCATACGACATGCGAGTATTTCGCATTTTTAGTGATGTTTACTTGTTTTGGCCCGATATGTAAAGGCTTTTGGGGTTTTAGTAATTTAATTTTATAAACATTATCAGAAAGAACCTGATCACTGATCAGTACCTGTCTTTAGCAGCTTTCAGGCAGCTTAGATTAGGGGCCAAGTAACCTACAGGTCGATTTTAAGTAGGTGTATCCTTTACACTGCGATCATAATATATTTGCATCTGAAACCGGGCCAACATACAAAATACCAAGAGTAAACATGATTTAAGTTTTTGGAAGGTCATCAAAACAACACTTGCCCATCATCAGGACTTCTCATTGGTTGCTGTAAAAGAGGCATCTGTCCATCCTGTCTCTTTGTAGTACAGAGAGGACGTCACCAACCGTCTCATTTTCATGATTTGTCGCTGTAAAAGTGATTTCTTTCTTTCTTTCTTTCTTCTTCCTACGCTATTGTTCTCTGTGACTTTGAGCCCTTCACTTGTACTTTATCCTCTTATGGTGGAACCGAAGTGTCCAGTCACAGTGACAATGGTTTTTTCACCTTCTCCTATTCAACAGCCCACATTAAAGTAATACTTTGGAGTGAATGTACTGGAGCTGTGAGAGTACAGAGATCACACCCTCTATAACAACACAAGCTTCAGTCAGAACAGGGCTGAGCTGTGTGGCCTCACTCCCCAAGAGAGATGTCCTCATGTTTTTCTGGAAAGTTAGTTTTAGTGTGCTTTTATTAGTGTGCACATTCATTAAAATGAATATCTGTCCTCCTCCTATTTTTGTCCATGTCATGCACGCTCGCATTACGATGCCTCCTCATGACCTCTGTGTGGACACTATCTCTGCACTGCCTGGTCATTATCACTCAGTAGGAAAACTCCAGGCGTTGTCCTCACAGTGGAGGACACGTTAACACACACATGCACACACACACACACACACACACACACACACACACACACACACACACACACACACACACACACACACACACACACAAAATTGCACTTTACCCATGCTCTGTCTTGTCCCTCTCCGTCCAGCCCAAGGCTCCCCTACGCTGCTCACACAGTCCGATTGAATTAGCCTCGCTTGGCGCCGTTATCTACTGAATTAGCCCGTCATGAGCCTCGGTTGCGTCAGTCCTGCCCGTTGGCTGTCTGTTACCCGTCTTTGTAGAGTTACACACTGGGTCAACAACTGAAAGATGAAGTTGAGTCTTGTTGTATCAACTGTCCTCTCTTTTTCATCGCTGAGCTCAGTTCATGGAAATGGCGTCGGTCTAAGAGTTGTGCGTCTTCTTTGTATGCATGTCCTGCGCTACATGCACAAGTGGAGGGAGACGAGTTCCCACCAACTGAACACATGAGACATCCTGAAGGGCGATTGTGACTGGCTGAATATGAATCACTCGAGGGATGCATGCAGACTGATAGATTAAAACCACGCTGCAACCATCGCTCAGTCGGGGTCGAGCAAAGCTACTCATGGATTTCTCAATAAAAGTGTGATTTATCTTAAAATTGAGGTTGCGGTTGTTGTGTTTTTTTTTTTTTAAGCCTAATTGCAGTGAACCAACCCTCGATCTCGACCCTCGACCTGTTTTTCTTTTTAAAGTTGCGTCAGACTGGACACAGCATATTTTAATTAAAGGAGGATCAATTCATGGGATGTAGCATATAGCTGTTAATTGTGGAAACTGCCTCAATATCGCAAGACTAAGAGTCTCCAGTCATGTTTGTGTTTAACTCAAAGCACTGCTGTTCCCTCGTACGGCTAAATCCTAATGTCACCATGCTAACATGCTCACAAAGAAGATGCTAGCATGCTGTTGCTCAGCAGGTCTGTTTGTTTACCGTGAATGTTACTGTTGCTAAGCATGTCTATAGTTCACCATGTTAGGGTATTGTGTTATCATGCTAATTAGCACTAAACAAAGCACACCTGAGGATGATGATAAATCAAAGTGGTGTACCAATTTAAATTTGTTATGGATAAAAAAAAAAAGCCCCAATTATCCAACCACCCAACATAAGTTTTACCTGCCAAATCAAATAAAAAATAGCCCACTTGTGCTGAAAAGCAAACCGAACATGTGTCGTATACATCTGAGAATAGTAAAGAAAGTATCTTCTTAGTAAATACTTGACTGAATTCTTCCTCTGCGAGGAGTTACTTTGCATCTGTGCCTAAAGTCAGAAGGGTGATGTGGATGAGAGGGCAGAAGCGGAGCAGAACAACTCAAACAACATCGCTCCAGTTCAGTTACACAATCAGTTCACCATCCAACACACATTCAGTTGGCGGTGAGGCTGTAGCGCAGCAGAAAAAGACAACAACACAATCCACAGTTACGACCTCTTTTTAAGCAACAGCAGCTACTCCCCAACGTGACTGATGCTGTAAGTGGAAGCATTACACAAATATCTTAAATCAAAAAGTCTGAAGGTTGAGTTTGAAATACCAGATTGTATTAATGAAATGGAAAAGCATATGGTAACATAATATTCATTCAGTCTGCCAGACTTTGGGAAATCAGCCCATCAATGAAATGTATTATTTGTCATTATTGTAGCTTTCGCCACAGTTGGTAATGAATCATATTTAGTTGTAAAGCTCGAATGTACCTAAAGTATTGGTGTCCGCTTGCTTATAGTCGGTAAACTGCGTGAGTCTGGTCTGCTCACTCTATCTTTTCAGATTACAGGAAGTAAAACTCCCCGTCTCCACTCGGTGTCACCTTTCTTTTCTTATCTGGGCTCACACAGATCTACTGAGGAGGAGAGAGGAGTGGCATGAGTCAATTTTTTGTGGAAAGATGGAAAACCACATAATGACCTCAAAATTACTGACATAATTGGTCCCCTCTTTGTACACTCAAATTCCTCTACTGTGACAAGAAAACGCAAATCTTTTCCACAGACCTGGACTATTTACCCAAAGCTCAAAAGTTGTCAGTGGTCAAACTGTAAAGGCAAGATTTAAAAATAAAAATCCTCCACCTAATAAAGACTTTGTGTGGAAATTATTAGGGGTCTGTCGTGAAAGGTATGTCATTGATAGCTTCCTGTTTTTGGTGATGTCACTGACCCTGCTGGATGTATTAAGAGAGCTGGACGCAGCGCCAGTGGCCACTCGCCTTACTGTGACCCAGAAAGAGTTTTCCCCATGGACTTGGCGGCTCTTATAAAAAGAAGTGTCTGTAAAACTGTCGACAGGACACTTCCAACTGAATGATGTGCATGATGTCATCGATCAGGAAATCCACTTCTTATAACACATCCATGTTTGGGCAGCCATCAGACAAGCTGCCAAACTGCTATTGTTTTTGCCCACTGATAGTGTGTGTGTGAGAGAGAGAGACACACCTGAGAATAACAAAATATACTGTATGGAGAAAATAATACATTTTGGGCAAGATGGACGTAGTGACGACCCTTCACATTGTGTAATTTTTGGTTATCAGAGATGACGGTTGACAACTGTGAGAAGAAACGTGGTGAAATCTGGGTCGCAACAACCAATGCAGCATAATATGGGGCATAATGCACTGGTCGGGACCGGTGCAAGGTCCTAAGCCCCATTTCAATATATGTTTGTATTCTAAGCTCTCAAGCTTCAATACCCTGGGAAGACAAATCTATAGTTTGCTCCTAATTATGTCATATTTGATCTAATGTGCATACAGGGGAACAAAGCCTTTGTCTTAAGAATAAGTCTCTCTCCCTTCCCCATTAATGGGTTGCAGTTAAATGTTGCAAGGACATTAATTGGGTCATAAATGTCTGCCAAAAGATGACTGATGCGTCTGTCTCGCCAAGCTGACTTCACAACGCTTCCAATCATTTCCTCCACAGGGAAAACTGTGCACTGCACTTTTATTTGCTTTGAGCTAGATCTGGTTTGAAAGTGTCTCTCTGTCTCAGAGTGTATGTAAGCTGCTGAATGCTGCGTAATGGTGCCTTAAACAGTATGCTCGTTTTCCACTTTTAGAGGATGAAGTTGAGGCCAGCTTTAGGGGCTGACTCCACCCACTGCAGTTTTCAAATGAGGCTGTGACCGTATCCCTTAGTCTTCATATAGGGGAAGGGGAATCACCATTGTGGTTTGTAGCTGCGGAGCCAAAGGGAAACGAGAGGTCAAGCAGGCAGCAGAAATGCGTCCCAATCGTACTCTCTGGCTTTGATCCAATACTTAGAAAACGCATCCTTCCCTTGTTTCCGCTCTCTAGATCATATTGTTGAACCAAGTGAGACCAAAGTCACTTCAAGCCAGAACTGCTTAATCAGTGTGCAAAGACTTGGTACAGGGGAGAAGTTTTCTGCCGTAGATCCAGGACTGGTTCAGGATGTGTCCTTGATATTTGAGAGTTTCTGTCCCCCCGTTCTCTCCGCGTCTCACTCTCCACTGACAGCAACAAAATCGCAGAGGAAACAGGAAAGGCCTGAGCAGCTTGGTGTTGGGACGGATATCCTCCTTCGGAGGCGTTCCCCCTCCTCCCTCACTTAACTCTCCCTCTCTTTATCTCTTTTTATCGTGTTTTTTCTCTCCGCCCCCCCAAACCCATTTTGCTCTCGGTGTGGCATTAGCTGTTTGGTTGAGCTTGGGAGCGTACAAAGGATTTCTGTCCCTGTAGCGTTTTTTTGGGGTCATCATATCTGAGTGAACTATGTGTTGGCATGGCGACGAGGAGGATGAGGACGGCTCGGAGGTGAAGTGCAGTCGCCTTGTTTGTTTGATTTGTGTGTTCCTGTAATGGTGATTAGTTGTGATTAACGTCGTCTCTCTCCTGCCGTGGTCCTGATCGTGAGTCCGGCTTGTTGAGGGATTTTTGAAAAGACACAGGAAGTGAGTAGCAACTTGTGGAGGCCAGTTATTTACTAAGTGTGTGTGTTTTTATTTTTATTGTGAGTTGAGATATTCATGGAATTTCTCACCTAGCAGAGAAGGAGCAGTTCATGACAAAAGACAATGGAGGACAATGGACAGCACCGGTCATGGGACAGATTTGTAATGCACTTTGATGTTTGTGTACAGTCTCGTTTTTTTTTGCCCATTTGTCAGGCAGACTATATTGAAAATGACATTTCTAATAGTATTCCTGAACCTTAAAGCTCTACTTTTAAGCAGCTTGGAGGTTTGTTTTGTAATATTATAAACACTGGCTGAACAAGATTTTTGTCATTCCTCTCGGCTCCTCCTGCTTCCTTTTCTAGCCTTTTCATTTTTTTACCCAACTTTGCCCTTTCCCCCACTCCCCATCACTATCCTCTCTCCCTCTATCTCTTTCCTCCCATTAGCGCCTTATCCTGCTCACCATCTCTTCCTCGTCACCTCCTCTGACCACGCTGACTATGTTGTTTAAGCCTTGTATTGTAAAGATTTTAGTTTTGCTTATAACCACATTGCCTAACTTCTTTATCCTTTTTTTCCCTTCCCGCTCTCCCTCCCCGTCCAGAGTGACCCAGGTGGGCTGTCGGTTCTGGAGCAGCTCGGCCTGGACCAGAACTCGGATTTCTCCGATTCCAGCGTGCAGCAGCTTCTTGACGAGCATCGCGAGAAGATCCGCAGAGAGATTCGTAGGGAGCTGAAAATCAAGGAGGGAGCCGAGAACCTGCGGAGGGCGACGACTGACAAGAGGAACTCCCAGCAGGTTAGCCACAGTTACCCTCAGATCCTCCCAAAGCTTTCGAACTCCAGGTTGGAGTCCAAAGATCTCCAGCTTGTCTTAGCTTGTTATACCAGTCATATGTCTTAACTGATGACAGATGACCTGAAGGAGCAGCGAAAGTCAAAGCAAAGACAAAACATCAGGAACAAGGCAGGAATAACATGAGCATGGAAGCACTCATATTTTTAAAGTCATTGAATTTTACATCGGTGTGACTGCAGGAAACCAGTTTAATGACTGGAACAGCAGCTGGTGAGTCATTCACATACCAGTTCCCAGTACAGCTGCACCAGCTCCGCCTGTTGCTAGAAGTGAGCGTTAATACTCGAGCAGGTGGAGAGCCTGATGCGTTGCTCACATGCAATTGCAGGTATTAAAGGAGAAATGACTCTTTGAAGGAGAAAAATCCGACAGTGTATTCATCTAACCCGTTGGGTCAAAGCCGCAGTTTTCTTTTGTTCCGCTTACTTTTCGTCTCCAGTTGGTTTTCAAAGGTAGCTTTGTCTACGACGTCTGAAATCCTTTGAAAAGCCCATAGAGAGATATTACGAGTGCGTCAAACTTGCCTGGAACCCATGAAGGAATACACACAGCCTGTATTATTGTTATTTTTAATATCTGGCACGAGAAGTGCATTGTCTCGCCGTTTGGCAAAAATAAATGTAAATGATGTACAGTACGTGGGGAAGTGATTGTCACTGAAGACGCCTTTTGGAGATACATTCTAATGCCCGGTGTGAACTGACTTGTGATCGGATCAACTAGGACCCACGTCCAAAACAGGCATAAACAGGGCCAGAATGTCAACATCAAGTTAGAAAACATTAACCCATCTTTTGGTACATAGAGTACAATATTGAAGGACAAATGTCTTGCGGACCTGGTTCAAAGTCAAAAGTCTGCTCTCTCTCCTCCCGTGACAGTATTGCGTGTGTTGATCATGTTTTGCCGTATTTGCACATGCCTGCAGGTGGAAAGCCAGTTGCGTTCTTCAAGCCGCAAGCTGGACAACCTGCATGATCAGCTGCAAGAACTGGACGCTCACATTGTGGTGAAGGGCGGAGAAGAGAATAAAGGTATGAGTGTGGAAAAACGGTCAAATCCACCTCGTCATTTGGTTGCTTTTGTCTCTGAGATCACCAAGAAAGTTTCCCATTTGGGAGCAGCGTATGGCTTGACACTTCCCGAAGAGTATTTTAATATTAGAGCGCAAAAAAAAAGATGACATCTTGTCCTTCCCTCTCCCACATAGATGAGTGTCCTCAGTCTCCCGGGGCGGAGAGTCGTACATCAGCCAACAGGGACCGCATTGCTGCCCTGGAGAGGCAGCTCAACATCGAGCTCAAAGTCAAGCAGGGAGTTGAAAACATGATCCCCATCTACGCTAATGGATCCACCAAGGTACAGGACACTGGCAAAAGCCATACGCACACATTCACACACCTGAACACAGCTCAACAGAACAATCTATGTACTGGAGGGAAGGTACCATTGACAACAGTAGAAGTGGATTAACGCAAACGCACATTAATGTAACCAGCTGGCTGATAACTGACTGTGTGTCTTCCTGATCCACAACCTTTATCAATCTGCTGACTCGGATGATCTCTAAATGCATAGGACCCTGAGACACAGGAAACTCCTCCTCTGCTGCACACACCTCACCCCTTGATTCTTTCAAAAGATCCCCTCCCCCTCTTTTATGCAGCATTTGATTCACCTTGCATTTGACCTTGCTATACCTCCTCTTCCCTTTGTTTCACTGCTGTAAAATACAAATGTAGCAGTCGATCAGAAGAAAGATTAAGGATTCCTCTCTGTTGCTCAACGT